>NC_044913.1:4180990-4517101 GCF_001633185.2 Quercus lobata | reverse complement strand
AAGTGTTTATAGATGTACCAAAAGCTTGTCTCTTATGATACATGGATATGTAAGAGGCCATTTGAGTATTTGTAGGTACTGGGAAATAATCGATCGACTCCAGATCACTTTCTGAGTAGTTGATGGGCAATGAACCTGCTGAAATAGCAGCCTCCAAGTTCCCACCATTACTTGAAATTCCCCTTTGAGAAACATCATTGGGGTTGCACGTAACTAAAGCATGCCATCTGCTTGAAATTGCTGCAAGACTTAGAGATCTATATGAAATCTTTGCAGCTGAATGAAGGCAAATTATGAGCCCAACAAGCTCAACGATAGAGGATACCTACCACAGCCCCAATTAAGCACCGTAAGAATGAAAATTATGTGAGTTCTTGAACTATTATACAAAATTATGCAAATTTCATTTAGTTATGTGGAATGCTATGAAGCTCTATGCACATAAAATATCTATGTGAATATTTTTTTTCTTGAAAAAAGAAGATGAAAAAAAAGAAAAAAAAGGATTAATATCCAAAATAGAAGAAATTTTTAATCAGATTTCTTAAAATTATGCTTGAAATATTAATATCAACTTTTTAAGATTCAATATGATATCATCTATGAAATCTCTACCTATGAAGGAACACACTTTCTGCACTTACTGCAAAATCACCACCATTGATGAAATTAATAATATCAGGGTTTCCCGTGGTCTCTAGCAGAGCCACAAATTGACTAGCTGTCACAACTAACAACTCCAGAACAAGATATATTCGGAACCTGTGGCTAATTTTGGATAGATTATGCTTTAGACGAATGTGCTCCTCTATGTACACTGAAACATCAAGATCCCTTTCCAAAAGCTTCCCATAGTTTTCAAAGTGTATAATTTGCAAGTTGCAGACCAAATTGAAAAGAGCACTGCCTGATAGAAAGATTGTGGTTGAATAAGTCCATGAAACCAGCGAGGCAAATAATGTAGCAACAGATAGCCACCATGAATCATTGTGCGCATATACCATACGAATGACGTCGCGAACAGTCTTTAAAAGGAAGCATGGTAATAGCCACACTGCCAACAAGCGAAAGAAACCCTGAAGAAAAAGATTTGTCTATTTTATAATTTACTGCTGTGGTATAAGATGAATACATAAGAAAATGATATCTGCCCAGATATTGATGCAGGACAATCAAGAGGAAAATAATATAACAAGAAAAAGATAACCCTAAGAATCAGCACTTAGGGGTTGCCTGGAATCATCAAGCAAGAAAATTTAGGCATCAGCACCCAATTTGGAAAATCTCCAATTTGAAATTTCATTAATCAATTATCTAATATAAGATAAACCACCTTAAAATTAAATGAAATCCTTAATTAATGAAATCCAATCTAATAAGGTGTGCTGTCCGCAACAGATATCAGTGCAAAAAAATTATAATTGTATATATGCTGATGGACCAGACAGACCATTAAAGTACTATTCATGTAATTTACCAAACGCTCAAAATGCTAAATTTTTATTCAATAATTTACTACTGTTGAGTACATAAGAAAAGGAGATCTGCCCAGATATTAGTGCAAAAAAGCTACAACAGCAGATGAACTCATGAACCATGTAGACCCTTAAAGAAGAACTATTCACTGTAATTTGCCTAAAGTTCAAAATATTAAAGCTTTTTCACTTAAAGCACTTTATCAGAAAAAGCTCTGCTACTAAAGCTTGATAGATAATATAAAAGCTCTAATTCCTATAACAATACCAATCGGAAACATAGTCATATATAACACACAGGGAACATATTCATATATAATTTCATAGAATTCTATTCTCTTAACTGTGTTAGTACAAACTTCACCCCAAGTTCAATAAACAAATTCATTAGCCAAACATGATAGTTCCAATTATATAGTAAAAACTCCAAATTCGTAATATTAAACACTAGTAGATGTGTGTTTTGAAAGGCTCTAAATTGCAAGCAAGAAAGAAGAAAGTTGGGTATTGCTCACGTTGATCTTTTGTAAGTATTCTTCACGAAACTGTGTCATATGACCATGACACCGATCCACAAACAGAAACTTCCTTTCACCATACTTGCGAAGGTTGTGTGAAATGAACAGCAGAGAAATGGCTGCCAAAAGGGACTCAGAAACCAGAATCTCAAGCTCAAAGTTTTTGATCTGATACTTCTCGCAGTTGGAACAATAAGAGAGCTCGATTATAGAAAGTGGAAGTGCAACACCTAGAAGAAGAAATACGAGCCATGACAGAGTGATGCTTAAAGCAGAGTATTGGCAGAAGCCAAAGATTCTAAGAAATGTTTCTAAGCGATGGAGGGAGTGATTTAGTTGAGTGTCATTTAGTTCTTCTTGTTGGTTTGAGTCTAATATAATAAGTGGGGTTTGAGCTGAAGCGGGTAGTTCTGTTTGTGTGTTAGGAACCGCCATTAAGTAGTGAAAGTGTGAGTATGTCAAAGTTAAAAAAATGGTTCTATTTCATGGATTCAAAGGCTGAGTTGAGTTTAACTGAAGGGTATGATGTATGAATCAAATAAAAGAGAGAGAGAGAGAGGGAGAGAGAGTGTGTGTTTTTGGTAGGTATTGAAGATGAAAGGTAGTAGAAAGAAAAGCACACTTTAACTCATTTCTTGTTTTTTTCTATCGATCTATAAACCTGCAGTGAAAAGGCAATTGAAAAAGTATTAAAAGAGAGGATTATCGTGAACCGCCTTTCAACTTTTTTGACTATAATTAAATTAATTTCACGACGATTTGTCAAGCACTGATGTATGCATTTGGGGGTTAGGCGAAAATTGAATTCGGACTTTTTATATATTTAAATGACTTAATTTTTTTTAAAAAAATATTACTTAAACTTTTTTTTTTAGATGTAAAATTACTAATTAATCACGGAGATTTTTTTTTTTTTAATAGAAAACCTATAGATACAAAAATCAACCGTCATTGCCTATCACACTTACCTGTTCTTATAAAAAATTACTATATATCATATATTTTTATATGCGAGACCTATACAGCTGTACTCATGAACTGTTTCACATATATTTACTATCTTCATTATCAAAAGAATATTTTGGATAGAATTCCTTGCAAGAATTTACATTAGGTAATTTACAAAGACATTGTCAGTTGTTCACTGTCTGATAAATGCACTAGGACACTGAAAAGGACTGATTATGAGTGCGCTGGTCGGTGTATTTCAGATTTCCATTGGGTTGTGGGAAAAAGAATTCAACGAAATGGGTCCATGGAAGCAACAAACAATTCCGAACCTAACGGTCTTAGTTTTGGCTTTTCTTTAATTTTGAACTGCTTTTTTCCGTTTTTGGTTTCCAGATTGTGTTGGTCCAAAGTTGAAATATTTAGTTTTATAATCAAACGGCAATATTGGAGGTTTGTAGGCCTGCTTGGACATGCATGAGCAACTGAAACTTGCATGCTGCTGATGTTATTTAAAAAAAAAACTTGATGCTGATAGGCTAGGGACTTGGACATCAACTTCGTTCATGTGGATGAAAAGGAAATTATTTTTGTCACAATTGAAAATCTGAATCTCTACAGGATTTAGCCTGCTCCCTTTGTTTCATATAGACTCGTTTTCTATAAAACATTTTTATTTTATTATTATTTTTATTTTGTTTGGTTGCGACATTGACAATTTTCATTAAAAAAAAAAAACAAAAAAACAACAACAACAACAACTAAGGCTGTCCACAGGTCGGTTCAGGTCGAGTTTAAGCCCAACCAGGAACCAACCCCCGACGAAATCAGGTGGTAGAAAATGTCACCCGTCGCCAAACGCCGGAGTAGATGGGTTGGGCAGATCAGACCTTCAATGGATGGCGGATGGGTTGGTCGGCGTCATAGATCTGAGAAAACAGAGAGGAAACTTTGAGAAAACAGTGAGAAAAACCCAGATTCAGCGAAAATCTCATCGGAATCTATGAGATTTCACCAGATCTGGTGGCAATCTCACTAGATTCGATGAGATTTTGCCAAATCCTGTCAAAATTTCACCGATCTAAGTGAAATATCGCCTGAATCCGGGTTTTTTTTTTGCTAGAATATGGGTTTTTCACCGATCGGTTTGGCTTTTTCAAGTTTTTAGGGTTTTGAGGGGAGAGAAACTGAAACCGACTCTAGCGAGTCGGTTTTTGGTTTCGATCGGTTTCTTCGGGTGGGTCAGGTCTCTAAATGGGTTTGGACAGCCCTAAAAAAAAACACTTCTTAATCTTTTTAATATATATATAATCGATAGATTATATTTAAGTTATGACAACTTTCTTAAAATTTATTTTTTAAAAATAGAATTCAAGTTTTATTCATCTATTTTTTTAATTAATAAATTTTAATCTTTTTAATATAATTCTCGTCTTGTTGAGTATGCAATGTTTTGAATTTTTTTTTTAGAGCTTGAAAAAAGGGAAAAATTTGCCATTCAATTCGACTTGTTTTTACTTGATTACAGAAACATTTTCCTATGGTACCAAAATTAGAAAATAAGTTCTCCACTTTAACAAAAACAGAGAAAAAAGGTAGAATAAAAATCTCAAATTCAAATATTTTCATCTATCTAAATGGCACAAGGAGTCAAGGAGGGAGTTGAAGAAATGCAACAGTAGTATGTTCTATTAGGACCGTTGGGTTCACTTGTCATGCCATTATCACAGTGGCTCAACATTTTTGGACTATTAGACTTAAAAAATAAAAAAATAAAAAGAAAAAAGAGAAGAAATGTTGTAGTTCTCAAAGGATGCATGGATCAATTGAGTTTCAAGTTTTGAGTTTTGACAAATGTTCGATCGATTGAAAGAAAGGTTTCAACAATTCTTAGATCGATACTTGATTGATTGATAGTTCCAGGCTCAGTAGTTTCACTTACGTATTTTAATTGAAGTTAGCGTATTAATTGATATTGTAGATTTGTAGCCTCCATTTTGAGTGATTATGTGAATTCAGAATATGCATATATAATCTTAAGTGTGTATCTATTAGGGGTGGCAAAATAAGTCCAAATCCATTTGCCCATCCAAACCCATCTACTCTAATTGAACCCAAACCCACTAAATTATTAGTTGGGTTAAATAGACATTAACCCAATTAGACCCAGTGATTATTGAGTTTTAACTAAAAAACCATTGAATCCCATTTAACTCAAAAACAATATACCCAAATTCAACCTAGCCCTTCCCATAAAAAAAAGAAAAGAAAAAAAAGAAAAAAGAAACCCAGCCCTCAGACGTTTCAGGGTCTATGCCCTCGATGATCTGGCCAAACAAGACATGCTTTCCATTGAGCCACTCAGTCTTGGCGGTGTAGATGAATAACTGAGATCCGTTGGTTCTGGGACTGGCATTGGCCATGGAGAGGACTCTAGGGCCGGTGTGCTTCTTCATGAAGTTCTCGTCGGCAAACTTGGTGCCATAGATCGACTCTCCTCCAGTGCCGTTTTCGGCGGTGAAGTCGCCTCCCTGGCACATGAATCTAGGGATCACACGGTGGAATGATGATCCCTTATAGTGGAGCGGCTTGTCGAAGCGGCCAGCGCCCTTCTCACTAGTGCAAAGAGCTCGGAAGTTCTCGGCGGTGCGAGGAACCATGTTGATGTAGAGCTCCATGATGATACGGTCGGTAGGTTGGCCGTCGATGGTCATGTTGAAGAAGACCTTAGGGTTGGAAGCCATTGGAGTAGAGATTATTAGCTTCTTCTTTTTTAAATAAAAAATTTAGGGTTTTGAAGAGAGAGAGATGGATTTAGATTAGAAGCAATTAGTTAAATAGGTTTCTTTTTTCTTCATGAAACAATAATTGGGTGGGGTTGGAGTTTACCCATAAGAATTGGGTTGGGTTGGATTTGGGTTAAAAGCAATTAGTTAAATGGGTTTTAATGGGTAAATGAGTTTTATATACCCAACCCAATTATGTCTACCCCAAACCCACCCATTTGACACCCCTAGTATCCATACTAGTGATCGAAGATCTTGGAACCTCAACCTAATAATAAAGTTCATTATAGTTTCAAACCTTCAAGGAGGTGTCTTGGAGTCAGTGTTTTGATCCATAACACAAGAAGGTCGTTCATGAAAGGGTCCATAAATGAGAAGTTACTTTTGAGAGATTTCAAAGCTGCTATCAGCCACATCAATGAGTTTATTTATTGGATGTAGTGTCTAGGCAACAAGGGTCTTGTTCTAGATTGTAACTCATTCTTTTATAGGAGATTTCTTCACATGGAGCTAGCATGTCACCCTTATGGTAATCTTTCTTATGGAAATGTTATGCATTAATTTTCCACTTCATCACCAAATCTTTGTTTCATTGCTTTGCTTATTGATTTTTTTTTTTAAATTTTTTTTTTTTGTGGTGGTTTTTAGTATTGTATATGTGATCACATAATTGAATTAATAGATAATTACACTGGATCTGGATAGTTGATTTTGGGTTTCGAGTTTCAACCAATCTCTTCTAAACTAACGTAGCACAATGGTAACCCATGAAAGCAATGAATTAATAGGTATTTATCAAAGAAAAAGAATATTAGAATCGAATTTCAGATATTCCAAATTTTCTTGTATTCTTGAATTGCTTTAGAACAAAATTTAGTTAGCATATGCTACTAAATTTCATAAATTTAAAACTGGTAGACTAAAATCTGGCAACTTATTAATTAGAGGGGCCCAACTTCTTTAAAAAACCTTCTTCTCTCTTCCTGTGTATGTTAAAAATACTTAGTATTCTTAAAAGAAAAAACAGTGGGTTAATCTCATATAGGAAAATGAGTATAAGTTTAAGAGATTTAAAGTTTGTACTATATATTTAAGAGTTACACCATTTTGGATATATATCACTGTAACATTTCTTTAAAAAACTTTCTCCCCTCTCCCTGTGTGTGTTTTAAAAATATTTAGTATTCTTTAAAAAAAAAAAATCTGGCAACTTATAATTAATTAAAGGGGCCCAACCTATGGATAATTTTTTTCATAAATTGGAATCTATTTATTTTGAAATCATACCTGAGATGATTTTAAGTTGCCAGCTAATCGTGTAAAAACTGTCTTGGAAGCTTGTAATAGTAACCAAATGGCATTATTTTACGAAATAAAAATAACTCAATTCATAATTTGTATTAATAAAAGTCATATTTTTAAATAACTCACCATTTAAAAAAAAAAACCCCTTTTTTTAGGGTAATGTTAGTACCATATACCTTTTCGTCTTGCTTAAGCATTCATTCATTTCATTACTACCGTCCGAAGTCATATATGTCATAAAGATCGATTTTTTTATAAATTTAAAAAAAAAAAAAAAATCTACGAGCTTCAAATTAAATGTTACATCATAATTAATATGCAGCAACCCATTTTTCCTCTTACACTTTCTTCTTCGTAGACTAAAGTTTTTGAATGGTACCTTCAGCATATATCTATATCATATATGTTGTCTTTTAATCAATGATTATTAATATTTTATTTGAATTCCATATACACTAATATGACTTGTTGATAAATGTTTTTATCAACCAATATCTTCTTTTAAAATCTCTAAAATAAGTGCTTTGATCAAATATATTGTGACTATTAGATCATCCCTTCTCACTTGTTCATTTGAAAGTAATCGCAATATTATAAATTTATAAATGTACTTGAATTTTTTGAAAATAACATAAAACTATTTTGAAATAACCAAAAAGTATTACCTAAAATGCTACTTCAAATTTCATAAATAGTGCTTATTTTAACAAAAGTATTAATTTCCAGTATAAATCAATTTATAGATTTAGCTCTTTTTTCAATAGTCTCTAATCATTCAATTAAATATAAGGCATAAGGGTCTATTTCTTAGTTATTTTTTTGAACTTAATTTCAAAACAGGAACATCTCTAAAGTGGTAGAAGATGGCTAGGAATTTCATGAGAGAACTTATGACGGTGATGATAGATTTGGTATGAGGGTGGAGTTTCTAGATGACCCATTGCTTAAGAAAGCTATAGCTGCTGAATCATTATGCTACAAGAAATTTAAGGAATCAATAAATCAATGAATTTTCATGGATCAAAATTACTTAGGTGAAACCCATCCCAAAGATGGGTCTAAAATTATGCCAATAGCCTCATCGAATGGGGTGTGAGAAAAGATTTCCATTATTATTATTTTTTTTTTTTTGAGAAACAAAAGATTTCCAAATTGGTATTATAGACTAGCGGAACCGAATATAACCCTATTGACAAAATTCTAACTTACCATTTTAGTTGTGCTCAAATTTAGACTAATAATTAAGCAGGTAGTTTAATCCATGTGTGCTTTCACAATTCCTCTCATTTTATAATTCATTTTGTTTGAAAATCAATGAATTATACTATTTTTAAAATGGATTTTTGTGAGAAAAAAAAAAAAAAAACTATTTCTCATTGCCATATTCCTACTAAGGATATTAGAATAGATTATAGAAATTATGAATTTTACAAAAAGCATGTACGAGAAAGGTTGATCTAATTCTTCTTTTAACGAAAAGTTTGATTCACGTAATTTAGTATTAAAAAGTGCTAAATTGAGATAATAGGACCCATTGAATTGATTGCGGATCATTTGAGATGATTTATTTGTAAAATATTTTGATTGGGAATTTGAATTAATCCCATGATATGCTTCATAATTTTGAAAATAATAATTTCTTGTGTAATTATGAAAAAAATGTGAACATATTTATTTTCAAAATTTACCCTAACAAGTCCATTAACAATTATCTCTTAAGAACTTGTATGTTGTGTCTCGTGGAGATTAATCTCTTATTGGACATTATATGATGGACAAGAATAATGTACTACAGCATTTAGAATTTGAACATAATGAATAATACCAGAGCCCCATATTACAATAAGTGTGGCTCTTGTATTAGAATAACGGTAAGGATATATATGTGGATTCTAGTTAACTCAATTGATAAAATCTTTTATGGTTGAATAAAAAATTTGGGATTCAATTCCCGCCTACATTAAAAACCGATTAGTATATTAGTCTGATAATAAAGAGTTATCATTAAAAATGAACGCTATATATTGAAACTTTCTTTAAAAAAAAAATATATATATATATATATATATTCAACCCAGCTCGAATAAGTGGCCATAGAATCACACACATCCACATATATTGATTTGATATATGTTTATTTCAATTGTTAGCTAGGGAGTGCTGTGGAAAATTTCTAAATATACATTTTTGAGAAGATTCTAAATATACATGATTACTTGATAACTATGGCTATTTGATGAATATATATGCTTATTGTAATCACCAACAAAAAAAGAGAGATAAATATGCTTATTGTACCACAAACACAATAGGCTTTTTATATTTTACTGTTTTCCTTTTTTGCATTACACATCATTTTTTTCTTCTATAACTAATCACCTACTTCTTTTACTATAAGCATATGTTTGTCTTGAGTCTGTGTTTCATATTTTCAATATGTTCCCAGCCTATTCCAGGTACAATTGGAGTAATCTCAGAGTTGGTGCAAGATATAGACGGTGTATGGAAACTTTCAAATGTGTCATATTTGAAGTGTATTATCCTAGAAAAAATTATTATCTAAATTTATATTGTTATATCTATGAGTCTTAAAAGTTATGTTATTTGGGGGTATTTCAAACCTTATATTGAAGTCATGTAAGAGTTGAGGTTTATATTGGAGATTATTAATTTGTGTCTTTTACTTATTTATTTATTTTTTAATTCTATCTATTCTATGTGTTGTAATGTTAGACGCTATCAAGAAAGATATCATACTTTTGTTCTAAACCAATATTATACGGATGAAGCTAATAATTTTATATTATTTTCTTTTAAAATTCTATTTTGCCCGTAAAATTTAGTATATTTATGAGGCCTGGTTCATTTTTTTCACAAATACTTGTTTGTTAGGGATAGAAATCCTAGTATTTCACTTGATTTTTTCCCGGGAACCAAAAAACCTCGAAAATTACATTTTTGATCGCAAGGCCGAGGGAATTATAAGGATTGGATTTATTTTTCCCAGTGGGATGCTAAATTAACCAATTTCATGAAAATCCCAACAGTAAACGCCTGGTCCTAACAGTAACCATCAGAGATAGCCAAATGGTTAAAACATCAAAGAGTATACTTTCCTATGTTCTATGTCACTTAAGTAATGTCCATGTAGCTAGTTTGATGATTACCCATATGCGATTCTTCAGTTTTTTGGGTTGGGATATAAGCCCACTAATATGGACCTCCAGCAAGAAACTTGAAAAGCCAGAGACCAAGCCCTAGTTAAAAGAAGGAGAACTGGAGAAGACTTCCATTTTGAATTTTCATGAACATGAACATAGTTATCCAAGGACTAAGGACCAAGTCCCTAGCCCATTAGCAACAGGCACATACTTCATATTGATCTTGTCTAAGTAGGCTTACAAAGATACATTACCTATAATAATAAATAAATATTCAACATTGGCAACAATAGCAAAGCAAAGGTTTGCTGCTAGGGAAGGATCGATACAGAAATATATTCTTTCAAAGGTGATGCTTTAAATGTTATTGAGCCCCTAAAGGATTTAGAATCTGACTGCCTCTTTCTATTGTAAAGGCTCTAAATGGAGATGGTTCTAAGCCCATATTTTTTTGTTTTTCCCCTATTTTGGGTTGAGCAATAAAGTCTTTTCAGCAAAAAAGGAAAGCAAAGCTAAGGACACAAGCCACATCACAATTTCTGTAACTGCATAGTCTGTTATGATTGGAATAATATCACTTCCAACTAAGTTCATTACTAACACCACTTTTATTATGCGCACCAATCATAATATATCATGTTAATAGTTATGAAAATTTATGTCTTACACTTCATTCAATTTGAAACCTAACGTTCTCAATTTTGGCATTTATGTAGCTCAACTAGCACTAAAACCCCCTACACCCCCAACTAGCAAATAATAATATAAAAATAAAATAAAATAAAAAAGTTGACAACTTTTTCTTCGGAGCTTTTTTGTGTATAGTTAAATAATACTTTTCTATCACTTTTGTCAAAAAAAATAATAATAATAAATAATACTAGCTTGTGTTGGGCCAACAATAAGTCTTGAAAAATAACATATTTTACTACTATTCACATGGCTTGTTAGATTTGCGAATAATAAAAATAGTATTAGTAGTGGACTTAAATGAAAATAATATTTTTTTAATCACATCAAATCATGACAAATGACAAAAGTTGTAAGAAATTGTTGTATACCTTGCATAACTCTTGAGCCAAATTTGAAATATTTATTTTTAAAATCATAAGATATTTTAGTTTTGTAGGACATCAATTTTTGTCACCGCTAAAGTTGGAATATCCACTTGATCTATTTTGATTCATTTGTTTCATGAGAAGACATTTTTTTGGAACATTACTTATTTTGAATATAACATTTTTTTTTTTTTTTTGGAAAAGTTTGTTTTATGTTTGGTTGTGGCAATGAAAATGAGCAAGGATTTTTTTTTTTTTTTTTCTGCTATTTGGTTCACATGAAAAAACGTTAATTTTTTTTTTTTTTGCACTAGTGAAGAATGATTGGTCAACTAGGATTTATGGCTGGTCTATGGATAGAGAGAAAGGCCTGAAGAGAGAAATTACTATTGTGAGAGAATTTATGTGGTGTGGGGTTTACTTGAGGTGGGTTATTGAGAGTGGAATGTTTTCGAAAGTGGGAAATGTTTTCCGTTCAATTGGGCTTGTTTTAGTTAACAGTAGAAAACATTTTCCTTATTGTATAAAAGACCAAAAATACAAAACAAAAAAAACATTTAAATGTTTTTTAAGAAAGTGTTTTTTGCTGAAACAGTTTTGGAGTGAAAAGAGGTAGAACAAAAAATTCAAATTCAAACATGTTCATTAATCAAATTGGCACAGGAAAAGGAGTAGAAGAAATTCGGTAGAACTATGTTTTTATTAAGACAGTTAGGTTTTTATCACTTGTCCATTTTTGGACTATTGGGATTTTTAGGAAGAAATGTTGGGGTTCATTTTCAGAGGATGGAAAGGATCAACAAATTTGGCACCTTCATATGCTGAAAAAGTTACAGCAGTTGGGAATTTGAGGGACAGACCTTTGATCTTTGATATTGACCCTTGAAAAAAATACAGTCGAAAATGAAATTTCGACAGCCTTCGTACTTGATATTCAAAACAAAAGACAATGCACGCATATTTTAAAAGAACCACATATTACAAAATCTAGATTGTACCAAAAACACAATATTATATCACTGTATCCAAATCTCTTTCAATGTCTACTACAACCACTCATACGGCATAAGACTAAATATTACAAAGTCCACAATGGTTCTAAAATCATAACATGATAACCTGAATACATCAAAAATGAAATAATAAAAGTCTACATCATATCCTTGCACGCCTCAAAATTTCAATAATTTTATCTACTTGCACGTTTCAAGGTGGTAGCCGCCATAAAAGAAGGAAAAAATGTCATATATATTAATAATAATAAAAAAGAGTAGTTACTAGGTTTGCATGAAAGTCCAATACATCTGTTCAGATTGAATCCATGTCACCTTTGATAACATCAAATTGTTTTCTCTACTTACAACCCAAAGTAATTCAACTTGCGACTTGTATTCCCTCAAAAGAATCAAAAACAATATGCAAAACAACAGAATTTGTCATAGTTTTTACATGTCCAAAGAATTCTGTTGAAATACTAGTCATGTCAAGACCTGAAGGGCCTTGAAAGCACATCACTTAAATTCTAGAAACACATGTACAACCATCTCATTGATCCAAAGATTTTCTAATGCAGTCATACTTAAACGCCTTAATTGCTACATTCACAACAATTTCTAAACACCCAACTATATTTCCAAGAAGACTTGGCACTGTCCTTTAACAAGACCAATGACTACTCCAAGCACAAGATCACCAGCAAAATAATAGTATATCATCCAAAACAGAAATAGAAACGAATGCATTATTAATTTGAATTTTATATTATATTTCAAACCTAATACTGAAGTCGTGTAAGAGTTTGAATTTTATATCGAAATTAATTTAATAGTTTGTGTCTTTTTTTATTATTCTATGTGTTGTATTGTTAGACATATGTTAGGGAAATTGATTAGGATTCTTGATAGATAATGATATAATTAGGATACTATATAAATTTTAATTACATAAACTCTACAAACTAATACAAATTTTAATTACATAAACACTACAAACTAATGTAACGTCAATCAAGAAAAATTTATTTAGACATTCATTTATGAGTGATGCATACACTACAAATTTTACTACCTAAACTTTACAAACTAACATATCATCAATAACAAAAATAAAAAATAAAAAATAATTCAAATATTTATTTATTATGTTAAAGCTTGCAAACTATCACAAGTGGTAGACAATCCAAACGGGAATAGGATCCAATTGCTACCATTTGAGCAAAATCTTAGTTGCATTGAGTTTGGAAAGGAATTTCTTCTAGCTATCTAATTATAACATATTTGAGTGTGGTAGAGTAGCAATTGCATGGGCTGGTATGTCTAGAGGAGATAGTGAAGGTATAAGTCCAAGTTTTGATGCAGCCATCCATTTTCCTCAAAGAGATACAACTGGTTACAAGCTAAGGGCAATTTTGAAAGATAACATCATGACCAAAAGATTTGTGTTCAACAAAAATCAAGCATAGATGCTCTAAGAAAAGAAGCCTCTAATGACTTTGGTCCAAAAGACAAGGGTCAATCACGCGTGGTGGTTGTTTCAGCATTCATATGGAGTTGTTTTATTGCAATGGCTCAGTCAAAACAAGGTAAAAAACCAAAACTAATTGCAGCATTTCATGCAGTGAATCAGCGTGAGAGAATGGTTCCACAACTCCCAGCACACTCGTTTGGGAATTTTTATAGGAAGGCAACTGCAACATCACCAGTTGAGATTGAGAAAGATTATGGTTTTCTTGTGAGTGAGATTAGGAATGGAATCATGGAAATCAATGCTGAGTATGGGAAGAAATTACAAGAGGATGATGGATACTTGGAGCTTGTAAAGAAGGGTGATGGATGCTGAGTATGTGAATGGTGGTGCACACAACTAGAAGTAACATTAATCATAATTTCATGTGAAAATAATATTGCACCAATTATAACTTATCATCTTAATGGTTGAAATTTTTAATATAAATGAACTCTTATGGTTGTGGCAGTAAATATAATGCTTACTAATGATCATTTAAAAATGATGTTGCGGCAAATCATAATTTGTCAATCAAAACAATCTCAATTAAATAAATAAAAAATGGTTGCTTTTTGGTAAAAGGACACGGAGACCAGCATTGAGGTAACTTCAACATTGAGCTAAGTTGGTCTCAACTCTCGACTCTCGAGACCACACCCAATCATCCACTTATGGCTTGTCGCATGGTTAAGATTCTTGAGATTCAAATTGGTTCCCGAAACCAATTCAATCCTAATAGAATGAAGAGATTCTCATCCCAAAATGGAAAGGTCATTGTCAAACTTTTCCCACCTTAAAATAGAAAATTCCCAATCCTAAAGCATAGGAAACCGTGTTGCATGTACTAAAGCTTTCAAAGGTCCATGCATGTGAAGGAAAGGTAGTTTATGAGACGATAGGATCCGGTGCAATTCATCCATGTCTTTATATTTTTCACTTTTCACTTTTTTAACTTTTACTTTTTACTTCTCTTAATTATTTTTTTTTTCTTAACTTTTTTGAATCAATGGTTGAAATTGAAAGTTTTTTTTTTTTTTTTTTTTTTTTTTTTTTTTTTTTTTTTTTTTTTTTAACTATCTATCTCAACCATTTATAAAAATTGCATCAGCTGCAAACAAGAGAAAGCATGCAGTGCAGCAAGTGTATTACCATGCACCCACCACCCATTTACACGTGGGTGTGTTGTTGCCATGCACACATTATCCATTAGCTAGGTATGTGGGTGTGAATAAAGATGCCCACATATGGGGTACATCAATACACCAATGGAGATGGCTACACACATTTCCAAGAGAATATATTAGCAAATTGTGTTATAAAAAGGTCATCTTATCTCAAGATTTTAGGTCAGTTGTTCTCAAGCATTGTCATTAAATGCTTTAATAAATTATTTTAGAAAATTTTTTATACTATTTTTATGTAAAATTGAAAAAAATTGTTAAAATATATATGTTACCCACTTGCTTGCATGCTTAAGATTTCACGATTATGCCATGCAAGGACAAAGCTAGGGGAACAATTGCATCCTTCGTCACACCAAAAATCCCACTTTTATTTCTTCTTTTCTTTAGGTATCTTTTTTTTTTTTATGGCAAATTTATTATAAATTAAAAATATAGAAAGAACATCTTTTTTTTATCAATATTTTTTTAATTTAAAAAAAATTATAAAAAAGAAATAAGAATATATATTTAAGAAAATTAGTATATACACACACACATGGATGGAATCATTCATGGATTAGGAGGGGCAATGGCCCCCCTAATTTTTTTTAAAAAGAATAGAAGTATATGTTTAGGTACTAATTTTAGCAACTTCGTTTAATAAAATTACATTTTCCCCCCTTAATAATATCATTGATCATTATAAGAGAAATGTTAAAGTTACAAACTTTTTTACAACATTTTTACAAACTATTGAGATAACAAATTTTTACTAATTTGCATCTGGGCTTACTAGTTATATCACTTTTTTACATACTAATAACCACTAATCACAACAACAATTTGTAAAAAGTTTTAGATGCACATATTATTACTATATGGTTTAAAAGTTTTATAGTTTAATCATTTTATAAGTTTAACCAAAAAAAAAAAATAACATATGTTGTACTTGATATTTATCAAAATTATAAGTGGAATTATGGCAATGAAAAAGTACAATACCACTTACATAAAAACCCTAGCAAATAAATAAATACAGTATAATGGATGTATACCAATGTTGTGTTTGAAGGTTCAAGGAGATGCCAGCATTGTTGTGCTCGTTTCCAAGGGTTATCATACGTGATAATATGCCATGAGCCATACAAAGCAGAATTTCTGATATTAAGGTGGCTTTCAAGTCTTTTGCTTGCTAACATTTTAATGTACGTCTTTGTGCATTCGTTAATTAAGGAGCCTTCCAAAAATATAAATATTCTACATGCATTGACAAATAGCGAAAGCCAATAAAAATAGAAGAATACTAAGGATACATATTACAAATTTTACTACATAATACAAACAGACAACAAATGTGATTAGTAAATTTCGAAAACATAATAGCTAAATATTGGAATGACTCTTTTGTGATTACTAACACATCAATTTGTACATCACATCAATTTGTACATCTTATATGATAAAATTTATAATATTCTTAATATCATTCATAAAAATATGGACTTTTTTTTTTTTTTTTTTTTTTTTTTACAAGATAGAATTCTACTCTAGCCTAATCTAAGTGTATATGTGTATAAAACTCCATCCTGGAGTCTTGAACCCCGACCCTTGCCTCCCACACTCTACAAGCACTTATACTTGTGGAGTGACCATCGCACCAAGGGTGTGCGGTGGTATGGACTTTTAAGTTGGAAGTAACTTGGCTATGTTTATAAAATTAGCCCTTAATAGGCGCATAAAAGCATTCATTAACAAGACCTTTCCAAATATGCGCATTTGAATAAACTTATTTTCATCCATTTTTATTTGTTTATTTTTGGGGGAGTTGAAGATGTCTCAATATCTATACCAATGGGCTTTTGGTGCAATGCTTCATTAGTAAAGACTATAATATACATAGTTGGATCCAAATCTATGGTCTAAATTTTGAATTAAAATGGTCCAATTCTATACTCCTCTGGGTGGACCTCCCAGTGACCTCTCCCTGACAAATTTAGATCACTATAAGTCTATAATATCAAAGGAATGAGAATTGAGAAGTGACGTGCCCCACCTTGGAATGACCATATATTTTCTTTTCTTTTTTGAACAAAAAAAGGACCGTATACTGTTACTTTTGATAAGTAAAAGAGGCCAATGACCATATACTATCATTAAACCTACAAAGGCACAAAGCATCAGAATCAATACATAACTTGCCTATAGGATGGGATAATTATAGAAAATGGTGTGTCAACTACATACGTACTATTATTACTCCTCTACTACCTATTTGCTTGGATTGTGATCAGTAACTGGACAGTGCTGATCAGGCTTGTCTTGGGGCCTAAAAAGGATGCCATAGAGTTATATTAAAAATCAGACTAGTTAAAACTGTCTGAATTTCTTATAACAGCCCCCTCTCCTATGTCTTAGGCATACTGATCATAATCTAGATGCACCAGCAGGGAGGACAAGGGCGACCAGCTCCCTCCTTAAGATTTTCCCAGCAGGATTTTTTGGAATAGAGTTTATAAAAGACACTCGCCGTACCTTCTTGTATGGTGCAACCTGCAAGAAGAAATGCATCAAGTCAGAAGACCAACAGATTACAGACATACAACTATCCAAGTGTGTTGTTAATAGTGGGAAAAGCGGTTTTTTCTTCTTTTCTTTTCTTGATAAGGAATCAATTATATTAAAACATGGAGACATGTCATGTACACAGGACGTGTGAAGAACACTCTCCGAAAGAATTACAATTGAAAATATAGTTGTTCCTTTCAAGAAGTAGATCCATCATTTATTACTAATGCCTCCACTTCATAAAAATATAATTGTTCCATTCAAGAAGTAGATCCATCATTTATAACTCTTCAACATCACCTAATGAATCCAAACATAGAAAACAAACTATGATTCATAGGCTACTGCACAATGGGTTAGTAGATGATTCATATTTTCACCACTAGCTAGCTCTGCACATGCAATACTAGTCTACCAAAATTATTCCTCTCTTGATGAGTTGTCTCAAGTTAGGTTTTTCCTCCATGTTGTCTACACAAGATATGCAGCCTTTTTTTGGTACCTTTTTTTTTTTGGTACCTTATTACACCAAATATTCTTTAAGGGATACCTCACATCACTGGATCCTCTTAGAAGTACAAGAAAACAAACAAGGGAGGATCCTCCCTTTAAAGATTTACATAAGATTTTGATTATGAAATTGGGAGCTAATCAAATGAAGACTTCCTTTGTTAAGAGATCCATATGTTTGTTATTCACTTATTTATTCTTTCAAGATTTGGTGAGAAAAAAATCAATCAAGACATCAAAACCTCATGTTCCTCTCATTTGGTACACTAAACAGTTGAGAATATCAAACCTATACATATCCCAACCACTATATGTAACCATTGGATGGTCTAACTAGAGTAAAAAAAAGCGATTACACAGCCCAAAATTTAGGCTTGCGCATCAACACTATGATATGCATTATGGTATCCACTTTAGTTGTATGTATCCCAGAAGAATAAGAGGATCCCAATCCTTTTTCTCTTCTGAGAGAGAAGACAGAGAACTTGAATGTCTTGCTTTACTATATTACCTATATGAAGATTCATCCACCTAATGAAATTCACTACTTAACCAGAAATCAAATAATGAACCCAAATATCCAAACAAATCATCAATTATGCTATTCAAAGATACCCAATTGAATGACACAGTTCATTGTGAAACGTATCAACGCCAAATACCATTTTTTCCTGCTACAAGAGGCCAGATACGAGCAAATACTATTAACCATGAATGATAAATTGCACACTAAAAAGATACTGATATCAGCATGTTAACTTAAGAGGGGAAAAACCATTTCATTGTTACCATCAATATCCAAAAATTCACCTGTTTTGCAATGAAATCAATAACTTGAGCCTCTGTAACATTGCTTCCAGGCTTTCTTACCACAAAAGCCATGGGAATCTGCCCTGCTTCTTCATCAGGGTACCTGATTCCAAGACATAAGATGAAGAAAAGAGTAAGAACCAGTCCTAAATGCTCCTAAAATAATGACTCTTTGTGCTCCAGTCTCTTGCCTATAAATGAGTCTTTAAATTTTCTCTATGAACTGACGCTGCAAAAGTAGTGAACAAGATAACACTATCTGAAAAATGTGTAAATTTTAAGCTAGCAGAAAGCAATCACTAGAATGCCACGAATATGAAAAATTAAGAAAGTCTATGTTTCCTACAAGGAAAGAAAATGCCAGTACTGGATACTTACGGAATCACAGCAGCATCAGCAATTTCAGGATGAGAATGGAGTAGATGTTCCAACTCAACTGGGGGAACCTGAAATTTGTTCCGATCCAATGGGATGAAATTAAAGAAGAGAGGAGTGAGATGGCACCTATTGCAATATGTTTGTGAGAAGGGTCAAAGTAATTCAATCACCTGATATGCTTTGTATTTTATGAGTTCCTTTAATCTGTCAACAATGAAAAGGAATCCTTCTGAGTCAAAATAACAAAGATCGCCAGTCTTCAACCACCCCTCTGAAGCAAATGTTTCAGCAGTAGCCTTGTCATCTCCAACATAACCTGCAGAGAAACTAGGATTCTGTTTTTTAGAAAAGGTCATAATTTTATTACCATGTTAGAATTGCTTTTGGGATTGAGAGCGAGAGAGAAATAGAGAGCGTAAGCAGAATTATCATGGTTCAACCTAACTGAGAAATAGAGAGCGTAAGCAGAATTATCATGGTTCAACCTAACTGCTAACATCACATCAGAAAGAGCTTGAGTGGTTCAAGAACTAAGATTACTTTTCTTGCTCTACACAAGTTCATGAGCCTACAATGTGTTTGGGCCTCTTGGACCATAATCTAAGATGTTCTCATGTTCATCAAACAAGAAGCATATTAGGAGTTTGGAAGCTTGCTAAACAGGTCTCAAGCTATCAAGATCTGTGATGCAATTGATCAGAAACACACATATTTGAATCAATTAATTTGAAAAGAACACTTATATAGATATCTGGAAAGACATAGACAAGACATTTAAGCGAAACTTGGAAGTCTAATACAAAAGGTGAACAAGTTATTCCATGAGGCTTCAACACTTAATTACATCATCTACCGCCCTTTGTTTATCCACTTTCCATCTAGTACAGGAATGCAACTATCAATTTCTGTAAAGAGGACAAAGATTTGGAACATTTTTTCCCCATTAATATGTACGAAATCACATGATGAATAAGGTAGCATAGTTCACCTTTCATGACTGTAGGCCCTCGCAGCCACAGCTCCCCTCTCTGGCCAGGTGGTAAGGCCTCTCCAGTTTCAGGGTCAACTATCTTGGCTTCCATATTTTCAGCTAAGCGACCTGTAGAACCATACCGTAGACTCTCCTCAGGGCCTAATGATCTTGTTGCCCCTCCTCCAGTCTCAGTCAAACCATATCCCTAACACAAAGAACAAGAAAGTCAACATTCTACAATTGGCAATTGCAGATTACAAAATTCAAAAACACGTCATTGAGAACCAACCATCTGAAGTAACAAAGAAAATATCGCATCCATGCAAGCAACGGTAAATTCATATTCCATGAGGCTTCAACACTACAGTTCATCACATGTTTCAATTTCATGCCTTATTGCAGCCAATTCTAAATCATTGTTCGGCCATTGGCAAATTCATCACATTGGAAATTTGGAATCAACTTTTTATGATACATTAGAATTTGAACTCATAGCGCGTTCTGTTCCGTGATGATTAATCTTTATTATTAGTTTAAGACACCAACAGGTTTCTTTTTTGATGATAAGAATTTTTTTTTAATTGAACTAACTGAAAACTACTCAACCAGGGAATTTTAATCACAGAAATTAGCACCACAAAAAATAATAATAAATAATTATAAACCTAAAATTGGTGGTCCTTTACACAGTTACAAAGCTGTCTCATTTTTCTTTTCTTTGTCACGTTGACATGCACTGTCTCTATTTTACATGCATTCTCTCTCTTTTCCCTTTCTGGTTTTGGCTTTACCTATCCACGTTTTTTCCTTTTTCCTTGTTTTTTGTTTGTTTAGAATCAAGATTGTAATTTTATTCTAGAAACTACGAAACAAGTACACCATACATTCTATGTCTATGTGCGGAACTGATTCCATCCATAGAATAAAATAGTTCACTGTCTTTGAAACAGCTTTTCTTTGCAAACGCATGCGCAACTCCATTGACTATATACCTACCTACCCACGTTGATTCATAAAGCAACTAACAATAACGCACACATTTCATAAGGCAATGAAGCATTGATAATGCACACGTTCCAATTGAAAGAGCAACCATATATTTCTTCTTCTTTTTTTATTGGGAAAAGGAAACAACCAATAATTCAATCCTTGTCAGCACAACTATCACCCACATAAAATACTCCTTAGTCCTTACCTATAAAATTATATATACATACATATATATATATATATATATAGTAGAGATGCTAGAAATATTATAAATTTATAACATAAATTTCATAAAGTAATATATTACCAATCACAAAAAAGCAATTGAAACATTTATTTATTATGCTGTTAAAGTGACACAAATCATATTCATTGACATGTTTGTTTGTAGAATTTTTGTAATGAAATTGATAGTAATTTTAGCAATGGTAAAGAATAACTATGTCCATAACTTTTGCTAAAGTGACAAATTATTATTTGAGCAAAACATCACTTTTAAACTAGCTTATCACTGACACTATTTCTATTATGTACCAATCACAAGATTATGAAAAACTTTATCACTAGCCTCATTATGATATATCTATCAACTTTAGAATATTCTAATATCACAATAAGAGTGCGTTTGGATTGGGCGTTTTCTGCCCAATCCTGCGTTTGCGTTTTTTTTTTTTTTTTTTTTTTTTTTTTTTTTTTTCACGCGTTTTGGGGCGTTTTGGGTGTTGCGGCTACTGTTCATGCACTGTTCAATGAACAGTAGCCGCAAACTTTGACTTTTCAAATTTTTTTGACCAATCACAGCACATTGTGTACTGTTCACAGACCCACAAATTTCACTTTTCAGCAACTTTTTCATTAAAAATGGGTCCCACGATACTATTCACACATTTAAAAATTATTTCGCTACAGTGTTTTTCAGTTTTCAGTTTCAGTTTTCAGTTTTCAGCTGTATCCAAACGGACCCTAAGAGTATCATTTGACACATTTTCTATAAAATAAAAATTATTATTTTTTGAAATTATCCTTTTCAATAAAAACTTAAATCAAAACATAGTAAAAAATAAAAATAAAAAATAAAAGAGAGAAGCTAAAATTCAATTTAGTCCATCAACTTTTACTTCAATTGCTAAATTAGTCTCTAAAATTCAATTTTTATCAATTTAGTCAATTACTCTAAAAATGAGTCAATTTGGTTATTTTGTCCAATTCTGCTAGCAAACAACACCATTTAAACATTTTTTCTTTATTAAAAATTTAGGCCCTGTTTGGATTGAGGGGGGTTGAGGGAGTAAAAGGGAGTAGAGTAGAGTTAGTTAAAAATAAGCTAATTTTGGGTCAATTCTTATCTACTACTCTACTCTACTCCCCCTCCCTCCCCTCAATCCAAATGGACCCTTAATTGAAAACATTTGCCGGATTTGGCATTTGATATATGTGGTTGTTTGATAAGTATTACTATGCAAAAAATATGTTTAAATGGCTTTATTTTGCAAACAAATTGGACGGAATAACCAAATTAACTCATTTTAATAAAGACAAAGTTTTACCCCAATCCATTAGTCACACAAGAGAGCCTTTATTTCTTAGAACATGCTCATTCAAATGATGTAATTTATATTCGTTTTTGTTAATGAAATTTCAGTATTTCTATCACACAAAACAAAACAAAAAAAAAAAACTTTTTTAAAAAATAATATGCTTAGGTGAATTTATAAGTTGACATGTAATGAGTAGAAGAAGATTTCTTCAGCTTGATTTGAATGGTTTAGCTAAACTTTTCTCAAATTTTTTTTTTTTTTTTTTTTTTTGGTGGAAAAGGATGATATGCATTGATTAGCTAGCCATAAAAGGTGAAGTATTGGAACTTTTCCCAAAATGACTTAACAAAATTATATCCCAAAGACTAACTTAACCATTAGATAATTCAATTAAAACTCAAAGAGATTAAATTAAAATTGAATGATATAAATTGCAATGTAATAGGTTGGAGGAAATTATTTAAGAAAATAAAAAGTTTGGCTCCAAACTCCAACCTATTAGGTGACAAATGAAAAAAAAAATTATCAATATATAGTTTTAGTCAGATTATTATTATTTTTTTAATAAGTCAAATAAATTGTATAAACAATACCCATTGGTAGTATCATAATTTAAGAGACTAAAATTGAATTTCAAATTTAAAAAATTAAATCTTTTAGGACTAATTTTGAGTTTTGACCAATATTTGACCATTCAAGTAAAAGTGAAGAGAATAAAATTGAATCTCAACCTTTAAATAATTAATTAATTAAAATATAAAAAACAAAAGCTAGAGTGCATAAAAATTGTGTTTGTTCACTATTCTATTATATTACCTGCACGATTTCAGTGTTTGGGAACTTGGCGTTGAACTTGAGAGTGACCTCTTTACCGAGCGGAGCTCCACCACACGCGAGCATTCGGAGCGACCCGAGATCGTACTTCTTCGCCAAATCGGACTTCACCAGCGCCACCACAAGCGGCGGCGACACCGGTATGTACGTCGCCCTGTACTTCTCCACCGCCCTCAGCATCGTCTCGAAGTCGAACTTCTCCACGATGACCATCGTCTCCGCATTCGCCACCGACCTAACCGCCATCATGAACCCGAACACGTGGAAGAGCGGGAGCGTGAAGAACGACACCGGTTCGGGCTCGTTCGGGTCCGGGTCCCCGAAGTGGCGGAGCTGCACGAACCCGGCGATCAGCGCGATTAGGTTCCGGTGAGTGAGTATCACCCCCTTGACTCGCCCCGTCGTCCCCGAGGAGTAAAGAATCGCCGCCGAATCGGACTGAGCTATCTCAACTCGGCGGTGAGTCGAGGCCACCTCAGCGTTTATCATCGAGTCGAACTCGGGCGAGTCGAGGAGCACGGTACCGAGTGGAATGTTCAGTCTGTTCAGCTTTTTAACAGTCGCTGACGTGGCGAACGAGACGACCGGGTTACAGAGCCGGACCTGGTGGGCGACCTCGGAGTCCGACCCGGTCGGGTTAGCGGGCGAGATGGTTACACCCAAGGCCATGAGGGAAAAATAGAGTACGGGGACGTGTAGGGAGGTCGGGGTGAGGATGAATGCCACGTGGCCTTTGGAGAGAGAAGGGAAGCGAGTTTTGAGAGAGGAAGTGAGGGAATGGACTTGGGAGAGGAACTCACCGTAGGAGACGCGGCGGTCGGTGGTTGCTTCGATGAGGACTGCTTTGTTGGAAATTGGTGTGGGGGACTTGTGGAGCTGTGAGAGAGTGTAGTCTGTGATGGAGAGCGGCTGAGACGGCGGCGGAAGTGGGACTTTTGGGCGGAGGCTTTGGTATGTTTTGGTTTTGTAGCAGAAGCCGCTTTTTGGGTCGACTGATGACGGGCTGTGATTGGTTTCGGTAGCCATGGAAATGTGGTGGTGGTGGAGGAGGAGATTGGAGATAATAGAAAACTCACTCTTTTTTTGTATATTTGGTGGTAAAAGGACAGTGAGGGAAGTGAATATGTGTATGATGTTTTGACCTATCAAAAAGGTATACTGTCTTAACGTCATACCTTTTTTGTTTTTGTTTTTTGTTTTTTCTTTTTAATTGAGGTTTGACCATTTCTTTCCATATTTAGAATCCACTAATTTTAGCCCAACATAAATATTTAAAAAATAATTTTAGTTAGTTTAATTAATAAAATTTCTAATGGTTGAATAAGAAATTTGAATATTTAAATTTAGTCTATACTAAAAATTAATTACTGTCTTGATCTGATTATAAAGAGTTATTATCAATAATGAATGCTATAAATTGAAACTCTTTCTAAAACAGGAAAAGTCATAATTTTTTGTTACAATTGAACATGATTCTTCTAAAAAGCAAAATTATGATAGATTGTTATTGGATTAGGGATAATATGCAATTGCTAGGATATTGTACTTGATACAATTACTCTCATCCCTTATGCAAATATTCTTTACTAACGTTATTTTTAAACTTTCACTTTATTACTTTTTTTTTAGAGATTTAAAATTGCTTTTTTTTAATTTTAAATTTTAGTCATTCATAACTATTACATCAAGTTCACTTGATCTTAATCTGTTATTGGCTATTTATAACTTTTATATGAACCCATCACTTTTTCTCTACTACTCACATTCTATCAAGCGAATAGTTCTAATAAAAGTGATGAGTTTTTTTTATAAATACTTTAACAACAAATCATAGGATAGTAAGTTGTTATTGGTACTAATTTATACTCCACACTAAAATTACTATTTATCCCATCAATAACCACTAAAAATAACATATCACTTAAGATTTATTGTGAAAATATTATAGACATATTACCTTCCTTTTTTATATGACTGAGTAAAATTTTTATTAATCTACACTTTCCAGCTTTGAGAATGGGGAATTTATTTTTGTCAATAATTCGATGATTTGTATGCATCAATTAGTCATCGCACATTTTGTTTCTAGTGTGATTTATGATTTGTCTCATCGCTAGTCTGGATAAGAATACAGGCATCAATTAGCCGTTGTCTTATTATTATTATCGTTATTTTGGATAAGCATTAGCGCTAGATAATAGAGTTAATCCGAATCAAACGGGTCTAAACTTAGAATGGTAATTACATCAATAGAGGGATAGAGATAAAGTCATAAAAGGAACAGCTTCGCTACACTGCCAACTTTAGCAAGGAGATCCGCAGCCCTATTAATAGCTTCCCTGTAGGAGAGTTGTATCTTGACTTCATGGAATGCCAGAAGAGAATTCATTCGTTCAACCAAAATTGGGTCAATAAGCCTATCATTAGTATTAGAATTTGACTTGCTTGAGATCAAGGTGACACTTCCGAGTTCAGAGGTGTCATGCTCAATAATTAACTAATAAGGTATGATAACAAATGCTCTTAAAGTATTTGTTAATAAAACCATTTTAAAAAAAAGTTTGACATCACTTTTATGAAAAATTTAGAAAAATTTAAAAAAAAAGTAATTATTTTATCATTTTCTCACAAATGTTAATCAAAATAGTTTACAAACTAATGTCCTTAGGGCATTTGTTAGCTTCAGCCTCTTTTTTTTTTTTTTTTTTTTGAAAAACAAACTAATTGCTAAATACACACTTTAATTACACTCTCTCACCAAGTTCAAACACATTACCTAACACAAAATATCACTACAAAATGGTTTAACTTTTATAATAGTAGAGTAGGATTTTAAGTAATGAGAAAGAGTAACACTCAAACGATGTGGGACAACACCCACTTTAGTGAGGCTGAGTTTAGGACAGCAGCATCAATGTTTAGCTTATAACACCCCATAGCTGGCTTAACCCATCAATTAGTTGTTTTATTTTTCGATAATCTTTTTATTTTTTGATAATCCCCATCAATTAGTTGTTGTCATGTCACATGTGTGATTTTCTTGATATTTAGACATGATTTGAATTTTTTTTTTAACGCACAAAATATTTTTAATTAGTATTAAATGTAATTTAATTTTTTTATGGTGTATTCAATGCACCTTACTTATTTTATTTTATTTTGGCAGTACTTAATAAATACTCAATAATGTAATGCACATTTCTTGAAAATAAAAACATACTTGTTAAATAATCATTAGTTTTTATGTATCAATTAATTGTGATTGTGGATGTTTTTCTTGATATTTATACACAATTTGAATTTTGTTTAGATGTATCAAATACTATTATTTAATAGCATTTAATGCACCTTAACCTATTCTCTTTTTCTTTTTTTGGAGTGTTAAATACACCTTAACTCATTTTTGAAGACCATTGTTTACAAAAGCCTTATTACAGAGTTTATTTTCAAAAATCAAAATTTAAAATTACTACCAATTTTAATATAAAAAAAAATCTACAAATCCATGTGATAATAGACATGATTAATCTAATTCAACAATATAATAAATAAATATTTAAATTAATTTTTGTGATAAGGGAAATGTCATTTATTTATTACAGGGGTTAAATAATTCATGTTATATCTCATTGTACATGAAAACTTTAATGTCCTGTCACACAATTTTTCTTTTTTTTGACAGTAAAACGATAGGTCACACAATTTTTCTTAGATAGGGTTAGAAGAATTTTTTTTTTTCTTTTTTCCATTCCTATCGAGATTACGAATTATAATTAATACATATGATATTAGTGGCTCCTCTCCAGTGATAGCTAGGTTGGTGCCATGGGAGGGAGGGCAATGAATGGTAGGTTTGAGTTTTCAGTCAATTGAAAAATGTAGTGTTGGAATGAGACTTTCTTTTTAATAATTTTTAGGGTAAACTACAAATTTTGTCCTTATTTTTTACGCTATATTTCAATTTAATCTCTAACCTTTTAATTGTTTCAATTTGACTCTAACCTTTCAATGTCGTGCTAATTTAGTCTCTGCCATGCATGAGTATCATCTCTTGAATGGAAATTATTAACGTAATTACGACTAAAATAAAAAATTAGTTTATTGTCACATTAACGGAAACTAATTTTTTATTTTGGTCTTTAGCCACATCAGCAATTTCTATCAAAAAGATAATATTAAAAACTAAATTAACATAACATTGAAAGTTTATAGGCCAAATTAAAATATGATGTAAAGGATAGAGACCAAATACATAATTTACCCTAATTTTTATTACTAATACATATTTGGATGTGCTATAAGGTTTTAATGCATAATTATCTGTAAAATGACTAAATAAGGTACTCTTTTTTCCTTTTTTTTTTTTTTTGAAAAATAATAATTAAGTTTTTTCATAAAAATTTTCTTTAAATAGATTATTAATCATTATCCTAACTACATCCATTAGCCTTTTGCCCTTTTCCATAATTCCTTTCCTTGGTGCTTAATATAATCCTTTTTTTTTTTTAATATAATTCTTATCAACCAAAAATAAGATTGTTTTTTGGAAGACAAAATTTCCTACAACGTCATCAATATTAACAACTACTGTCAACCTGTCAAGTGGTAGTAAGTAATAACAAATATTATAACAGACATCGTTGAATTGAAACAAATGCTCACTAGCTCACAGGTTCTGGAAAGTATATATAATATTATTAGGGACACTAATATCTTGAGTTGTTTCTGAATTTTTTGTCCTATATCTCTTATCTTTCTTCGTAAAAGACTTTTGAATTAGAGCGAGAAGATAGTCATAGAAGGTGGCGAAAGAACATTCAAAACCAGTGAAAAAACTATTATAAATTAGCAAATTACAAATTAATGTACATAAATATAAAGTTCCTTGTAGGAGCATTTTTGCAGAAGCTGTTGTTTGGGTGACGGCTCGGGTTAGTTTTGTTAGCCATGGAAATGTAGTGGTGATGGAGGAGGAGTTTAGAGATTAGAGATTAGAGAGAATCAGAGACTATATAGCACGGCGGGAAAGGAGCAGAGGGAATGAAGTGAGTTTTGACATTAGAAAAAGGATTCGTTGTTCGAATTAGGAGCGGAGCTAGGATTTTATGAATGAGGACCAAAATTATAACAAATATAAAATTAAACTAATTTATTTGAGTCATACAAAAAATATGTAAAGTTTTTTTGGGGGAGGGGGTAATCATATTTCTTTTGTAAAGTCAATAAATTTAAGGGTAAAAGTATAATATTTAAGAAGTTTGGGGGACAACTATATATCTTTTGATTTTTTTTTTTTTTTTAAATTAGGGGTAATATATAATATTTGAGAAGTTTGGGAGCCTGCCCCCATTTCTCAAAGTGGTTTTGCTTTTTATTTTTATTTTTATATTTAAATTAGGGGTAATATATAATATTTGAGAAGTTTGGGAGCCTCCCCCCCCCCCCCCCACATTTCTCAAAGTGGTTTCGCCTCTGGTCCAAGTGTCACTTTAAAAAAAAAAAAAATTAAAGAAGTAGTATCTTAATTTTATCAGATTAATTTACTCTCTACTCAAGAGATTGAGTGGAAAACCCTATTAAATGATGGCAGGATAGATGAAGTTTGAAATCTTCAAATTTACGGTACATCTTTTAAATATATTGAGCCTACCACTCAAATTGTCACCAAAGGAAACATACCTTGTGTCTTTTTGTTATTTATTTTTTTATTTATAAATTCAATAACTACAATGGGAGGAGAGAGATTTTAAACCCGACACACTTCCATTTGAAACACTAAAAAGTGTAAGTTGAACTATAAACTTTTTGGCGACCTCATGTTTTTATTAAAGGTGCTACATAAGACCAAGGATCGAATGTTTGTTAAAATTCTAATGTTATGATTACATTATACCCTAATCACAAGAGGTTAGATAAGCCATTGTTAAAAAATTTATGGGAAATTCTATGTAATTTGATTTACTACTATATTAAGGCTTCATTAATTAGGGATTGTGATTTTTCGGGAGTTTTTTGGATAACTCTAATATAGAGGTCTTAAAATCATATTCATCCCATTTCAAAGAATGGATTGAATTTTATCACATCGTTAATAATTCATATAATAAATATTCAATTATGAGTCCTAATGCGCATTTTTTATAAATGAAAATAGACATACCATTGCGCACCCTTGGCGCAATGGTCACTTCACAAGTATTAGTGCTTGTGAGGTATTGGGGAAAGGGTTAAGGTTCAAGTCTTCAGGATAGATTTCCACACACATATACACTTAGATTAGGTTAGAATATAATTTCGATCTTGTATAAAAAAAAGAAAATAGACATGTCATTAATTCATTGATTTTTACATAGTAATTAATTGTTAATGTCTTCTAAAAATAATAATTAATTGTACTTGTGTGTGCATTTCTTGATATTTATGCACAATTTGACTTTATTTAAAATGTTTAAAATATTATTTAATGGAGTATTAAATGTGCCTTAACTTATTTTCTAAGCCCATGATGAACCAAAATTAAAGATTTCTAAAAATTTTTAGGGTAACTCTACTATACAGTTCTAATTAAAAGTGAAAGTTAACAAATATCCTAAAGACATTGATTTATGTAATATTTTTAGAAAAAATTTATGGGAGAGAAAAAAGTAACTAATTTTTTGACAACTTTTTATATTTTCTATAAAAATTGTATTAAAGTTTTTAAAAATTGTCCATTAACAAATATCCTAAGGGCACCGGTTAACTAGACCATAATTAAAATTATATCAATTCATTTTTATTAGATTTTACCGAGTCATTAATATTAAAAAATGTTGACTATCATTAATTTGGTATCTATTTAAATTCTTAATAATACGAAAAAATATAAATTCACTTATTTCATAATGAGTGGATAAGATTTTAAGACCTTTATGGTGGACTTACCCTAACAACTTGATAATTTTAATACACTTAGCAAAAGCCTTATTATATTATAGGATTTAATTTTGAAAAGAAAATTTTAAAACTACTACAAACTGTTTATAAACTGATATGATTATGAATATATGATTAATGTCACATCAAGAATATACTGAATAAATTTTTAAATTATTTTCTATGATTAGTGAAATCTCATTAATTTGTTTATTATAAAATAAATATTTTTATATAAATAATTTGATGGTTATAAGTTATAACAAGAAAGTAATATTTTTTTTGAGTAAAAGAAAGTAATTATTTGAATCCTAAACAAATTAATTAATTGAATTACAAAACTCTTTAATTATAAAATAAATAATTCAATTTATATTTCATGCATGATACCAGAAAACTTTAAAGTCCACTCACATTAAATTTTCATAGCCTTATCCATCCCTATCGAGATTGCGTACTATTATACTTAACGCATAATTAATACATGCGATGTTAGTGGCTCCACTCTAGTAATAGGCTGGTGGTAGTGAGGAATTGAACAGTAAGCCTGATTTTTTGGTGATAAAAAATGGGTAAAATTTAGTTACAAAATTAGTTGTAACTTTAGACTATAATTTTACTTTTATTGGAAATAAATTTTGACAAATTTACCATTGAATTACATTTTATCTTATATCTTTCATGCTTGCAAAATTTCAAGAAAATTAAAGATTAATAACTCTTATCAATAAATTGTTTAAATTGCAAATTTTGGTTGTTTAAAATTATGCATAAAATAAATCTTATAGATTATATAATAAATAACATCTTATTGACACAAAATTTGATATGTGTATTAAGAGCATAAAAAACATGCAATTCAACGATAAGGTTTTCATATTTCATGCATTATACCAGAAAACTTTAAAGTCCACTCACATTAAATTTTCATAGCCTTATCCATCCCTATCGAGATTGCGTACTATTATACTTAATGCATAATTAATACATGTGATGTTAGTGGCTCCACTCTAGTAATAGGCCGGTAGTAGTGAAGAATTGAACAGTAAGTCTGACTTTTCAGTGAATAAAAAAGGGGTAAAGTTTAGTTACAAAATTAGTTGTAACTTATACTACAACTTTACTTAATATTTTTTTATTGGAGATAAATTATGACAAATCTACCATTGAATTATATCTTATTCTTATATCTTTCATGCTTGCAAAATTTCAAGAAAATTAAAGATTAATAACTCTTATCAATAAATTGTTTAAATTGCAAGTTTTTATAGTTTAAAATTATGCATAAAATATAATATTATAAATTATATAATAAATAATATCTGATTGACACAAAATTTGACATGTGTATTAAGAGTGTAAAGAACATGCAATTTAACGGTTAGATTTTTAGAATATGTAGTAATGTCTATTTTATTGAGTAAGGTTGTAATCTTAGACTACAACTAGTTATGTAATTAAATTTTATCCATAAAAAATTGTAGTGTTTGTACTTTGCATGGGAAACTTTTTTTTTAATAAAAAAAGTAATGTTTATATTATTATTATTATTATAATATTTGTGGACATGTTATAGGCTTTTAAATTTTAATTATGGAAATTGTTAGCTGTCACAGTAAGAGAAACTGTTTTATGTAAGATTTTTGTTTTTTGTTTTTTGTTTTATGTCATATTTTTTGTCACCTTTGTAATGTGTGGAGCTATAATACTTCAGCCATATTTTCAGAACTTCTCATCAATTCATGCCAACCTTTTTTTAATTGGACTCTACAATAATTCATCTTTAAAAAGTCGGTTAACATTTCTCTTTAATTATTATTGAGTTAAGACATTAATTAATTTTTTTAATGTAAATGAGATTTGAATCTCAAATATATTATTCAATAATAAAAAACTTTAACAATTAATTTAATTAGAACCCACAAACTTTAACGCATAATTGCACGTAGATTAGTAAAGTATTGTTGCATTAGCGTGATATAATATATCATTGCCAATATAATAATCCTTATTAACCCAAAACAAAAAACAAAAGTCGTTGTTTGTAACTTGTAAGATTACCACGTTATATAATCACGCCCAAGACAATATAAGACAAAATTCCTGACAACGCCAATAACAACTACTGTCTACCTATATCAACATATATATTACAATTTATTAGGGCAACCTTACTTGGCCGTTGAATTGAAACAAATTGCTGAGTCACACTGATTCTGGAAACACAAAAATTTAATGTAATCTAATCCCGTACAATAATGCCTTGAGTTGTTTTAAGCATTGGACTTGGACCCCTCTGAATTTTTATTTATTTTTTCTTGTCTCTTCTCTCTTTCTTCGTAAAGATAAGTCATAGAAGGTGGCGAAAGAACATTCAAAACCATTGAAAAACTATGAAATTCAGCAAATTAATCACTAAAAAATGTACCAAAATATACAATTTTCTTCCTGTGATTTTTTTAGTTAAATTAGATGAAGCAGTTGGGATGGTAAGTCATTAAACCAAACATAGGCTTTGTAGGTATAGCTCGATCAATAGTGCAAGGATATCGGAAAACAATGATTAAATGTATAGAATAGGAAGTAGTATTTCTCATACCTGTTAGGATTTGAGATGACCATTTTTTATATTTCAATTGGAAAGTGAATCAAATCCATATTCTATATTTCTATTTATTACAGAGTTATCTTTTAACCATTAGTGTTGTTGTCAAGAAATCCAGAGAGGTAAATGGATTGATGGATATGAATTATGCCTTCCTACATATGTGGAATTTTGACCTTGTCACATAGAAGCCTTGACTGAACTACCAATTAATTGGTCGAGTTGCCACTTGCCAACATGAAGTAAAAATATACTAGTTAATAATTTATGGATTTATAGTTTGTATTATATTAGAGCTGAGTGTGCGTATATATTCTTTATATTTTTGCACAATTTAACTTAAATTTTTGTAAAATGTATAAGAATACTTCGATATTTGATGGAGTGATACCTATCTACAAAGGAATATGCCCCTGGATTTTGTTAACTCCTACTTCATTATTAATGAAATAGAAATATTGAATATTGAGGGAGGAATCATACCAAACAACCTATTTGAACTCACAAAAATTATATTAATTTGGTTAATTGGACAAAAGAAGTCGGAATAATGTACACCCAAGTTATTATAATGTGTAAAAAAGACTTTTAGAAAGGATAAAATACAGAAAGAAGGTCGAAAGGTGAGATATTTCCTGTCAGTTTAAAGTTATCAATAGTAAAAGATCGAAGTTTTGACAAGGTGCCAAGCATTATAGAGATTTTTCTAACCAAAAGGTTTCTGTTTGTCACCCAAGATGAGAATGGTGGAGCTGAGCTCATTGCTTAGGTAGTTGCTCAGGGAAAAGCACATTTATAAGAAGGTAGAGATGAACAAATTTTCTGGGAACTTTCAGGAGCAATGTAATGCATTTGTACCTAATCTATTCCAAAAGGGGTGCCCATTAATTCATTGTTAACCTGCCTATGCACATGAAATATTCCACAAGGGTACTCATTGTTTATTAAAGAATTTATTTATAAGTAAATAATACTATGTACAACAACATTGTTTTGTAGTTAGAATTTTCTTCCACTATAAAACATATAAACCAGTGAGGGAAGAGATACGTGAGCACTGAACATTAAAACAACATTCAATGATAGAATCTAATAATGTCTTTGAAACTTGCTCAAAAAATAATAATAATAATGTCTTTGAAACTATAAGAAATATGTCACATGTGAGTATAGAATAAGTTGGGATAACATTCAACATTTCTCCCTTAAGAATCATGTTTCTTTGGCTTTGGGACCGCTAGAGGTGCTGGTCTTTGGTTCAATCCAAAGAGATGCACCTGGATTCTAGAGCTAGTTGTCCAAGCTTGGGAAATTATAGAAAGTAGCAGTGTCCATGGGTCGGATTGGGGTTTTTTTTTTCAACCCGTGAAATAATTCTCAAAATACCAATATGAAGCAAAATAAACTAGCTAGTTTATTTATAAAATAAACTATAGTGAAATAATTATAATAAAATAAATTTATATATATATACACACATATATCTATATTTGGTTGGATGATTGGATGAGATGGTTTAAAAAAACTATTAACCTCGAACTCAACACAGCCCAAGAATTTTTTTTTCAAACCCAATCTATCAATCTATGGGAACCATCCCAAGGCATTGTGTTGGGTAGTGTTGGATAGATTTTGTTGTGTTGGTAGGTTGGATTGTAGGGTTTTTTCAACCCGTGAAATAATTCTAAAAAAATTCCTATATGAAGCAAAATAAACTAGTGAAATAATTGTGTGGGGCCCAAATGATTTATGGGCCAGACCCACCTACCCGGGCAGAATCCGAAGGCCCAAGCCGAGGAGGGCTATGGCCCAAGCTCGACAAAATAGCCTACGGATACCGCCGAGGACAGCTCAGTCCTCGGTAGACCCAAAGTCTCCTCCCTAAAAGAAGGGTAAAAACGGTATAGGACTGAAACTAGGAAGAAAGATCTAAAATATTTAGGGAAAGCTGCTGTTACTGCCATTTAATGCTCTGAACCTGACAGAGCCGCATTCTTTGGCTTTTACAACCATTCCTAACGACTTTGAGTATGGACTGATGGGACAAGTATCAATCCTGGAAAGTTTAACCCTACGCGTGGACGAAGGACAGTGGACGCGAGCTAGTATAAAAGGAAAGGTAAGTAATCTATAGAGGGGGTTGGGAAAAATGGCCAAAAACCAGAGCCTCCCAGCCCACCTCCAGGAGAAGTACTCTAGGGGTGACGATCGTTTAACCTTGTATGAACGCCATGAAAAACCCATCGCCTATCGATCAAAGCCTAGCCTTTCAAACCCACGCTCTACAAATGATATTGTTAGGGCCGTTTTACGTGCGAACCCGACACTGTTACGGTCCGCCACAAATCGTGACCCTACAAATTGTAATAAAATAAATTTATATGTATGTCTGTTTGGATTGGATCAAATGGTTTGAAAAAACTATTATCTTGAACTCAACACAATCTAAGATTAGGGTTTTTTTGGATTCGTTTATTTTGCTGAAATTGAAATTTTTTTGCTAAAAGTAAGTAAAAATTAGCTGAAATAGTACAATGAGACTAATAAATAGTACTAAAAAGTGCAGTAAATCTCATGAATAATAACAAAAATAAGCTGAATAGTAAAATAAACTGGCTTTTAAATTTGGAGCTAAATGCACATGGGTTCAAATTAAAAAGCCAACTCATTTTACTATTCAACTTATTTTTGCTATTATTCATAAGTCTCACTGTACTTTTTGATATTATTAATAGGTTACACGGTATTATTTCAGCTAACTTTTACCTTTATTTACAATACTTTTAATAAAAAATTTTCAATTTCAATAAAATTAGCGGATCCCAAATGAACCCTACAAATGTTTTTTTTTAACCCATTTTATAAATCTATGGAAACCAACCCAACACATTGGGTTGAGTTGTGTCGGATAGATTTTGCCATGTTGGTACCAATGTTATGAATATCGTTTCAAAGGTAATTTCGGTTTGTCTATTCAAAATGAATGTTTCGGTACTAACTTATTTCGACGTACCGTTTTGAAATTACCGTAAATGAATATATATATATATATATAATTCAAAAATTCAACAAAATAAAAAAATAAGTATATATATAATTCAAAAATTCAACAAAATAAAAAAATAAGTTAGTATTTTTAATACGATTATAAAACTTGTTATCTTGAAACAATCTAATCAATTCACTTAAACTATTATTATTTTATTTAAAATACCAATTCTTCAATTTTTTTTTTTTTAAGAGAAACCAACTACTTCTTTTAATGCAATGCAAAAGGCTGGGCAGTGAATTTCGGCTATCACACTGCCCAAGCCAATTACAATTTCCAATATTTTTATTTTTTTTACTTTTTTTTGTTCTCACTTCTCACCCGTGGATTCACTTTCTTATCATTTGTAATTTTTTTTTCTGTTGCATTTTCTCATCCACACACGTCTATGGTCTCTGACTCCTCTTGATTTCTACATTTCTTACTTTTAAATTTTTTCTCATCTTTATTTTCACTTCTTCCCTTTGTCTGCGTCTTCTTCAAGCCCAGACCCCAGAACCAGTAGACTACCACCTCTTCTCCACTTGTCAACTTTAGTTCTCTCACAGTGGTGTTTTGTTTTTCTTCTGGTTGTAGCTGCAATATTGGTACGTTCGTTCATTTCTTTTCTTTCTTCTTCTTTATTATTATTATTATTTTTTTTTGGAGGTAGATTCAACTCATTCAAGTCCAAAAAGAAAAAGAAAAAAAAAGAACCAAAACAATATCTACAAGGCCCAAGTTATGTCTAATTAGCTGCACTTCTAAAGAGACCATGTTAGAAATCCAAAGCCTAATCATATGGGCCCAAAATTTGGACTTCCGGGTTCCCGGCCCGGTTTTAAAACAACCATTAACACAGACAAACAGAGGTAGCAAGAGTTTAACGTTTCTTGCACTTTGTTCATTGGTTTTTGGTGTAGGGGTTTGTTAGTTTTTTGTTTGTGAGAGACAACGCAGATTTTATCAAAAAGATGCCTCGTATAACCACGTTAGAGTGCCCCGGTTGCCCTTCTCTTCGAGCTCTGACCTTCGACTCACTTGGTCTCATCAAAGGTGAATTTTTTTGTCTTACACCCTTTTATATATTGATTGAAATTAGCAATACCCTTTTTGTAAAAAGCTTGTCTTTTGGGTTTTATATGCTTTATTTTGTATTTATATATCTGGATTTTTGATGCTTTGCTTGGTGTTTTTGTTTTTTTGGGGTAATAGTTATTGAAGCTAAGGTTAGTCAAGGAGGGGCTCCTAGAGTGGTGGAGAGGTGGGGCGAGCTGGACTCATCAAAATGTGTGCTTGCTGCTTCTATCAATAACCGTAAAGATGACCCGGTATGTGTTGGGTGTTACAAATTGTTTGAGTTTATTGAATTTAGAATTTCAAGCATCTGTGTTGTTGTTGGTAATATGTTTCAATTTTTTTTTTATCTGTTTGGTTTTGGTTCCAATTGTAAGTGAAGTATGGTTTGTTGAAGCTTTCATGTCCTATTGGTTAAATGTAGAATTGGGTGTACAGGATTTTGTGTAGAAATGAATATTGCATTTGTAAGCATCTTTATCTTGGTACTTGGTAGTAAGTTTTGATTTTAGTTGGGTTTCTTTTGCTGTTGATGCATTCAGTTTGAATGCTTGTTATGCAGCTAATGAAGTTTAATTAATGTTGCCCCAAGGGTATTAGAATTCATTAGGTGCCATGCCTCCTGAAGAGGTGGCCACTAGTTTGAATCTTCTATTCACCATCTTCTTGGGGCCAACACTCATTTTAAATAAAGCATTGGTAAGTTAAACAAACAATACGAGCCTTTGCCATTTGAGTTAAATTTTGCGATGGGTATTATGAATTGAGTTTGTAATTGTTCACGAAGTTTGGGACTTCAAGCATTGTACTTAATTGCCATTGTATGTTCTGTTTGTTTTCTGAAGAAGTAAGAGGCAACTTATATGTATCATCCTTTAAGAGAAACAAGTTCTAATATTGGTTGCAACCAGTTGATTGGATGCTCTAGTCATTCCCTTGCATATATCTGGTGATAATGCATAATGGCTTGCTTGCCAAAGAGCAACTTGCAAGTTTCACTTATTGCCTAAATAGAAGCTTTTGGCTTAAATTAGGACAATTTATCCTTTTGTTTTACATATGTGTATGAATTCAGATATTCCATCAATCTTTTTCCAAAAATGTAATTAAGACCCTCAAATCCTTATTTTGCAGAAGTGCTTTTTTTTTTTTTTTTATAATTATTTTTCTTTTTCTCTTGCAGTTATTAGCAGTGGCAAGAAAAACTGGTATGGTGAGTTATACTCCGGGACTTATGAATATCTGGCTAAATGTTTCCGTTTTCAATTTTGACTGATAGTTATAGGCTTATTGAAGATCCTATTCAATATTTGTGCTCTTAATGCATACTACAGATTGAGGTTCTCAGTGCAATTAATGGGGATATTCGTTTCACGGTTTCTAATGCTAATGAGGATGGTCCTAGACCTGAAGATGATGCTGTTGTTGGTTTACATTTATTTGCCGGACAGAAATTGGAGTTGACATCCAGGTACTGCAATATTGTTGCTTTCTAGGCTTTGCCACCTGATTCCACCATAGGTGCTTACATCTTTGATTTCCAGCTGCATTCTTCCCATATGCATACAACTTCTGATCTTTGAATTTATTGTTAAATTCTAGGACTTGTACTTTGCTTACTTGTACAACCAAAGGAAACACAAGCATGAGGTCCATTGAAGTTACTAATTCACCTGCAGGTTTTGCCTCTGTTGGTTCATCAAACACATGGAGTGTATGCGGTTCTGGCAATATCTTATGTTCTAAAGTGGATGGAAGTGAAAAATATGCTATATTTGGAGGGTAAGCGCTTTTGAGATTTACAATCAGAATTTATAAGCTTGAGAATTAAGTCAATTGTCATTCCGTATTGGGATTTTATGGTGTGTACTAGCTTATTCATATATGAAATAATGGTTTTTTTGTTTTCCATCTCAGAAAGGGTGTTGAAATGAACATGTGGGATCTTGACAACTGTACTAAAATCTGGGCTGCCAAATCTGTGAGCCTTTCCCTTATCTGCTAAATCTTGAAAGAAATTCACAAATTAATTTTCTTTAGCGTGCATTTTTTCCTTGCATTTATTTAATAGCTTCTACCCTATGCAGCCTCCTAAAAACAGTCTTGATATTTTTACCCCAACTTGGTTTACATCATCAACATTCCTGAGTAAGGATGATCACCGCAAAATTGTGGCTGGCACTAACAGCCATCAGGTAATCTTTCATTGCAAATTCTTCTTTCATTTTGGAATGAATAACTGGATATTAGTAACTTCTGAAAATGCAACATTCTTATGGATTTTTTTCTCACTTCCTACTGTCCTTTGAGCATGTGTTGCTTGATGCTGACTGGAATTGGGGTTTATTTGTCTACTTGAATTCTCTTCAATTGAGATATCCTCAGATGTTATGTCACGAGAGAAATACCCATGTTCTACATGTTATTGATCATGAGCCATTAAACTAACAATGACTAATAATACACCTAGGATAAAATTAAAAAAAATTTCTTCTTTCAATTGTATCCTTGGTTAGTTTTATGATATACAAGTTATTGTTAGTTACTTTTTAATTTTTTTTTTTAATTTCTTATTTTTTATAGAACTTGGAATGCTTTCTTATTATTTTGTCTTTGCTGGTTTCTTGGAGGAACCACAATTTCTTTATTACCTTATCTCTAGTAGCTCTATTGTAATTGTAATCATCCAGCCACTCAAAAACTTCAATTCATTTTTTTTTTTTCATAACAGGTTCGCCTCTATGATATTTCGGCTCAACGAAGACCTGTTACCTCATTTGATTTTCGGGAGACAGCTATCAAATCAGTAACTGAAGATTTAGATGGCTATACAGTCTATGTAGGGAATGGGTCTGGTGACCTTGCTTCTTTTGACATGCGCACAGGTGAACTGTAGTTCCATCATGTTGTCACATATTTGATATCCTATTTGTGTGGAAGTCTGAAAGATACATTTAACATTCTCTCTCTTGTAGTGTATTCTGGTAGTGTAAATGTTCTGTTTATTTACTTAATTAGTTTTCTTGAGTAGAAAGCCTTTGGTTATTTAAACGAAAAATGGTAAAAAGGAAAGAGCATTGCCTTCCTTTGGTACTGTCTGGCTAATTTAGATTGGCAATTATCATTTAAGCTGATCAAGTCTTATATGCGGGGTTTATCTATGTTCCTGTGTGAGCGAGTGTGCAGGCATGTGGGTTCATTCATATATATTGCTAAATGCTGGCTCCACTATGTATGTTCGGGTGGGGATATATGAATTGATAGACGTGCCCTTATGCTTGTGTTGATCTGTGGAAAATGTTTTTCTTATGTGAGTTTTAGATCCAAAATATGAGGCATATAATACTTACGAAGTATATGATGGTTTCTTTTAGCTTCATTTCAATTGTTTGCTTCATGTTACATGCATCAAAACTTTTGTGTCAAGGGGTCATTTCTGGGAAGAGCTTGATTACCACAGAAAAACACCTAATTCAGTATCAAAATTTTAATGTAATAGAGCTCTAGCCTTTTGTAGAAATTAATTTTTTTTTTTCAAAGTAAATTGTTAATGCACAATTGATTGACATATGACGTTTAATGTCTGGACATGGGTCCTTTTTCAAGTGCTGTAGGTATTCAAGGGTATTATTCATTTTTAACTCCGAAAATTGAACCCGTCTTACTCCAAGGTTTACTTAGGATTATTGGTTACTATTACATATTTTTGGATTGAGGTTAATTGATTTGCATTAAAGTGGATGTGAAAATTGATTTATGAAGTTGCTAATGTTATTCTTGCATTTAATTCATATTTTTTGAATGATTTGAGATTTTTGTCTCTTGTTACTCCATAAATGATGAAAGTATCTTTTTATAGGAAAATTATTGGGGTGCTTTTTGGGCAAATGTTCTGGAAGCATCAGATCTATAGCTAGGCACCCAGAGCTTCCAGTGATAGCATCTTGTGGTGAGTATGTTGTATTATTTTAGCTTTAAGTTAATTTGCATTGGAACTCATACTTTTTTTTTTTTTATAGGTATATTGGAACTCATATTGACATACATACATACTCACAAAACACCATATGCACACGCACACGCACACGCACACGCACACGCACACGCACATGCACACAGGCACACACACATAGAGACAGAGAGAGAGGTTTGTAGTCTGTGTTTCGTATTGTGTGCATATCCTCTTTCTCTTTTTCTTTTTTAGGTAGGGGGGTCTTTTAGTCTGGAGAAGTGGGAAAGAAAAGGAGGAAATGTTCATCTTAGTTTATACTCAATCACTTGCTATATTACCTACTAAGCAATGAAAACCTTTTATTCTCTTTTTTTTTTTTTTCTTTCCTGAAAGTCATTCCCCGTATTAATATTCTAATTAAAAGAAGGGTCTGTGCAGTTAGCACTTCATGTGTGTGTTCACTTAATTTTATTGAATCATCCTTTAGCCTTTTGAGGTTAAGTTTGTTTGTCTTAGGACTAAATTTTCTTGACCATCAAAACTGAGAACTTGACTAATTTCTAGGACTGGACAGTTATCTACGCTTATGGGATATAAAGACTCGGCAACTTCTGTCTGCGGTATGTTCTTATACTTTATGATTATGAAGAGTTGCTAGAATTTCTTGCTGAAAGACGGCTCAAGATATGTGCTAGTTTTAAACTCTTATATTTATTTTTTGCCCTTACTACAGTTACATTTTTGTAGCTTGTTACTCATTGTTTTAGCATCTCAAATTTTCTTACCTAATGCTCAAAACTCTTTGTTCTACCTTGAGGCCAAGAACAAATCTAGGCTGTGATAGAGATGAGTGAATCAGTGATATAGCTTTTTTGCATTCAAAGCTGAAAACTTCTTGTTCTAACCATTTGATCTTTTATTTTATTTTATTAAAAGGAATCAGTAAATCCAATTCCGAGGGTTTAGCAAATTCGTTGGATATTTTGTTAATGAAAAATGAAGTTGTTTTCTGCTTTCATTGATAGACTGAAATTATTGTAGCTACCATTCATTTGAATATTGTATAAAGTAAGATGCTGCCATCAGCACATTACTTTGACTCTTATTAAAGGGACATTAGTAATCTGCATGTGATAAATCCAAAGCAAGATGGTCAATTAAGACGATGGCATAATGTTGAAAACATTGAGCAAAAAGGTTTAATGGTGAATGTATAAATTTAAGTGCATTAATCTTATGAATGGTGCACTCGTATACTTGGCTGTAAAGGTCTTCTTAGGGCATGGTGCACTTAAACTTTTGGCTGGAAAGGTCTGCTTTCCAATTGAAGCCTAAGCATTCCTAAACATGCACTGAATCTTGGTCCAGAAGCCTAGTGACTGCCCCTTATTTGGACCTATGTATTGCTTTGAGTTTCATTGTTTGAATCTGTGGCCCTGACACTTGTAAGGTTGACACTTTTACAGAGCTCATGCAGGGATTGTAGATAGTCTTTTCATTTATGATTTTCTAAGCTAACGCGCTATGCTGCATAAATTTCCATCATCTTATTTTTATTGTCTTCATTGTGTAGGTTTTCCTTAAGCAGCATCTTACAAATGTTGTCTTTGACTCCAATTTTGCTGATGAAGGTCAGTTTTCTGTTTTTGTCTTGTCCGTTATGGACCAAGCTAATTGTATTGTTTCTTGTACTATGATTATTCTATTAGTGGCATGTTGTTACATTTTGTGAACAAGGAATGATTGGGGGGACAGGTACCAGTAATGTAGTCTAAGTTTGAAGCAAATTATTGCTCATATGATATGAGTGATGATTCTAACACTGGGCTGGAGCTAATGAGCTTTAGCTCAAATGACACATGCTCCTCCCTCAATAATGGGATGGAGGGTAAGGTAGTGAGTTAAAGACTCTCGAGATGCATATAGCTTACCAATGAGGAAAGGTCTTATCACTTTGCCCCCACCTGGGATGCCTTGGCAATAAAAGGAGAGTGCCTGGATGAGAGTGTCTGGATGAGAGTGCCTGGATAACTGTAAACCCAGAAGTCTTTGATTCAACTCCTAGCTGAGGCATTTTGTGATTTACTTGATGCCTTCTCAATGGGGGTATGTAGGCATCCTGGGTTTACCCCTCAGTGGTGGTCCCACTGGCCCATACCTTGATGGGGTTCCTTGTCATGAAATGAAAAAGAAAAACAAAAGGTCTTATCACTTTATAATGAAGTTACTAAAAAACAATGCAAAGAGTTGGGTCATCGTTGAAAGCAGTTATATAAGGTGGAATTAATATTTTTGAAAGAAAACTTTGAGCCCAACAATTAGCCAAAGTTTGTTTCGCCTCTTTCTGGATCAGTTGATTTGATGTTATAACTTCGGATCCATTCTTTATACTTAACTTCAGGGATCTCTTAGGAGGTTGGAGTCTGTCTTTATCCTCAAACTACTAATAAGTAAATAACTCCTAATGGCCTAGGAGTGAAGACTAGATTGATCCTATACTCGTATTTTTTTCTCTGCAATGTAAAATGATGAAAATATTTTATTTTCCATTGATGTCTGTATGCTACACACAATTTTCAGGCTAGAATCGAATTTAGTCCCTTGACTTTTACTTCATTTGCCAATTTAGTTCTTAAGATTTAATTTTTATTATTTTAGTCCCTCACTATGTCAAAATGAGTCAATCTGGTACTTCTGTGTTAATTTCATTTTTCCTAACTAGTACTCATCAAATGACAAGATCTATTAAACGGAGCAACTTATGAATGTTTTCAGTTAAAATTTGAATGAAGAAAAAAATAATATTAAAATGGAGTCATTTAGTAACAAATTTGGATGAAAGGACTAGATTGACAAAAATTAAACCTTAGGGACTAATTTGACAACTGAAATAAAAGTGGTGGACTAAATTTAATTTTAGCCTAATTTTATTTAAAAAGGGTTTTTAGGGGATCAAATATGCTTTAAATTTGATAGGGATATATGAGATCTGATTCCAGTTTTTGAAGTTGCTTGACTCTGAAGTTTGGTACACTTTTAATTTATATGATGGTTACCTTAATTGTTCCTCTTATGCAAAGCTAGTTATATAATATTATGATGTCAACATTAATCCACACCTACTAATTATATGTTCCTCATTCTTATGAGCAGAAGTTAAACCTTCTGTAGCAGCAGATCTACCTCTAAATGCTGAACAAATTGCTAATGAGACTGAAATTGTAGACGAGGAAGAAGCACTGCCTGTGAAAAGAAAAAAGGCATCAAAAGAAGATGAAAGAAGGAAGAAGAAAAAGGCAATGAAAGAAAATGAAGGAAACAAGGAGGCATCAAAAGAAAACAATGGAAGCAAAAAGAAGGCATCGAAAGAAAATGAGGGAAGCAAGAAGTTAAAATCCAAGAAAAGCAAAAGATCAAAATTTGAGATTCATGATGAATCATGATTCAGATTTATTACATGAGTATGCTTGTGTGTACAATCCAAAGCGCCGGAGTCAAATGTTGACATGCATTATGACTAAGAAGGTATGGTGAAAGAAGCCAAGGATTGGAGTGTAGTTGCTGTGTCCTATTTTTGCAGGAAGAAAGACATTAGGAGTACAGGAAGCCTTCATGCATCATTAACGTAAGGGCTGATGTTTTTGTTATTTATTCTGCCAGGAGGGGAGACTAAGAAGCAAGTAGATGACCAAATTGTAGCAAAATGACGATGTTAATTTAATTCAGTTTGTGGACTTATTTTATTCCTGACTAGCATGGGAAAGTCCAGAAATGAAGTTTTGTTTTGTTTTCAAAGAGATAGTTATGCTTAATGAGTGACTGGTTAACACAAATTAACATGAGGAAAATGAATTAATGGGCGAAGTTAATGCTTCATTTTGATTGGAATTAAACAATGACTTATCCTCTTGCTTATTAATGCCCACCATCCAAATTTCTTTTCTTACTACTTGACTTGTTTAAGCAACTGAGTGAGTTAAAGGGTGGTTGGTGATGTATTCTGCCCGCAGCTGGAAATGGATATCCAATACACTATGCGATGCTCACCTGCTTGATGCATAGGTTTCCTTTAGGACATTTTCCATTACCATTGTATTCAAGTTAATAATTTGTTAAATGTGGAGAAAGTATCTCATGTACTGAGCGCATGAAACCTTTGTTTTATTGACAAGTGAGCCCCAGTGAGACAAAGGCCTCATGCATCTAGCGCATACAAGACTTCTGCCAATGGTGGGAATCTTGTTAAACAGGAGCTCTCTGGCATGTTTGTAAATTGAATCTTCTAGACTTCTGCCGATGGTGGGTATCTTGTTAAACAGGAGCTCTCTGGCATGTCTGCAAATTGAATCTTCTAAACATCTGTCTCAATTGGTTGCTAACAGGGTTAAAAATGTGCACTCTGAGCATCCACTTTGGTTTAACCAAAATTTTCTATAATATAGACTATAGAATTAGACTGTACCTTTAGCATTCCAATTAACCACTTTTGAAAACACCCTACATCCAATCCTCTATTCCATTTAAATATTCTTTATTCATTTATGTTATTATTTTCTTAATCCAAATTGAAGGGGCAACATATGAATTATCACGGCATTTTACCTCATCAGACATTTGCAAAATAGTGAAATACCACAAAGAGAAACTCTCCCTGAAGCTAAAACTACATAGTTCAATTTGCCAAAATCCTCCCAAACTTGCCAAGCTTGGTACAAACAATCCCCCTTAAGATCATTTATTGAAATCAGTTACTGCATTCACATTGTGGGGAAAAGAATGGCAGGCCTCTGATGATCAGAGGATTCACTTTCCACAGATTTTGGCTTCACCATCTTGAAGTTTGTTAGGATTGACTTCAGGTGTGGAATCTTACTTTCGGGTAAGAGTGAGAAACAAGCAATTAATCACAGCACTTTGGATGCATAGCATCTAGAATAGTTTCCTTGTTAATGTGGAAATCAATCCAAAATTTATTTGAATAACATGATTGCTGCATCACCAATTACAAATTTGGAGCTCTTACTCTTATAAGGTTTGTCAACTTCCACATGTAAAAACATCAGTACAAATAAAGATAAAAAAGACATGATTTACTGAACAGTCAACTGCTCAGCTATGCTACAATGGCAGTACGAGCAAGAGTATATTGCTTCAAATAATACTAAAAACAGAAAGCAAACAGGGGAGAAAAAGATGGCAGCATCAAATTACTGAGATGTAGATTCCTCTTTCTTCTGTGACAAGTACCTATTAAAAAGAAAGCAAACAAAATATCAATTTTGGACATATTGAATTGAATATTTTCACGTGTGTAGAAGGGTGTAAAAACAGTGTTTACCATCAGATTAACTTATACATGAAAAGTGCTGGATAAAGTAAACTATTGAAAGGAACTCTGACCTCAATCACATTATATATGCATATAAGCATATAATTTAGTCACGTTATATATGAATACAATGTTTAATTCAAGCTGTCCCTGAGCTTGCCAAGAGCCTGATGGTTTAATGGTACTGTCTAGTCTCCTAAATAGGGAGAACCTAGTTTTGAGTCCCCCTACCCATTTGTAGTAAGCCAAAAATAAAAAATAAAAATACCCTGTCCCAGGGCCCAGAAAAAAGTGGTGGATGAGGCTGGGATATGTCTCAGACTCAGATTCAAATTTCACCAATCAAGATTATTTTAAAAATATTTGTATGATGAAAGGGTAATGCTCTTAAGAGGAAGGTCATATTAATGACCATATCTTTTGGAATGTTCAAGAAAATGTAAAGCAATTGAAAATTTGAAATGACCATCAAGGCATCAACTGCCACTGATACTAGTTAGTGCTGATTCTGATGAAATTTCTTTTATATAAGCAAGTATAAGGTATTATATGTAACTCAGAAAAAGAATAGAACAAAGGCACCACTATAATTTACTTCAATCTTTTCCTTTATGGGCCACCATAATGAAACCAAATTCCAAACAGTCTCTCTTAAGCTATCAAATGAATGGTGACTTTGATGCCAGCAGGTTAAGCAGACCCTGGGTCCTCATTTATAAAATAAATAGTATATTTATCTTATTCGATCCACATTCAGAGTATGTCCATTTATACCAAGAACTTATATAACATGGGAAAAACATCTTTCTCAAACACCTCTTGGTGAGACAGAATTATTCAGAGAAACAGAGGTAGTCCAACTTTAATAACAACTCAGTAAAACTTACCCTTGGCCCTTTGCCCATCGTGAGAGTTGATAGAGTTGAACGGTCTCATTTGAGACATGGCATGCTAGAAGTAGATAGTTGCGAGGCTGTACCATCCACGCAAATCTCATGAACAGTGCCGAGTAGATACACATTGCTACAAGCACCAACATTAAATGTGACAACAAAATCTAGACAATAACAAAAGAAACTGACAAAAATGCAAACTCTTTCCAAAAAACAGACATGTTCAACCTCCTGTCATGTTGCCGGAAATCATTTCTGGAGGTTTATTTATATCCGCCAACCCCTGTCAAATCCACATAGCATAGCATTTCAGATGACCATCTGTGTATTCTACTCACACAACTATTAATAATTCAATCGATTAAAAGAACACATGAACATTCATTTGAATTGCTGAATACTCTAAAACCCATTTGGCGAAAAATTCAATCTTGATCATATCATCAACTAAACAAACAAAAAATTCAATATCTAAACTTAACCAAAAAAACCCACAGAATCAAGGAGTCAAGAACATACAGCTGCGACGAAACCCCAATTAGCAACAGGTCCCCAAAAGTGAGTTGTTTTCGGACCAACCGGACTGTTCCAGAATGCTCGGAACGAAGCCATGTATGACCAAACCCTGCTTCGAATAGCACTCAAACAGTCAAAATTTTTAAAAAAATTCAACAACCCAACATTCATAACTATCAAAATTTTACAAAGAATGACAAAAATTCTATACCCAATTGCATAATTTTTTTTCCTGGTTTTCAAATTTAAGCACCATTTTACATGTTAATTTAGCTTGAAACCAAAACTTTCTCTACAAATGTAACAATCTAAAGTACTAAAAAAGTGAAATGAAAAATAGGAAAAACTACAAAATAAGAATCTTTCAAATAAATTAGAGCTGGGAAGTTATCTAAGATGCTAAATTTAGAGATCTAATACAAAAAAATAGAAAAAAAAAAAATAGAGAAATTAGATTAAGATTGAGCCACATTTACCTAAGACCCTAATTTCCAGAGTATTCACAATTAACAATTCGAGGATGATTATGATAAATTGATGATGTGTGTATGTATGAATGAGAGATACCTGAGAAATCGCCGGGGAAAGTAGTGAGATCGGCGATTGGGTACAGAGAGACAGAGACACACAGAATTTGGGTATTAAGGTAAAACGAAACGTATGACTTTTTTTTGTGGGATCTTTTTTTTTTTTTTTTGATGAACTTTTTGTGGGATCTAATATGAATGAAAGACAGAGGTTTTACTTTTGCCCAATCATGTGAAGCCATGTGGCTGATTGCTGATATAAATATACTGGTAAAGATCAAGTTTTTCTATCAAAAAATAAAATAAAATTGAGAAACATCAAAAAGGAAAAGAAAGTAAAGATCAAGTTTTCTCCAATAATATAGTATAAGTTTTTTTTTTTTTTTGATTAATATAGTACAAGTTTTTTGATGAATGAATAATATAGTATAAGTTGGGTCTTAATTTCTTCTCAAAAAAAGAAAAGAAAAAAAAAAAGAGTTGGGTCTCTTTTCTTTATTTTTTTGAAAAGAAAAAAGAGTTGGGTCTTAATTGTGTGCATTCATATATTTGCTTTTGCTGTATTTAATAAAAAAATAAAACATATTAGTTGCTATATGAGTGATTAAAAAAAAAAAAAAATTATAGTACATTAATAGTTGGGATTTGGATTTTGGATGTCTATATGCTAATTAGTTGAACAACAAGACTCTTTAAAAATAAACTTTTGGAACAACAATAGGCATTGTAGGGTCACAATTTTGGAACCCTGCACTGTACTGTAAGTGACAGTGCAGTTACGGACCTTGCGGTTTTATAATAAGAAAATTGCACAAATCGCACCCTACCCTCTCTATATATTAATATATTTATTTTTTAAATATTAAATATATTATTAATAGTTTAATAACCCTAGTTTTCAAAAAAAAAAAAAAAGTTTAATAACCCTAGCATGATTAGAAAAGCTAGCCCAAAATAAAGAAAAATTAGCTTAATAGTTTAAAACTTAGCTCAAAACAAATGGAAGAATCTATTTTGGACTGGATAGGAAAAGCCCAAAATTTGAAAAATATATCAACTTCAAATCGTATACTACACCACACATGTGACCGCAAAAATGAGGTGTGGTGCGGTTAGGGTTTTGGTTAAACTGCACCACAAAATGCAATGCTAAAAATAGCTTAAAATCGCACCGCACTGTGAACACCCCTAATTAATTGTTTTACAAAATCATCATTCAACAAACTGATCAATAAAAATTTTAATTCTTTAATTTAATTATAATTACCACCTAATACATGGTAAAAAAGTGACTTCAGAAAGGGTTAGAATACATAGTATCTCCACATGATGTCCATTATTTCGTGGTAAACACCATAGTAGGGTGTAGTGGTAGCAATATGTATTTTTTTTTTGAGGAACCAGAAATTTTATTAGGAGAGAAAGCAAACTACACATGAAAACTAGCCTCACCTTGAATAACGGAAACAAAAGAAGGGGGGCCGTTACTAAAATCAAAAGAACCAAAAAAATTACAAGCTAAAGACTACTTTGCTAGAGAATGAGAAGCCACATTACACAACCTAGGCACCCAACAAATAGAAACCTTAGGGGAAGATGTCAAGAGAACTCGAGAGTCAGCACAAATAGACTTGATTCTCTAAAGGGGGGCAACTTCCAAATTAGAAAGGAGATTGGAACAAACTTGGGAGTCTAATTCTATGATTATCGCCTCAAACTCCAAGTTAGCTACCAAGGTCAGAGCCCATTTAATAGCTTCAGCTTCTGCCTGAAGAGAGAAGATGGTATTCACTTTCTTAGAACAAGCATAAACTAGCTCCCCTCTCCAGTCTCAGGCAACAGATGCAATGGAATAACAATGAGGGCCCACAATAGCATCAACATTAATCTTAATTGAAGAAATGGAGGGAGGGGTCCACTGCCGTGAAGGAGCCAAGGTGGCCTAGCTTGAGACAAAGGGCCTAGCAGACTTGTGTTCAAGAAATATTTTAGAGATTCTAGAGGATAGCTCTTCAAACTTTATAGCAACACCTTCAAAAAGAGAAATATTTCTTTGCTTCTAGATAACATCACATAAAATAGCTCCAAAAAGTAAGAAAACTTCCCTTTGGCACACAGTAAGCTCCTCGGCAAAAGGAGGGGAGAAGAGAAAATTAATGAGGTCATGATTGGAGGCAAGGCCAAGTGACTCAGTTCTCACACCCCATTGACTGTGAAACCAAAAAGTCTTAGCAATAGGGCAAAGAGCAAAAATGTGGAGTGAAGATTCTTCAAACAAATTACAAAGAAGGCAACCCACCTCAACATTGGCAAATTGACTAATGACATCTTTGGTAGGCATAACATTCGGAGCAATTCTCCATAAGTGCATTTTCAACCTTTCATATAGCTTAGACTTCCACACTCGACCACGAGAGAGGTCCGTCATCAAAGGAGGGGAAGAAATTCTGCCTAACTAGTAAGCAAATTTGATTGTGAATTTCCCAAAATCTGTAGGGGTCCAAGACCAACAATCAGCAATAGGGAAAGAGGGCAAAGGTACCTGCAAAATAATGTCCACCACCGAATCCTCAAAGAAATGCCGAAGTTTAGCAATATCCCAACCATTGCGATCTTGATTCAAGAGTTGAGAAACAATCAAAGCAAAATTAGGATTTACATCAGCCTTGGGAGATGGGATGAAACCTAGCAAATTTGGGACCCACGAGTCTGACCAAGTTCTAATGGACTCACCATTACCCACCAACAAATAAGCCGCTTCAGATAATAGGTGTTTAGTGCCAACAAGACTTTTCCAAACAAGGGAAGCATTACTATGGGCAGCTTGATTAAGCCAATTGTGGTGAGCTTTGTACTTAGCTATCAGAACCTCAATGCAAAGACAATCTTTCCCAAATAACACCCACCAAGCAAGTTTGGAGAGGAGAGCTTGGTTGAAATCCCAGAATTTCTTGAAACCCAAGCCTCCCTCCTTATTTATTTATTTATTTTTCATTTGTTTGTTTTTCCTCTAATCATACATATTATGGTAGCAATATGTATGATTTGAGGAAAAACAAACAAATGATAACAAAGAGCCAGTTTAAAAAAAAAAAAGAAATTCTAGATGTCACATTAGTGGAAGGGTTTTACTTACAGATTATAACATAAGGTAAGAGCAACCATATCAGTCATTTCGAAATAGAAAAAGAAGTCAGTTTTACACATTTTACCCAAAAAAAAATACTCACATAAGTAGTTGCATAACTTTGTATATATCCAAAACTGCTACAATAACCATGTATATATATATATATATATATATATATATATATGGTTACTGTAGCTTTGCATTTAATATTTTAGTATTTTTTTTCTCTCTCCTTCTCTCTGGTCCCTCTCACTCTCACTCTCTCTTTTTCTCAATTAATCAAAGCAGATTATTACTTCCAACCCTCTCAGCTCTCTTTTTCTCTCATCTCATAATCTTCCTCTAGCTTCCATGGCTGAACATCACATTGCCGATCAACAATCACCCTTGTCACAACCATGGTGGTTTTTCTTTGTTTCTTGCCAAAGACTCTCTGATCTCTTGTCACTTGCCACTGCCACCTCTGTGGTGGTTTCACTTCTTCTATTTTTTCTTTGTTTGATCAATGGGTTTTGGGATTTTGATCAGTGGGTTTTGATCATTTTTTATTCTTTGTTTGATAAGTGGGTTTTGGGATTTCATAAGTATTTGTGTTGATTGGGGTTTTGGGTATTTAGGCTGATTTGGCCAGTTTGAGATTTCTTTGGATTTGAGTTTTTGGAGGCTGGTTGCTTGATGAAGGGTGGGTTGACGATAGTGGCTAATATCATTGATGGAGGTTGGGTGGGTTGATGATGGTGGTTGGGTGGGTGTGGATTGATTATTGATGGTGGCTAGGTGTTGGTAATTTTGGGTTGTGTTGGGTCTGAGAGAGAGAGGTAGTGAGTGAGAAGGTTCAAGAGAGGAGTGTGAAGGCAATAATAAAAAATGAAAAGAATGAATATTTTATTGAATAAATGCTTAGAATAGATAAATTGATGTGGGTGTTTTGTAAAAGTGGGTGTGTAAAATAGAAAAATGTTTTTTTTTTTTTTATTTATACAAAATAGACAAAAATTTTACACCCACTGATACAATTGCTCTAATATCTCTTACTTTTCGAAAAAAAAAATGTAAAAGAATAATGATAATGACCATATATTTTAAACAAGATTCCAAATTTGGTAAAGAGTCCAAATTTGGTAAGGATGGGGTGTAAAACCTATATTTTACACCATCCAATAAGTGATTGTCACATTAGTATTTTACTTAAAATTCAATATATATTATCACACCTAATAACATCTTAATAAACTCCTAATTTGGTTAAATTTATATATGGGTATTAAGATTGATTGGGTATAGTTATGCTTATTCTTAAATATGTGATAAGATGATGTGGCATGTTGGGATTAGAGGGGTAAAACATGAGTTTTACATCACATCCTTACAAAATTTAATTTCTTTAAACAATTATAAAAATTATTCAAAGAAAAAAAATTACTCAATATATTTTATATTTTGCACTTTATAAAAAAATTATCCAGTAGCTCATATTAGCTAGTTAACAAAGTCTTTCTACAAACACAACAGAAATTGACAATAATATATTATGCAATATTCCTAAATTTGTCTACCACCTCACACGAGGGTCATTAAACAGAATTAGGGTGCTTAAACAATATCTTAAAAAGTAGAATTTAAAACCTTGATTCATTTTACAATGTAGAAAACTAGTTTAGGTGGAAATAGAAAAGAGGTTAAATTCTAAATGCACCCTCTAAATTTAAAGTCATTTCTAATTTTGCCTCCTATTTTAAATTTTGGATTTTCATCCATGTCCCTGTACAACGTTTTGACTCATTTTGTGGTTGTTAAGTAGTGCCATATAAGCACCCAAAGCATGCATAACTTTAGGTCTCTTGCAATTCTGTCTCACCTGCATGATGTTAATGAAAGAGGGCTACCCATGTTACATAAGGTTTTGGTACGACCAGCCCAGCCTACAAGATTTTACAATTATACAGCATGCTTGCCTTTTGCATAGGAGAAAATTATGGAACCACATAGTAGACAGATTGTCATTGTAGTCTACAAAGTATAACCCAAATCTTGTCCTGGTGCCAGAATTCCATTCTATAATGGAGTCTAGTAGAAATATCCTTTGACATATTCACAGCATTCCTGTAGAAATAGCAATAATAAACTCAAATGACAGGCCTAAACCAAAAATATTAGAAGGCAATTCTATAGGCTATTCCAAACAAAAGCATGGCCTTAAGATGCATATGTATGGCAATATTTACATAGGGAACATTAACAACAAATTCCAACCATTTTCATAACAATCCAAGTCAAAAAAATAAACAATCCAATTCAAAAAAATAAGTGGGGGAAGAAAGGTGCATGTTCTATTATTAGTTAAAATATGTAATTATTCAATGAGAGGTGTTAGAGACAAATTTTTCACATCCCGCTCACATGTCTGCTTCTCCTCACGTAGGCCCTACTACAAAACAAGGAAAATATCAATTATGTGAAAATTCTGTGATTTATTCTAGATCCTTAGACTTTCTCTTATTCAATCATTTAATCTCACTAATTATCTGAATTTAAACGGGAAAATAATATTACACAGACTAATGACTATCTCGAAAGGATGCTACACACTTTCCTATACTTTTACCCCACATCATCTATAGAATCAAAATTGCTACTAGGCTGTGTTTGGTTCGATAAAAAGTATTTTAAGATGAAATTATTTTTTGGAAATGAAATTATTTTTAAGTGTTAGGTTGCGTTTTTGAAAACATTCTGGAAAATATTTTCAAGTTTTTGGTTGTGATCATGAATACGCTAGAGAGAGAGAAGATGAGAAGGGGGGGGGGGGGGGGGGGCTAGTGGGTTTCAGAATGAGGGGGAAAACAAAAGATTTAAAAAGAAAAAGTGTTGAGAATGAGAGAGTTGTGGGGTGGTGTTGGGTGGACTGTGAAGTGGAGAATGTGGTCCCAAATAGTCTAGAATTTGTAAAGGTAAAAGGGGTAGGATTAACTATATTTCAGCACACTGCAACTCTGATTTTTGGGGTAATTACATTTCCCTCGCTTGAGATTAGGAGGAATGACACTATACCCCAAAGCTAAAGAGAAAATACATTTCCCCCTTTGAGATCCATTTAACCAAACTTAATTTGCTTAAAATTTTGTGTACTTACATGCTCTTTGATTAAGGGTAGATTTTCAAAATCACCATCCCTGTCAAAGTAATAATATCTAAAACTAACTTGCCTTTGGTGAGTTAAAAACTTAAAATTATAATTCGTGTATGTGTTTTTTTTTTTTTTTTTGGGGGGGGGGGGGTGGGGTGGGGGTGGGGGGAGGGGTGGTGGGACAATGATTTACTATAGTTGATGAGCAACCAAATCTTAACATATTGAGATGATAATAACCTATGTTTAGCAATTCAAACTCAAATAATATCATTTGAATATGTAGCCAAGTTTTCAATCTAAGTCAACTTCTTGTTTCTCAAACATATATATATATATATATATATATATATATATAAATAAAATAAAGAGTCAACTTTTTAACTTTTTTTTTAACAATGAAGTTGACTTACTTACAAACCAAATAAAATTGAGTTTATCTTCTCAAAAATAAATAAAAATAAAATTGAGTGTATAATATGCTCTTTTTACTAACCATAGTTAAATTTTGATAAGAAAAATCTTATAAAAATTTTAGAATATTATGTTACTAATATTAATGGAAATGGGAGAGAGTGTTTTTTTTTCTTCAAATTTGGGATGAAGTGTCATTACTCATTCCCAAATCTCAAGTGAATGGAGTATAATTATCTAACGAGTGGTATCAATAATATTAAGATCTCAGGGCTAACACTCAATTTAGGATTTTTTTTTTTTTAAATATAAAATATAAAAAAGCGCACAAAGGTGCGATTCACATTTGCTAAAAAATCTCCAAAGAGCACGCCTAGAGTGCACTTCTGTGAACGGGCTTTGTTTTAGAGGCAGAAAGCGCGAGAGCACATGTGTGTCTTCCTCGGTATGTGATTTTAAACACAGTTGGGTCTTCATCGGATCGTTGAACTTGCTTTGTAGCCAAACAACCTTGGACACGTCGATGAGTGCATCTATAATAGCCTCTGCAAGTTGGAACAACTTATTGCTCAGGAAAAATTTTAAAAAATAAAAAATAATGGAGTCTTGGATTTTAAAAATGTAAATGTCCAATGCTTTATAAGCCTTTCAATGTTTATAAACAACATGATATATGTGGGACGAGGGGATTGCACATACTCAAAGAATAGTCAGATATTCGAAAAAAGTCTAAATAACCTTGTTTATAAATATATATATATATATATATATATATATATATATATATTTTTTTTTTAAATTTATATTAACAATATTAAAATTAGGACACCCTAACTAAATCCTGAACCATTGCCAATGAAGACCATATGGAAGAAGAATTCCCCTTCCCTAACCACTCATCATTAACAATAATGCTAATAATGCTGCCAACTGCCAAGAGCCTAATAGTTCAATTGACATATTTTAATGTTTTCAATAGAAATATTCACAATTCAAATCTTTATTTCCCCAACAATTTAATTACAAAAAAAAAAAAAAAGACAACAACATGAATTCATTTTAAAAATGACGACAACTTCATATGAAGTTGAGAAATTAAAAATGGTTCATATATAGAGTAGGCCTAAATTGAAAGCAACTATTATTGGAATGAATAATTAATTTAAATAAGTTACTTGAACCCAGAAATCCTTGCAATTCAAAAGTTAATAGATACAACAAATTTTCTTTTTAACTCAAAGAAAAATTAAATAATTGGTTTGTGAGATGGGCTACTATCACCGCAAACGATAGTCATAGCTCGTAGGAGTTGGGTTTGAGAGGTTCAAAGGCGGGTCTTTGGGTAATCAATTGGCCATCGTGTATGGATTGGTGGCCACAGTTTAGTTCATCTTGTTAAAAAAACAGGTGTTAGCTTCCCTTTTTTTCTATTTTTTTTCAAATGTGAATGTGTTCGTTGACTTTTTAAATAGTAGATTTTAGTTAACTCAATTGTTAAATTCTCTTATTTTTCAAATAAAAAATGATATTTCATAATGAAATAGACCACAACCAACAATATGAGAAAGAGTTATACAAAAATATATAGGGGATTAGTTATTTGCTTGCTTGACATCAAAGGATTAGAGGGATGTGTAGCTCTTAGGTGGTGTCACTAGATTACAAACGTAAAACGAAGGGCAAGAGCTTGACAAATGAGCTTGAGGTCATTCTTTATTGATGCAGCTTGCCCCATATATATATTGATCAATCTATAAATGCATATACATCATTCTCTTTTATCCAACATAATATATATTAAGGGAGATGTTAACGAATGTCTTAAGGGCATTTGTTAGTGAACTATTTTAAGAAAGTTTTTATAAGAAAAGAAAAAAAACAATTAATGTTTTGACAGTTTTTTCAATTTATTATAAAGGTGGTATAAAAACTATGGTTTCAAAAACCAGACTGGGGCAAAACCAGATTTGCTTCCAGATTTTTGACCGGTTTTGACAATTTTAGGCATTTTTTTGGGACCAGATTGGTAGCCGATTCTCAGTTCAACTGGTTGGACCAGCCAGTTTGGTCCAGTTTTTAAACTCTTGATAAAAACTTTTCTAAAATTGTTTATTAACAATTGCTCTAAGGGTACTCATTAACATGACCCATATATTAATAAGGCAACAAGACATGCATCAATGCAATTAACCAAAATGCTTTTAAGAATCTTGAATAGTGGGCAAGGGCTGAAATGAGGATTTTTAGGGATCTATTATCTATTAAGTATATTACATCAAAACGTAATTGTTTATATATATATATATATATATATATATATATATATAAATTTATTAAAGGAAGTGGTATTCCAACTAGAGTGGGCGGAGCTATAGCAAGACCCTCCAAAATTTTAAAAAATTATTTTATATTATGTGTAAGTATTAAAAATTTTAAATATTTAGCTACAAAAATAGAAGTTGCCCCCTCCAAATGTTTGAGTTAGTCCAATGATGCTCTTAAAAACCAATAGAATTTGTCAATTAGTCTAGTAGTTATAGAGACAAGATAGTTTTTGTTTTCTTTAATTCATTTTTTGTACATGTTTAATTTCAAACTAGACAGTTTTTGTATAGTATTAAAGTTTAAAAGATGAGTTCTTCTAAAAAATTATCTTGTGAATATATATATATATGTGAAAGTTGTTAATTTTATATACAATATATTTATAAATTATGACTTACTCTAGTATCAAAATATTAATATTTATATCTGTCTTATAAACAGGAATTGAAACAGTCTTGCAGGATCGGAGTTAGAAGTAGTTTTGGTGACACAACTATTTGCACAACTTTGTGCACAACTCGCCACGTGGGCGAGTTGTGCACAAAGTTGTGCAAATAGTTGTGTCACTAAAATTTTCCATATATTAGTAGCAAAATTTGGCCCCCAAACAAAAAATCCTAACTCCGATCCTGCAAGACTGTTTCAGTTCCTGTTTATAAGACATCCCAAAAACCCATTGACCAATAGTCTAGTAGTTTGGACCTGAGACCTCTAGATTTAGGTCACACCCCAAGACAATAAGTCCACTACCCGGATTCACCCATCGGAATAAGACATAATTAAATTATTATTATTATTATACATGCACAATTTTACATGCATGCCTGCCTGCATATATGTGAGTGCAATCGTATTTGGACAATATAAACTAAAAGCTTCATTCTTTTAATGACAAAAAAATAAAAGTTACACTTCCAAAAAAGTTTTTGATTACATTATTAAGGAGTTCAAATATTTAACTTATATATATATATATATATATATATTTTTAAAAAATATACTTACAAGTTATAGCTTTATTTTAATTTTATGAGATCATTTTTGCATCCTCGAATATTCCAACCCGGTGAATATTTGAATTACGGGAGGAACATATTTGGGAGTGCATGGGGGACAAATTTTTATTTGATAATTATATTAAAATAATAAATTAATGAAATTTCAAAAATTTAGGATGAACCATGCCCCTTTTATTAGGCCTCTATCTTTCATCTAGTTCTGCAATGGCAATTATTGGAGAAATTATAAGGTTCTCATGGTGGACCACGTTATTTGTCCACCATTTCAGTAAAAGATTTTCACATATTTAAAATTGTTGAGTCAATATTCGGTTTTTATTTAAAATTCCATAATTTTAAACAAGTGGAAGTCTTTTACTAAAATGATGAATCACATCATTTATCCACCATGAGAACCTTATAATTTCTCCAATGTTGGCTAATAACAAGTCCAAGTACGCAATTCGACTAAATCTTAACTGAGGCATGCACACAACCATATGTTTAAATGTATATCTATTGTCTAAATTCTTTAATGCAATCATGAAGTACTTGGCCAGAGAAAGAGTCAGAGATTTACAACCTTTGTTTTTTTGGTTTTCGGAGAGTCAGATAATACAACCCATTTCTCAAAAAAAAAAAAAAAGATAATACAACCCAAGGACAAGAAAAAGTGGTTTCTATGCTTTTTTTTTTAATCTGAGAAATGTGGTTTTCGTTAAATCTAAAGTCATATAATAACAATCTTGTTATATATAGTTCGAATTGAATGTGGACTATGGACAACAGTGGCGACTCCAGAAATTTTTTCAAATTACACAATTTAATAAAAAAAAAATTTTATATATTGACAACAACAACAACAACAATAAAAAAACACACAAATAAATAAAGTTTTACAACATAAAATTGTGGAGTTCAATTGTGGTTGTTGTTAGCGTTGCTATACAGGGATGGACGACGATGGCTGGAGAGAGTGAGTTTCTTATTTCCTTTTAGCCTTTAGGTTTGATTAAGTTTTAGTTTAAATTGTTTAATGACTTGTGAATCCGTGAGACACTGAGGATTTTTTTTTTTAATATTTGTTGAATTAAAAACATAATCGTGTTGGTGTTGGAATAATGATAGTCTTAGTCTGAGATGAGATTGATCTTGTATTGGGCTTTTCTATTAGCATTTGGTTTGGACCTTGTTCCTAGTTTTATTATTATTTTTTTTTTTGGGGGGGGGGGGGGTGGGGTTTCCATGGTATTATAAACCAGTATGGTGAAAGAACTAGAAAATGAATTGGTTACTGGTTTTTTGATCAGACCGAGATCCAACCGATAGTCGAACCGGTGACGTCATAAATAATATAATTAATAAAATTTTAAATTATATAAATAAAAATATAATAAGTTTATTACTAATAATATGATAGCAAAATGTAAAAACATAATGTTTAGTGACACTGTTCATGTAAATTTAATCAAATTTCCTTAGAATGGACAATCTCATGTTTAATTATAATCATAAAAATAAAAAGTTTATTATATATATAATGAATTAATTGATGTTATATAAAAATTAAGTAACTTTTTAAGTTTATTCACTTAATTAACTAAAACTACTATTTTTTTCTAATCAAAATTGTCGGAAAAAGAAAAAAGAAAAGTAGTTATACAATGAAAAAAACTAAATTTACGTGACTTTGACCAATTAGTTGTATAATATATATTATAATGTTTTTGAAGAAAAATAGTTGTATGATGACAATGTGTCAAGTAAAGCAAAAACTATAAGTAAAGTCGTAGTATAGGCTTAAAAGAATATAAAAGCATGTGGTTCTTTTTGTTTGAAAGACCCTAATATATTGTTAAGTTGTTCAAATTATGGAGCAAAATTTAATTTTATTGGCATAAAAAAATTCAGAGTGTTCCCAAATTTTTTTTTAAAGGTAGATAAATATAAAATTTTAAATTATTATGTATAATTTTTTTTTTTTTTAAAGTTAGGGTTGTCCTGGGACCACTCTGGCCATAAGGTGGTGCTGATGGACAATATTGTTATTGTTCAAAAACCAAGCAAAGCAGCATGATTCCAAAATTTCTTATCGTAAACTTATTCACAAATGTGTTAATCAAAATAGATTTCAGGAATAATGTTCTATACCTCGGATAATTGGCTCCAAGAATGTCTTTCTGCCCATATTTCCTCCATCTATAGCCATCATCAAGAGGCCTTTCAAGTCCCATCTCAGAGCTAACTCTCACTTGTACAGTCCACTAAAGTTCAATTGTGTTGTTAATAGAAAATTTTAAGAAAGTTTTAATATTACTTTTACAAAAAATATAAAAAGTTGTTAAAAAAGTCAGTCATTTTTTTTTTTTTTTCATAAAAAATTTATAAGAATATTTTCTAAATGAATGTCTTTAGAGCACCCATTAACTTTTCTCAAAGTTCAAATATTAACAGCCAATATTTAGACAAATTAAAGCCAACTCATAGATAGTTATATAGCTTTTTTATTTATTTTTTATTTACCTGTTTCTATATACATCTCTGTGCTTCTGATCCTTAAGTTCCCGATCTGAATCTTCACTTCGTAGTCCGTCAGCTAGAGATTCGAACATTCGAATTGCACCTCCTATGAGTTGTGTCTCATCCACTGAGCTGCTCAAATTGAGCATTGAAATTGCCTTTGTATATAAACCCAAGATCATTTCCGCTAAGAATTCACGGGCCTCATGCGATGAAGATGACAAATTGGGATGGATTTCAAGCTGTTTAGCTAGCTCCATCCCTAGTCTCTCGGGTAATGATGGGGATGGAGGTATTGTGCTGGAAGCTAAGGCTTGGGTACATGTGTGTCTTCCTTGGTAAGTGACTACAAACACAGCTGGGTCTTCATCGGATCGTTGAACATGCTTTCTAGCCAAACAACCTTGGACATATCGACGAGTGCATCTATAGTAGCCTCTGCAAGTTGAAACAACTTATTGCTCAAAAGAAGAAAAGAATAAAAAAAAAAAAAAGGTTATGTATAATGAAGTTTTGGTTTCTAAAAGCATTCACATCTAACATGTTAACAAATATATCATTTAACATAAAAAAAAAAGAAAAAAAAAAGACTGTTTTATCTATTTTAACATTTCACATTTAAATACACCAAACATCAAAGATTCTATTTCAATACACAATATATTAAAATAATATATACAATCAATAAAATAATCTACCAAACCTATAAAATAATGCTTTGAGAAAACACTGCAGAAAAAAAAAAAAAAAAAAATCTATAAAATGATTAACCATAACAATAAAAGAAACACAGCAACAGTCCCAGCAGCAAACCCACAACCCAACACCCACAACCAGCGGACCTCCGAATCAATCAACCCCGATCAAGCCACCAAAACCACCCAAAATCAAATCACAAAACCCACCCAAACGCAGCCACACCTGCCAAAACTCAGCCACACTTGCCGAACCACCACAATCCAGCCACTCAAATCAACAACAGAGACCCACACCCACAATCAGCAAACCACTGAGTCAACCCAAAGCCACCCCAATCAAACATCAAAACCGAATTAATCAGTAGTGATCAAGCCACCAAAACCACCCAAAATCAAATCACAAAACCCACTCAAACCCAGCCACACTCGCCGAACCACCACAACCCAGCCACCCCGATCAACAGCAGAGACCCACAAACCACAAAATCGACCTCATCTTCTTCACCAGTTGTGCCAAACCACCATCCATACCAGTTGCGGGAGTCAAATTGTAGCTCAGTGAGGAAGAGGGAGACGGAGAGGCAGGGAGAAAATGTAGAAAGAATGAGAGATCAGAAAGAAAGAGAAAAGAAAAAATAATAAAATAACATAGCATCCGGCTATAGTGAGTTGCTTGAGATGGCAGCTCCTTTCAATATTTATTTACGGTTTTAAAATTTTGCAACCCCAAGCTCTATCTTGAATCAATAGCTAATGAGTGCAGGGGTGGCCCAAGGAATTTTTGGGGCCTAAATGCAATGTTTAAATTTAGACATTTTATATATTTAAATTTAATTAAATAATTTTAAAAAAAAATTTAAATCCGTCCTTCTAATTTGTAAATGCACAAATTTTTAGTTTTTTTTTATAATGAATTTCTTGTTTATATGTGAGTTGCTCATTTAAGATTTTTTATAACATTTTTTGAAATTTTGTTATTCATTTTTGAGATTTGCACTTAATAAAAAAAAATATATATATATATTGTGTTCATTACTAGTAACAAATTATTTAAAGAACTCTTTTGAGACTTGAGTAATTTTTCACAAAATTAAAATTTTTTTTTTTTTGGTTAACAACTACTATATATATAAAGCTACAAAGATTAAAAAGAAATAATTTTAAAAACAAATAAATGAGTGGACAGTGCCACCAACATTTTACTAGTTTTTTTTCTTTGATAAACAATTGAGTAATGCTATATTTACAACATTTTCAAAATAACTTTACAACAAATCCGAGATGGTAATCTGTTATTAGTTGTAATTTGGGCCAATCACTAATATCACTTTTTTACCAATCAATAACAAATTGTCACCAAGAATTTGTTGTGAAAATGAACATAGTATTACTTTAAACAATTTCTTTTGAGTAATGCTAGGGACAACAATTTCACAACTTTTCTAAATTAAAATAGCATAGATTTTAAATTAAAGATCGTAGTGAGCTCATGTGTGAGTTGGCATGTTAATTTAGGATTGTTGTGAAATTATTGTAATATTTTGTTGTGTCCATTGCATTACTAATACTGTTATAGGTATAAAAATATTCTTGTTGGTTAAACTTTGGGGGCCATGTTCCACTTGAGGGTCTTAGGCAACCGCCTAATTGGCCTAGTGGTAGGGCCATCCCTAAATGACTGTTGTCATATTCACATGTGAGTAGTGTGATTGGTTAAAAAATGAAGTCCTATATTAAATACAAATGAGAATAATGTGTAATATAATATACTTGGGTTTATATGCATAAATTTAAGTCTTTTGGGACAAGTGGTGTTCTTATATGTTATATTAACTACTTAATTGGAATCTCTCCAATGTATTCTTTCTTTAACAAGTGGTATTAGAGCAAATGTTTCAAAGACAAGTGTTTGTTAGCTAATCTTTTACTAAGTAGAATGAGGAAGACTCCCATGGTGGAGAAAAATGGTTCTACTAGGTATGTGTTGATGACTCTCATAGTTGTGCAAGGAAGACTCCCATGTTTGCACCACCCATGGTCGATTAACATACATATTATTGGTGATGGTAATATATGACACTTGGATTGTAAAGAAAACTGCTTCCATTCAAGTTGGGAGACTAACTAAAGTGCCACAAGTGACTTGGTAGCTATAGAACTCACATGTGAAAGGGGAGATTTATTGTGATATTCATGTGAGTAGTGTGGTTTGTTAAAAAGTGAAGTCCCACATTAAATACTAATGAGAAAAGTAATTGATTAATATAACATAATGGGCAAGGATTTGTTGCAAACTAAGTTGCAACAACTCCTACAAAAATGCACGTGTCAATGTCTCAAATAGACACCTTTCTAGGCTTATATGTAAATGAAAACTTCCTTATTAAGATTAAAATTTTCACCAAATAGCCACTTGACATATGTGTATTTTGCAAGAGTTGCTACAACTTAGTTTGCAACAAATCCTTTCCCTAACATAATTAAGTTCATATCCATAGACTTTAAGCCATTGAGGACAAATGATATTTCTATATGTTATATTAACTATTCAAATGGAGACTCCCCAAAGTGTTCTCTCCCCCAACAATGAGGAACACATGAAAGAAGTGTTCCTAACCACCAGTTGTTTGCTTCCATGGCCACTTGGGCCGGAAGTAATAGGCCATACTCCTCCTTGCTCCTTATTGTACATCTTAGAAAAAAAAAGTTGTCGGCTTTTCATATAAAGGTTAATTAGAAATTCAATGTGTTTGTTGACTTTTTAAATAAGATAATATTTTGAGCATTAGTATCAAGTATATCTAATGCTAAATTTTTTATATTTAGTACACTAAACACCAAAAATCATACTTCATGAGATGTGTCAAATGCTTAAAAAATTTGGCACATGCTACAATGATGTTCTACTTTTAAAAGGGTAAGACTAGTGTGCTAAAAATTTAGGTTTCATTTTATTACTTTCTCTCTCTTTCTCTCTTCTTTTTTTTTTTTTTTTTTTTTTTTTTTATATATATATTATATATATATATATATATAGGAACTTTCTCTCTCTTTTAATTTTTATTAACAAAGAAAGAATTAAAAAAGAATAAAGAAAGAAGGATAAATTGCAAAATATACTTTTGAAATTTAGAATTGCTTGAATTTTACACCTGAAGTTTGAAAAGTTAAAATTTATATACTGTCAGTGTTCTTATACGTTGAAGTCCGATGTGTAATTTGTTGCCGCATCAGCCAACCCAATATGACACAGTTTCACCTAAAGTTTAATTCCACAAGACTAGGCCACTCAACGACGCCATTTTGGCTATAATTAAAAGATTCAAAACACAAACTGCTCTATGCATTCTCTCTGAAATCAAAACACCAAGTTGAATTCCAAAAGACCAGGCCCACTGTTCATTTGAGAGTTCGACGTGCATTGCTTTCTACATTCTCTAAATTGATCTCATTATAATGATTTCTTATATCAAAACAGTAGCATTCTAACAAATTTGTCAAAGGGTATACACATATAAACTTAAACTAAGTTGGATAAGACATTTAACATAAACTCAATTTAGTCAACAATATAGGAAAACATGTAACAAACTCAACTCTTTGAGGCATTCTGCCAAACATCTATCAGATAAGACTGATATTTTTACCCAGAAAAACGAAAAACGAAATATGGACAACATAAAAGGATTAGATCGAGACCAACAAAGAGAAACCCTTTTTCACTAAAGAAATGAAAATATAAAAATCCAGCAATGGCAATAAAGAAAAAGAAAAAGAAAAAGAAAAAGAGAGAGGGAGAGAGCAGTTGGAGAGAGACCAAATAAATTCATCCTAGCCGTCCCCTTAGACCTGATTTGGTGGAGCTGGAGTCGTCAATGATGGAGCTGAGGGCTGAATTTTGAGCTAGAGCTGTTTGTGGGGTTCGTGGGGAAGCATCAGCAGGTCTGGGTATGTTATTTGGGAATGGATTTTTGAGTTCTGATTAAACGACATCATAGAATATTTGTTTTGTGTTTTACTTTCAACCAAAGTGGTGTTGTTTGGAGGGGCTAGTCTTGTGGAATTAAATTTTATGTGAAATTTTATGCAGAGTTAGCAGCATGCTGTAATTAATTCTCATTAAAAAAAAAAAAAAAAACTTTATGTGAAACTGCATCATTTTGGGTTGGCTGGTGTGGCAAAAAATTACACGTCAGACTCCAGCATGTCACTTAATGAAAATCTTATTATAGTTTGAATTGATACGGACTATAATCTTGCTATTGTTCAAAAACCAAACAAAGCAGCATGTTTCCAAAATTTCTTATAGTAAACTTATTTACAAACGTTTTAATCAAAATAGATTTCAGGAATGATGTTCCATACCTCGTATAACTGGATTCAAGAATGTCTTTCTGCCCATATTTCCTCCAACTATAGCCATCATCCAAAATAATAGGCCTTCCAAGTCCCATCCCAGTGGTAACTCTCACTTGTTCAGTCCACCTTGGCAATGAAAATAAAACTCTCATTTGTTTTATTAAAAGACAATTTTAAAAAAATTTTAATACTACTTTCATAGAGAATATAAAAAGTTGTCAAAATAGTCTATTATTTATTTCTTTTTTCATAAAAAAATTTTAAAAATGTTTCCTAAATTAATGCCCTCAGGCAACCATTAACTTTTCACAAAGTTCAAACATTAATACCCCAACATTTAGACAAATTAAAGTCGACTCCTAGCTAGTTATATATAGCTTTAATTTACCTCCTTTTAGAAGCATCTATGTGCTCCTGATCCTCAAGTTCCCTTGAATCTTCACTTCGTGGACTGCCAGCTAGAGATGGTGGAGATTCGGATATTCCAATTGATCCTCGTATGGGCTGTGGCTCACCCTTTGAGCTGCTCAAATTGAGCATTGAATATGCCTTTTCATATGAAGCTAAGAAATTTTCCCCTAAGAATTCACTGGTCTCATGCGATGATGATGGCGCATTGAGATGGATTTGACGCTGTTTAGCTAGCTCCATCCCTTGTGCTAAGTGGGGGGTCTTGACCAAGTCTTTAGAGTCGCTAAGATCTGGTAGTCTTAGCTTCGCCAAATTCTGTGATAAAAAATAGATATGGGAAATTAAGTAATCAAGACTCAAGAACGTAATTGATATTTTAGGGGGATTAAAAAAAGGCATTAGCACTCATTAATGGAAAACTTACACTAAATTCCTCAGGTGATTGCTCAATGCAGCTTCGAGGCATCATGAATTCAACAAGATTATTCGGTTGAAAACTCATTGGCATGAATTTCAAAGGATAATCATGCAATTCCATCATTCGTAACTTATTAGAAATAAAACTGAGGTCTATAGGATGGTTGACATTACAAATATCATTCAACCTTAGACCATTCATATTTGAGAAAGCTTTGGCATTCAAGTTTTCTCTATGTAGAGGTGAATTTAGCACCGTGCCTTCTACAGATCCTGTTCCCTATTAACCAAGAACAATGAAATTAGGGTAGGGAAAGATATAGCAAAAAATTGCTAGAATTATACAAATACACAATTCTCTAACTTTATGTATACTAATCTACTTACATTATCATTATTTAGTACATGAAATGCATCCTTATTACAATGACAAAACCTATGACATTTTCCAAGCTCTTGAGGTGATTTATGATGAACAATTTTGTCCTTGAGAGTTTCAATATTCTTGTAACAACCAAAACCTTCCATATGTGCCACTCGGTTTTTGTCCAAAAATAGATTTTGCTCTGTATCATTCAATCCCCTCTTACTTATTTCTAGTTTATCTAGAATTTCTCCTTCAGGGATTTCTTCTAATTGATGTAGGTAATCTTCCCATTCCTTTCTTGGTCTACCAATCAAGGAAGAACCCAAAACTTTAAGAGCTAAAGGGAGCCCTTTAGCATACTTCAAATAATCATTGGACAAATCCACAAAATCTTTTTTAGGATAGGTTTGGTTAAACACAATCCAACTAAAGAGCTCCAGAGCTTCATCATTATCTAATCCATTAACCTTATGTATGGTAACCACACGATGCCTTTCTAGCAAGTGCTTATCTTTACTTGTGATAATGATCCTACTCCCTAGACCAAACCAATCACGATTCCCTACTAATGCCTGTAATTGTTCGTCTTTGTCAGCATCATCAATAACAATAAGAACCTTCTTATTGAGTAGTCTCTTCTTTATGACTTTGATCCCTTGAAGATGGTTCCATATGTTTACTTCTTTTACCTTGAGGGTCTCAGAAACAAGCTGCTTTTGTAAATAAACTAGATCATGTTTTTCAACTGTTTCTCTAACATTACAAATAAAGCTGCTAGCTTCAAATTGATGACGAATTCTGTTATAAATGACATAAGCTAGAGTGGTTTTACCAATCCCAGGAATTCCCCAGATCCCTATATAGTGAACATCATCTGACATTGTACCAAATAAGTTCATCATTTCCATCACACGTGAGTGTATTCCAACAAGGTGCTCAGAAAAATCTGGGAATTCACGATTCAATTCATCAAATATGCCTTTTGTGATTTCCTGGATATCTTCGGATTCATAACTGTAAAAATAATATAATTGTGATGAGACTAGGTGTGCTAGGTGTAAAGAGACAAAACATCATTAAATGCAAGATGTTTAGCTTCAGTAGAGAAATACCAAATACAAAAAAAGTTTTTACCAGTCAAAACAATCCCCCCTTCCCCTGAGAGAGAGAAGAAAATCTTTCGGAAAATCCAAAATAACAAGCCTATAGTTCTATACTTTCAGACAAATTAAACCCTATATTTTTAATCATGTCAATTTAAACACTACGCTTTCATTACCGTGACCATTGAAACCCCTTTCCCACTCCATTAAATCTTTTGCGAGAAATCTAACACCAATACCAAAAAAAAAAAAAAATGCTAAAGGTACTACAAGCTTTATTAACATATAGTAATGAATGTAATTTGCAGGTTTCAACCACTTCATAGATAAATATTTGAATTATCTCTTTATAATTAATGACACTTCAGTTTGTAAGTTCAATATTAATGTAGTAAAAACTATAGTACTAGCACTACTCCACAAAATGACACTCTATTCAACCCTAATAACTCATTAATTAACTTAAGAGTAACGCTAGAAATACAAACTTTTTATAAAAAATTTTACAAACTGCCGATGTGGTGAATAATTATTGATAAGTAAAAAAGTGATATTAATGATGGGTCTAGATGAAAATCAATAGAAAGTTGGCCACATTAATAATTTGTAAAAATGTTATAAAATAGTTTACCATTGTAGCATTCCTCTTAACTTAAACACATCTAAGAAACCATTACCCTAAGCCCCTAATATCTCTCTCTTCAACTTAACACGTTAAATTGTCTCTATAAAAAAAAAACGTTAAATTGTCATCTGTGAGTGTAGATGATAATAATGACTAATTGATAATGCTAGATAATTAGAACAAAACCAAAAATATTTTTCAGAAATTTTCCAAATCACCAAAACAAGAAAAGTTAAAGTGGTACCTATCAATTAAATGCCTTCCGCAGATCTTGCTCACTTCTGTCAGCGCAGCTCTCCACTTTTGTATCTTTTCTATGCTAACCTCGGGGTCTTCTTTATGCTTAAGGAACGCTTTCTCAAAAGTCCCCTTCTGATCCCCAACATGAGAGGGTTTTACATGGTAGAAAACAGGCAGAACTCTCAGCCCCTTGTCTTTCATGCATTCAAGAATTTTGACAAGTTCATTCAAGCACCACTTTGAAAAGGCATAGTTTTCTGAAATAATAATAATAGCATACTTGGATTCTTCTATTGCTTTCATGAGTCCTGAAGCAATGGATGTTCCTTGCTCAAGTTTTTCGTTATCTCTATAAGCGTTGATGCCTTTTTGTTTCAAAGAGGTATATAAATGATCTGTGAAATTCTTACGGGTGTCCTCACCATAGAAACTCAGAAAAACATCGTATTTCCATGGTGGTGTAAAAGAAGATAACGATGATGAATATGTACAGGCTTTTTGAGTGCTCGCGGAAGCCATTGAAAACTTTATAGAAAAGGGAGTACTAAAAGAGAATGGACGTAGAGCTTTATGAGAACTCCATTTTAACACAATAACATTACCCTTGGCTTTCTCATACCCATAGAACAGAAAGAATCATACCGAGAATCAGAGCAACGATCTGGGTCATGGACAAGAAAATCCATCGCTGGTCTCACTCTCAACATCGCCGATCTGGATTACGGAGATAGAGGTATTGGAGGTTTTGGGGTAGATAAAGAGGAATTGGTTTTGGGTAAGATAAAGAAAAATCAACTAAACTTTATGCTTTTTAATTGGCAGGTAAGGGGTTGGATCAGAAATCTGAGAGCATTTTTTGACTTGGTTCTTCGAAGACGTGTCTGTGTGGAGGAAAATAATGACGAGTAACAAAAGAAGAGAGTAGATAAGGGCTGCTTGGATTTTCCGTTTCCGTCGCCTACTACTTTGTTTCCATTACCATAATTCAAAATATGTGTCTCACAGTTGGATAGTGTGTTTGACATTATTTTTAATTTTTGTTTTCATTACTTAATTTTCTAATTTTTGAGAAATGAGTTATGGTAACTGAAAATACATTTTAGATATTTTCAAGTTATGAAAATAAAGTTATGATGGCATTTTCATAATTAAATACACAACTTTTGAAATTCCAACAGCATCTTTTGACTTTTGATTTTTTTTTTTTTGTCCGGATTAACAAATTCATCTTTGGAAAAGTTTTATTTTCCGATAAACTTTTTCCAAAATTGGTTTACTATTGTATGCCCTTAGGGCACACATTAGTAAAATCTTTTTTTTTTTTTTTTTTTTTTGAAACAAAGCAACCAACCACATATCTTGACTTTTTAGTTTTTTTTTGGGAAACAAAGCCAGGTCAGAATTGAGTGATAAGTGCCAAACGGGTGGGATTGGGGAAATTGGGGTATTTTAAATGATGAGTGATGCGTAATGAGTGACGAAAATTGAGTATAGAGTGATGAGTGATAAAAAAAAAAAAAAAAACAAACAAACAAACAGCTCTTAAAGATGCGAAGATGGATGAGAAAAAGAGACTTTTTTTTTATCAGCGACCAAAAAAAGATTTTGGGTCGGTTTGAGATCCGCTTATTTGATTGAAATTGAAAACTTTTTGTTGAAAGTACTGTAAATAAAGGTAAAAGTTAGCTAAAATAGTACAATGAGATTTATAAATAATATCAAAAAGTAAAGTAAAACTCATAAATAATAATAAAAATAAACTAAATAATAAAATATATTGACAAAAATAATTTTTACTAAAAACATACTTTGGGTGATTAATTTATTTTTACAACGCGGTTATGTACTTGTTTTTTATTTGTAACGGAAGTGGAAGAGTTTTTTAGTGGGACCGTGGGAGTGGAAGAAGATGAGAGAGACTTGTGTTGGGTGCAAAGCACCGTGTGGGTCCAGCCCACATGCCGTGTCAATGCTCATCTATGAGTTGCCTCCAAGAGTCTTAAAGTAAGAGCATTCACATTAGCTCGTTTAAAAGATTCCGTCTATTTTACACCAAAAACCTACTTTTTCTATTTTACACTATCACTTTTACAAAACACCCACATCAGTTCATCTATTCTATCACCCCTCTTATTTAAATAATCAATTTACTTAATTATTTTATTATTTCTCTCACCTCACCCATTTTAATACGCGCTCTCTCTCACTCTCCATCATATTTTCTGATTTCTCTCTCTCTCTTCTATCTCTCCATACCCAGTCTCTCCCTCTCGGTCTATCTTTCTGTCTCATCTCTCTCCCTCTCGGTCACAAACCAATCCACATCATCACAACTTCGATCACCGATCCATAGCTCCGATCATAAGCATCGATCCACAGCAGCACCGATCCACAGCTGCACCGATCCATAGCTCCAAGCTCCGATCAAGACCCATACCCACGAGCTCCGACCAAGCGAGACCCACGAGCTCCGACCAAGCGAGACCCACGAGCTCCGATCGTTCCGATAAGCACCGATTTGTCTCTTTTTTGTTTTTCCGTTTGGGTTTTTTTTTTTTTTTTTAAGCAAGTATATCTTTGTGTTGGTTTTTAAGCATTGATCTGTCTCTTTTTTGTTTTTCCGTTTGGGTTTGTTTGAATTTCCGTTTGGGTTTTTTTTTTTTTTTTTTTAGCAAGTATATTTCTGTGTTGATTTTTCTGTGAGGATGTGTTTGTGTGCATCTGAGGAAAAGAAGATGAGGAGTTGAGGTCGTTGTGCACGGAGAAGTGAGAGAAAAATTGGTGCGAACGGAAATTAATAAAAAACTAAATACACATGCTACAGTGCCCGTGTAAATTTACACGGGTACTGTAGCTTGTTGAAAATTTTAGATGATTATGCATGATTTTAGATGGACTGATGTAGTGTGTTTTTTGCTTCAAAATGTGTAAAAATGGTCAAAATGTGTATTTTACACATTTATACACAATTATGCAAGAGCTGATGTGAATGCTCTAAGCCATGTCTCTTAATGAGACTTGACTTGAGCGTGTTGGACAGAAAAAAGGGAGCCGAAAAGATAAGAAAGGCCATTCGGTCTTGAGTGGAGAGCTGAAGCAAGAGAGCCATTTTCGGCTATTTTTGCGTGAATTTCAAGAGAGCAAGACCGAGAGAGTTTCAGCTTGAGAGGTGCAGTCTGAAAAAAAGAGATAGAAAGAAACACAGTGAGAGTGCGAGAGAGTAAAAAAAAAAGGAGACATTTTTTTTTTTTACTCAAGCTACACACAAAGAAGGAAGATAAATTGGTGGAGTTTTCTTGGAGCTTTTGAGTGCTACAATCATGGAGAGTTAGAGTGTTCAAAGGAAGATTTTGCTATTAGTTTTGTGGTGAGATTGTATTTACTTCTTGAGATTTATTTGTTGTATATCTAATTTATTGTGAATTCAAGTCTAGCACAAACTTGAGAGTTGTAATCTTTATTTCATAATGAATATTTTTCGAAATTGTCTGTGATTTTTCCCTCTACACCAGAGGGTTTTCCACATAAGATTTGGTGTACTCACGTGGTTGTGTTTATGTGCTGCATAATGGAATTTTTTATTTCCATAATATTGCTATCACTTGGTAGATATATATTTTAATTCACACGTAGACATTAAGACATTAAGGGGATTTAGGATTTTCTCCAATAATTTGGTTGTCTCTACGCGGGAAAAAAACTTTTTATTTTTATTTTTCCCAAGCTCCTTCTCTCCCTCGCGTGTGTACAGTGGTACCATCATCAAATGCTCTCTTAGTGTAAGAAGGTGGGACAGTTCTATCATCAAATACTCTAGGAGTTTGTTTGAGAATATCTTATTTAGTTGAAATTAAAAACATTTTTTTTCCTGAAAGTGAAAGGTCTTCCTTCTTGTTGATGATGCTACTGCTGTATGCACAAGACAGAGAGAAAGGGAGTTGGAAAAAAAAAAAAAAGCTTTTGCATTTGACTTAATCAAAAATCATGATTGTGAAGAGGGTGTCTTTGTCTTTAAACAAAGTGCCATTTAATCAAAAATCACGAGCAATTCATGTGCTATTAATTTTTGTCTAATTTAATAGTAAAACTAATGTAAGAGTGCAAATGTCAAAATTTAGGGTGTAAAATGTGCATTCGAATAATTTATGGTGTAAAGTGAAATATGGTGTATAGTTTAGGGAGATAAATTATAATTTCTCTTAAATAATTAGATGTAACACGGTTACCATTAAACTTTCTTGATAAAATTTGGTCTTTGAAATCGTGAGGAGTTATGAACTAAATTTTTTGCTCTATTTTTTTCGCTATAAAATATTTTCGATATTTTACTATGTTTGTTTGGTTGTAAAATTCAGTAAAACTCTAAAACATATTCCCATTCACCTAAAACCCTTTTGTGAAAATTGGAAAAAATTTACCTTTTAAAAATGGGTAAAACATTTTACAAAATGGATCTCTACCCATGAACTAAGCAAACATTTTACAAAATGGATCTCTATCCACGAACTAAGTTTCTCTCTAAACTAGTGTGAAAAGAAACCTTACAAGCTTCTCATATATCTTTATATTAAGTGTGAATTTTGAAAATCTAACTGTTGGATTGCATATTCTTATTATATCCTTCGTACTTGCAAAATTTCAAGAATATCAAAGATCAATTGCTATGTCATTAAACAAATGTTAAAATTTTAAGTTTTTGTGATCTAAAATTTTGTATAAAAAATAGGTAAATTCCACTAAACCCCCCTGAGGTTTGGACTAATACCAATTAGGTCCAAGACTTTTAAAAAATGACCAACTTAGTCCTTAAAAGACAATTTTATCCCTAACTTCATTTAGCACTATTCACTCTTCTCTTTCTCATCTCAAACCCTCTCTTCTATTCACCGTGATTACACTAACATGAGCATGGATTTGAGCACAAATCACACTACATAGATGCACCATCTCATAGAACACAAACATACACACATTGCCATACAAATTCCAAAACCTGAAACCCCTAAAAATCATCCCAAATTACCAATCATACACAGATTCATATGCACACACTAACAAAATCACCGTGTTAGAGCCATTTTGAGACAAACCCTAAATAAAAAAATACCAGATCTCTCTCTTACTTACTTGCCCACAGTAAGTAAGTAAGAAGTAAAAGAAGAAGAGGAAAGTAAGCATGCATTGCACAAGCTGAGCTAAGCAGGTAAGTAAACCTCTGTTTCTATTTCTTCTCTTTCTCAGTTTCTCCCAAACTAATTTGTAATAGTCTTTTGCGATCTTCTAATCTAACCTAATCTGATCTGAAATCAAAGAGAAATGACAAACATAAACATAGAGAATATCGAAGGAGCTCCCAAACGATGGTCGTATCCCAAAGACCAAGATCGTTTGCACTTTAGGTCTTACATCTTGTACTGTTCCCATGCTTGAAAAGCTTCTCAGGGCTAGCATGAACGTCGCCATGGCACTGATTTGAGAAGAGAGTGGAAGATGGTAGTGGAAAAAATGGGTTTCAGCCATGAAAGAGGGGGTCTTCAACCGCTATGGATATGGGTGAGAGAGAGGGAGCTGCTGTAGGTATGGGTGAGAGAGAGAGAGGGAGCCAGAGGTCTGAGAGAGAGAGAGGGTTTGGGACTAAGATGAGAAGGGTTTGGCTAGTCAGGGATAAAATTGTATTTTAAGGACCAAGATGGTTGTTTTTTAATAGTCTTGGACCTAATTGGTATTAGCCCAAACCTCAGGGGGGTTTAGTGGAATTTACCCTAAAAAATAAGTTTATTGATCGAATAGTAAATAACATATAATTTGAACGAAATTTGATATGAATGTTAAGAACATAAGGAACATAAAATCTAACAATTAGATTTTCAAAATTCACACATAAAAATGAGATATATGAGAAGTTTGAAGAGTTTCTCTCCAAACTAGTTTGGAGAAAAAATTTGTTCTGTACCCACCACCTCTTCTCTGCCTCTCTCTCTCTCTCTCTCTCTCTCTCTCTCTCTCTCTCTCTCTCTCTCTCTCTCTGTGTGTTCTTATTTCAGGTTTGTTTGTGGTGCTAATGTGTGGCTGCTTGGGGTTTTTGAATCTAGTGTTTATGGAATTGTTGTGTGGCAGCTTAAGGTTTTTGAATTTGTTGTTTGTGGAATTGATGTGTGGTTGCTTGGGTGGTCAGTGGAGTGGTGGTGGGTTGGTTTGTGCCAAGCTGATGGTGGTTGTTGGCTTTGATGGGTTTAGGATTTTTTTCTCATTTTACTGTGAAACAAAAACTTAAAAATGATTTCTTGTGAATTTTCATGTACACAACTAAACATGGTAAAATGAAAACATTTTTAAGTAAAATATTTTTAGCATAAAATATTTTACATTTGAAGACATTTTACTATGAAACAAATAGAGTGGTAATTTTAAACCTTAAGGTTTTGGATCATTAATTTTGATTTTGTCCCTTATCGATTTAAAATTTGGGTCCATATTTCATACACCTAACATTACATAGCGTTTGAAAAAAAAACAAGGTCATTTCATTTATATCAATTGACGAGCTATTTTGTGTTCATGTCATGTCAAGGTAGGTGTATTAGGCTAAATAGCTTAATTCAAACTTAACCCATTTAATAATTGTGTCATAACCCTTTAAGCCTAACATGGCCTGTTAATAAAATGAGTTGACATGACACGATTCACTAGACATACTTAATAAACGGGTCATGTTGGGTTGACACAACTCATTTCAACCCACTTAAAATTAAACAGGTTGAGTTGACACAAATTTAATCCGATTCAAAAAAGCACCTATTAATATTGTTATAAATTTAATACACAACAAATTTGATACAAACTCATAACATCAAAATACATATTAAGCATACAATTTAAAAGTTCATAATAACATCAAATACTTGAAACACATCGTTGAAAAGTTCAAAATAAAATCAAAGTAGTTAATAAATATTAAGTCCATAATGTGGGACCATCTATATAAAAATAATTTTTTTTACATCCTAGAAAAAGTGCATACACTTTGGCCTAAATTCAAAATGACATAGTTCAACAAAAACGTAATATCTATCTAGAATAGGTTATTTACAGCCCAAAAGAAGTGCATACATTTCAAACCAAATTCAAAATAAAATAGTTCAACAAAAATATAACATCCAAATAACTCGCCAAATGTTATGTATAAAAAATATACCATAGTTTATGTCTCTCTTATTTTATTTTTAAGTTTATTATATAGGTTGGATATAAAATGTGTTTGACAAATCTAAAATAAAACAAATATTTATTTGTTAAACGAGTTATGTTAAATGGGTTATTTTGGGTTGATACGAATAAATTGGCGTGTTAAACATATCAATTACAAGTCAGGCGGGTTGATCTGCTTATGACATGTTTTTTATCATGTTGCTTTCGGGTCAACTGTTTATGACTCGAACTTACTTAGGCCCAACCCTAACCCATAAAAACCCATATTGTTCATCTTATGTTCACAAACCATGTCAAACATTGACACTCCTAACTTCTAAGCCTTCCTTCATTCCACGCAATTAATCTATAGTCACCTTTTTTTTCCCCTTTAGCTTATGCTTTGAAAAAAAAATTTCAATACACAATACTCTTATTATAATCTAAAAAAATTATTATTATTATTTTAATATTATTGAATTGATGTTTTGGGCTTAGAGATTGACATATTAATTTAAATTTGGACTTATATTTTTAAGATCCTTAATAATTTATATGAGTTTTGGTCAATATCATACATAAATATAAATAATAGTTGGTAGTCTCGAAATGGTACACTAAAATAGGCTGATATTGAAATATTTCCTTCAAATACACAAATTGTAATATTTCGTTCAAATACACAAATCGTAATGGGTTTGAAATAGTATTCATAACATTGGCTTAGGTCAATTTCTCCCCAACCCACTGTGCATTCTCATTTGTCACCCCCCTTGCATTAAAAAAAGTTCAGTTTTTTACTATTTTATGATCATATCAACATTTCACAATTGAAGTACTTTTTTTTTTCTAAGAACACAATTCAAGTACTTATATGAGCCACAAATGCAATTCAAGTTAGTAGTATTCTTATGTCATAATCTTTTTATTTTTCTAATATTTCTTATTTTATAAATTATGAAATTGTTTTATTTAATTCTTGAATTTATTCTGTAATAAAATTTATTAATTTAAACTACTCCAAAATTATATTGTAGTGCAAATACCTTTTTTTTTTTTTTTTAATTTTATATATTATAATAAATGACTTTTTTGGGATAAGGAATAGATAACTTAATAGCATTTTTTAACTTATTAATTTACCAGAATGACATATTATAACATTATTTAAGCTATTTTTCTTATAATTATAAAATATATTATTATTCAATTAATAAACATACTATTCAACCAATGAACCACTCTCTTAGCTGGGTGAATCCTCGGTTCGATTCTAAGAACTATGATTGAAACCTTGGCGTGCAGCTTCATGGAAGTAAATTTTCATTTTTTCATCTTTTTTTTATTTTAAGAAAAAAAAGTTATCATCTTTTTTTTTTTTTTTTGAAACCAAAAAAAATTATCATCTTTAAACAAAAAAAAACATTAAATAACATATAGAGATACCACTTAATCAAACAATTTAAATTTACAAATTTTGATCCAAATATGTTATATCGGTCCTTCAAGTTCTTTAATTTAATTAATTAATTAATTTTTTTTTTTCATGTGAGCTTTCACTGTATATACCAACACGGCAACATCATAGAAATTTATGATATGATGGGGAAAAGCAAAGAGACAGAAGTTTACGTGGATTTGCAACATGACCCACATCCGTGAGACAAGAGCGCAAAGGGCTACATCTTTTCTTTATTTTTATTTTTTATTTTTTGAGTGACAAATATACACGCATCACACACAAAGGAAAGAGAATAAGGTAGCCAAGAGACTAAGAGAGCATAGGGCTACATTTGCTCTTCGTTCACATGGAAAGCGAAATCTAATTTCCAACAAACTTTATACATTTATAAATTTAGCATTAGGCTCCTGATAATTATTTTTACCCAAAAAAAAAAAAAAAAGTTTGAATTCAAGTATTCAAGACACACCGGCACAACTTCTACATAATCCGAATCCAAGCAAATCCGAAGACCCTTCTCAGAAGTTTCAGGAGTCCATCACATTTGTCATAGCACAAATTCTTTTAACGGTCCAAAAGAATTATAGCTGTGAAGATACCGAATCTTTAAAATGGGACAATTCCAAGATGCCATTTCCTTTCGAAATCAGATTGGTTTTTTCTTTTGTTTTATTTGCAATTTATGTTACTTTTACCAGCCAAGTCAACAAAGCTGACATCCACTATAAACATAAAGAATGAAAAATTAGTTGGGAACACAGCAGAGCCATTGGTTGAGACTTGAGAGAGAAAGGAGAAAGAAAGAAAGAGGAAGGGGTGATGAGGCATCCGGCGAAAATAACAAGAAGACAAATGATCCACATCGAATTGACTTTGTCACTCGACATTTTTATCATATGAGTAAAGGAATAAAGCAAGTAAGCAACCTTAGTTAACATCACAGATTCACAATTTCAAGAGAAAAACCTCTAACGCGTGTGAATCAAATCATGACTTAAAGTCACGACTATAGTTCATTTCCATACACGGTGTGTAATAAACATTGTCTCAATCTCAATTACTCACAACATAACAAGTGGGGCTCTAATCTGATTTCAAAAAAGTAAAATAAAAATCTACAAGGGGATGCCTCAATTATGTTGGACTTAATGGACACATCATAGCAGATGCATAGGCAGAAATTGACAAATTACTCTGTTTGTTTGGCTAAGATTTGAGACAACGTGGTCTAAAACTAAAAGCCCAACACAATACAATGAGAATTACAAAGATCACAATAATTTGTTGAGCAATTCCCAGAAGAGAATAGACTGCCTTTGCCTTGGTGTAACAAATTATCTATTACTCGAGTTTAATCCTAATAACTTTGAAAGTTTTTCGATAAGATTTCAATATTTTAAAATAGTTGGTTGGGATTTTGAGAAGCTCAGTATGTTGTGGAGGTTGAAGCAACTGTTGCAGCACATGTAAGGAAAAAGAGATGAGAAATTGACAACTTGATGGAACTTCCGGCTGATGACTTAGCATTAGCTCCAGTTCCTACATAAGTGAACATCAACATTATTAATGAGCAAAGTAGATAAATAAATCATTTTGAGGTTTCATTGATGAGTAAAAGATAAATCAAACTTGTTTTGTGCCACTTATTTCTCAAGTTTAATTGAAATGATTGAACTTTTTGAACCCAGAATGTGGTTTGTACCTGAAGGTCCTGGTGATCCCACGGGAGAGCCACTTGGTGAAGCAATTGCTGAAATTAGGAGATAGGTTAGCATAGATGAAAATAATACTTGATTTTGAAATCTGTGCTACCTATTTCTCAAGATTAATCGAAAGTATTGAACTTTTTGATCCCAAATGCGGTTGTATTAGTCAAAATCATGATAATTTTACATGCAATTGAACAAAGAACGAAGTAATTTGTACCTGAAGATTTTGGTGATCCTGAGGGAGAGCCGGCTGGTGAACCAGCTGGTGAAGTAGTTGCTGAAATCAAGAGGTAAGTTAAAAACTCTCATAATTTCTTTTTTAGAAATGAAACTTTCACATGCATTCACTACATAAACTTCCCTCATTTATTTATTTCATATATGTTTAAATTCTGTACTAACTCATTTCATAAATTTTAAAAAAAAAATGTGCAAGAAAATTTGAGCAGTGTAATTGATGTATTAGCATGGTTGGGTACCATTGCTTTGGAGGAAATCATGTAACCACTTTGCAGACTCTTTAGGAATGCGCTTTAGATTGTCATTGTAATCCACAAAGTAAAGCCCAAATCTTGCACCAATTCCACCTCCCCATTCATATGAGTCATGTGGACTCCAGTAGAAATATCCTTTGATGTCCACACCATTCCTGCAAAAAATGGCAGAAATAAACTCTAATTATATTCCAAAACCAAAACATTCCAAACAAAATCATAGCCTTAAGAAATTATTGTACGATTTTGACTGATATGTGTCTTTAGAGTCCAACATAATTGAGGGAATAAAATCCCTCCTCCCATCTTTAGTGTTTCATTTTATGTTGTGTTACGATGTTAAATAAAGTTTGTTACTTGCTTTAGTGCATAAATTATGCGATATAAATGTTGATTAACATAGTATCTTCGAAGTGGATCATGTAGCTGCTTAGCAAGTGGAAGACTATCGTTCCTTGGCTGATCACTAACACCTATTTATATGGGGAAAAAAAGGAAACTATTGTTAGTATTCTCTGTGTGTGTGGCTATATTTATATGGGGAACATTAGCAAAAAAATTCCAACCATTTTCTGTAATGTAGATCTTAGGATTTTGTTATCTTTTCTTCAAATTCTCCAAAAGTTTCTGTAGCCCTTGTGGATAAATGTAAACGAAACCGCTCCCTGGAGCCTGCATTGTAGAGCAACATAAGGATTCTTATCAATCGAATATGTAATTACATATACATTATGTAGGAAAAAATTATCACTTTTCATCCTTATAAATTTGAAATGTTTTTGTTTTGATACTCTTTTTTTTCACATCTTTTATTTTAATCCCTGAATTTTCATTTTGGTTCATTTGACACGACAATGAATCTCCGTAGGTGAGATGGTGGTAAGGATGTAATGAAATTGTCTCAAAAAAACTTGGGGACTAAAATGAAACATATGAAAAATCAATGATCAAAACGAAAACAACTTGTATTTATAGAGAACAGAAGCGACTTTTTGCCAAGACCTTCTAGAAAATGAAATAAGTTTTGTTTAATAAACCTCAACTAGTGTTTTTTAGTGACAAAAAATTACAGATTTCTTACCAAAGGACCAATGGGAACTCCATTTCTGGTAGCCGCAATAATCACAACAAAGCAAGAATTACTTTGTTGTTCGTTAGTTAAAATTCTGTATATGTAAAGGTATGATATATCAAGCTTACAGTTGGTAGTTGATAATGAATCTACACTATGGGAAGGATATTGTTTTGGTGGAGGAGCATTAGCAGCATAAATTGAGGTATAATAATTGATGCCAATGAAATCCATGGTTCCCTTGATCATCTTTTTCTCTTCCTCAGAAAAAATGGGTAGCCTTTCCTCCGCCAAATCTCTCATGCTTTTTGGATAGTCTCCAAATATCAAAGGCTCCGCGTACCTGGCTAATTGGATGCGACACATTACATGCAGAATTCTTAGGAACAAGAAGACCCTGTATGGTCCTAGGACTAAAGAATCTAACATGACAAATGGTTGTACATGAAGCTAGATTTACTAACCATCCTATGAGGAAGTCCATGCTTCTTTGTGCAGCAGCTTTATCTTCCACTGAACTTGTGTTAGGCTTAAAATAACTTGCTTCAAGAACCATTCCAATTTCTGCTGGCCCGTGTATATGCTGAATAATAACATTAAACAAATTAGGGATTTGACGACACTTCTACATGCATGTTCTCATCGTGCCAAGAGGGAAAAAAAAAAAATTTACTTTAAAAAAAAAAGATTTTGATAATTAAGTGTTAATTATTTTCGAAAACTTAAGATAAACATGAAGTATGTCTAAAAATAAATAAAATATTCTTTAAAATATATATTAATTAAATAATTAATTGTAGTATTTTTAATTTTTCAAGAGTTGTTGTGTTGCTGTGTTTCATACTTGTTATATTGAGCCCATATTCATGTTCGTGCTTCTTAGTAGAGAATTCAAATTAAATTACATAAGTAGACAAAGGGTTATGATCAGGAGCAGAGGGGGGCAGGTGCCCTCCCTGAACTTCCAAATTTTTTCACTACTAATATGGTACATATATCATTATGCCCTCCCTAACAAAAGAAGACACTAGGCATAGTTGTGCACAAAAAGCAGATTCTACTGCTATAGGAAATCATGTGGGAGACCCACCTAATAATGATTTGTAAATAAAAAATAAAAAATAAAAAATAAAAAGTAAAAAGAAGAAAGATTCTACAGCAAAATGAAATAGGAATCACACAACATCATCCTACTGCCATAATGAAATAGGAAATCATGTGGGAATGGGACTCACCTAATAATGATTAAAAAAAAAAAAAAGATCTTACAGCAAAACGAAATAGGAAAGATATATTCAGGACTATTGAGTGTGAATAAATCATGCAGCGGTTTCGAAATATGAAAAATCATCGAGGGCAATTGAGTAAATTAAGTAAGGTGTGAAAAGACAAATTAAAGTTTAGATTTTATGTTAGATTTTATATGACAATTACATTAGCATATAGTTGTTTATTTATTTTGTTATTAATATTGATTAATTTTTTTAGATTAGTTTTTTACTTTTAATCTTGGCCCCCAACCTAAATTCCAGGTTCCGCCATTGGTTATGTTATTTGATGATGGTGCATGGATGCATGGCACATGGTGATTCACCTGGTATTTCTCTTTGTAGAGCCTCACAGCAGCGACATGGGCAAGAATAATGTTATGGCCTACTGTGTATGGTTTTGTGGATGAGTTTCCACCCATACATGGTTTTGCTGGATAGGAACACCTGAACGGTGGTGCAATACCAAACTCGTATCCCCTTTCTGCCATACCTGATGGCTCATTGAATGTCATCCAATTTTTAACTCTGTCTCCAAAATTTTTGAAACATATTTCACTGTAATGCTTGAAATCATCACTGAAAAAGAGAGAACGAAATATTAGAATGTTATCTACCATTAATTGCATCATATGTTCTTAGGTTTTGTTTTGATAATTTATTTTCTTGTCCAAAAAGAATGTATAGTTTTTCAAAATGTATTTTTACATAATAATAATAAAAAAATTAATGAAAATAAGCTCATATTGTATAATTTAGTTCAATTATATATGTATATCTATATCTATATAGAGAGAGGGTGGAACAGTTCATAGATAAACGAGCGACTCAAGAAGCTCATGTACTTGTCTTCCAGGCCTTGTGGCAAGTCAAAGTGCAAAAGTGAAACAAAGGGCTTGATTCCTACATTTAGAAAAGAAAATAATGTAAGTGAAGCACATAAATCAAGATGTAAGAAGTAAGATACTTCAAATATTCACAGTTTCTCACCATGTTTTAATAATTCATCAATCAAATTGCTGTAGTGATCGATACCTTCTTGGTTCACCCCATCACTCAAGGTTCCCTCTACAATTTGATGCATATTATTAATACCCGACGACGACAACAACAACAACAATAATAATGTTAAGATATAAAATTTTTTTGTTAAGATAATAAGTTATGATTAAAGTAATATCACTTTGAAATTAGATCACCAGTACTCATAACAGTTTTAATAAAAAAATATAATAAAAAAAAAGGCCATGCCTTGAAAATAAAATTATGAAAAAAAATTATGCATATATTTATTGTAAAAATTTCTTTCTTCAATAACTTTTTGTAATAAGAAAAAGAAATATTTGGATAATGTAATTACTGGGCAGAATCCTACTCCAGGAGATGGAAAATCTGTAAGAATTTCAACCAATGTCCTTCAAAACCTTCACATCTTCCTGTAAATGCAATTATTGTTCAATGAAATATATGCTAGAAAGTTTAAGTTCTACAAAGGACGTGTCCAAATCATGGTAAGAGCTACAAGATTTCTCAACTTACCTTGTATCGTTTATATGAATCAGTTGCCATGGGGAATTTACTGGGATCCACAAATTTGTCTGAAATTAAGTTTTTTTAGCTACAGTTATATGGATCTATTTTAAAAGAAAGCAGATGTTAGTAAGAATTAAGATTGTGTAGACCTGGGAACTTTTCCGTGGCGACATCATAAACACTTGGTCCTCTCCCTCCTTCTTTGGGTGATCCTTCTGTCTGCACCGATTAAACATATGCATACATTCGTAAATAGGTATACTAATATGTTCATGGATAATCAAATCAAGATATAGGCATTAATCATTTTTAATAGAAAAATGCTGAGGTTATTTATTATCAATTTTATTATAATATGTTTAAATTAATTTGACAATAATTTTTTTTGTTTATTGATACTAATTCAACATCATAAATGAATGTTCAATCTATTTATTTATTTATAATAATTGGTGACACATCTGTTTATAAAGTTTTTTTTTTTTTTTTTGAGAATATCTGTTTATAAAGTTTATGTAATAAAATTTATAATATTCTTAATATTACTTTTTTTTAATGTGTACCTGTAAGTAAGAAATTATTTTTTCTCCAAAAAAAAAAAAAAAAAAAGAAATTACTTGGAAAGTCTGACCTCTTTAATATTTCGTTCTGCGAAGACTATTGGGATTTGTTGTTCTAACTCAGAGCCGTACTCAGCAATCGCTGCAACGCCATTGCTCAATTTGATATGAAAAATTGTAAATTGAACCCAAATATTGATAAGAACGTAGAAAAATGAAAAAGAAGTTGAAACTAGATTTGGGAAAATGCTACAACAAGAAGCCACTTAGAAGTGAAGAATTTTCTTCAAATATTGAGCTACTATTTTGCCCTGTTAATATGGTTATAACGGCATCCTTTAGATTATATATAGTCCTTATTTCTAGCCTCAAAATAGTGCATTTGACTCGAACTTATATATATTTTGCCCTTAGAACTTTTTTTTTTTTTTTGAGGAAACCTTCAACAAACTTTTATTTAAAGAGCTGGTGAATTAGCTAAAGCATTAAAAATATCTGGAGGAATAAACTCTATCCAAACAGAAAGTAGAAAATAAAGTCTAACTCTCCTAGTTAAAGCATGTACGACTGCATTGCCTTACCTAATAGTGTGAGAGAATGATCAACTCCTGAGGGAGTTTACTAAGGACATAGTATCTTTTAGGTAAAAATGCAAAACTGACCCTCTAACTTTTAACCTTTTTCATTTCAATCATTTAATTTTCAATTTTGTCACTTCAGTCCTCTAACTTTTAATTTTTGTCAATGTGGTATTCCGTTAAAGCTTAGTTAGTTGATGCCATTAAGGTTTTTTTTTTTTTTTTTTTTTTTTTAATTGAAATTAAAAGAAAATAAGAAAAATCTGTAAAAATAAAAGAAAAGAAAAAAGATATGCATTTTTTCATCATTTATTTCTAAGATATGCATTTTTCTTATAATTGCGCGTAATCATGTAGCTAAGTCTAACAACTGGTAATGATAATCTTTAGCAAAATAAAATGTTTAACAAGACAATATCACAACAAAAACAAAAAATCTCAAAATACAAAATCAATGATTCAATAGTATATAAATTTGTTTATAATAAAGACAAAAGAAAATGTTAAAATTAGTACCGTAGTTCCAACCTTACTATAGAAAAGAAAGAAACAGAAAGCCTTGTTAAGTAAAATAAAATAAGTTGATATATTTTTTAAGTAGTAAGGTTTAAGGTATGAAAAATTTACAATTTAACATTTATCAATGGTCATGTTTTTTAATATCAATGACTACGTGTTATTGTATCTGGTGTAGATTGAAGGATCAGCCAAAGAAGGAGGAAGGGGACCAAGCATATGGGATGAGTTTGCTAAAGATTTTCCAGGTTCGAACAACCTTGATTATGCTTTCTTCATCATGTATGACTAACATATGCATTATTTTTATAATTATGCGTAATCATGTAGCAAAGTCTAGCAACTGGTAAATGGTAATGATATTCTTTTACGTTTCAGGAAAAATTGATGGTGGTGGAAATTTGGATACAGCAATTGATTCATATAAGCGATACAAGGTGAGTAAACAAAGTTCTCAAGACCTCTTACCAAGAGACAATAATCGTGAGAGTGTTATTTGCTCAAGAAATGAAACTAACTGGCATATATCTTTATGGAATAATGCTGGATTATAGGAAGATGTGAAGTTTTTGAAGGACCTTGGAGTGCATTCTTATAGATTTTCCATCTCCTGGACCAGAATTTTGCCTAGTAAGTTCTGTATCTAAATTTTTGTTCTTCGAGAACTTTTTTTTTTCTCTTTTCATTTTTATAAAAAAGTACTGCATGTTCTAAAAATAATTTTATGGTAGTATTATATGGTTTAAAATTGAGTTTGTATCTGTGAAAATGTCTTAAAATCCTGCTAGACGTTTTTTTTTTTTTTTTTTTTTTTTGAGAATGAATCCTGCTAGACTTAGACGCAGTTTCTAAGAGTAAAATTTAAAGGGAATGTATGTTAGGTTAATAAACTTGCTTGATCTTGAGGCTCTTTTGCTTGCCTATTCAAAACTCAAGGGCTAATAAATCAATAAAGTCTTTAAATACATATAGTGCTAAGTTGATTAAGTTTATTTACCACTGCAGCCTGACATTTTTGTTTAAACACTCTACTTTAAAATTTTCTTGTAGATGGGTCTTTGAGTGGTGGAATAAACCAAGAGGGTATTGATCACTACAACAACCTGATCAATGAATTGCTACTAAATGGTAAGAAGCCATTAGTATTTAAATTACAGGGAATGTCACTCAAAAATTTACCAAAAAACTGACATGTTCTTACAATCTATGTTCTAATGTAGGCATTACACCTTCTGTGACTATATTTCACTTTGATTCGCCACAAGCCCTGCAAGAGAAGTATGGAGGCTTCTTAAGCCGCTCAATCATGTAAGCACCTTTTTTTCGTTTACATATCTTTACTAGAAGAATTATGGATTTATCAATGTGATTGACTATTAATTATGTTTCCACCTTTTTTTTTTCTTTTTTTCTTTTTCACCAGTGATGACTTCAAGGCCTATAGTGAAATTTGCTACAAAAAATTTGGAGATAGGGTCAAACATTGGATTACAATCAATGAGCCATATATTATCTCTTATTTCGGGTATGATCTTGTGCTTGCTGCATCAGGCAGGTGCTCTCTACCAGGGCCATCTGGTCCATGTCCAGCCGGTAATTCATCTACAGAACCTTACATTGTAGCCCTTAACCTTCTCCTTGCCCATACTGCAGCTGCTAGGCTCTACAAAAACAAGATCGAGGTGAGACACAGTCCCCCGTTGTCCATGACTTAATATTGTAATGATTTGATCTATTGATTTTCACTTTTAAGACTATCTTTATTAGGTGTTTTGTTAACTGATACATTCCAGGAAACACAAGGAGGACAAATTGGAATTAGTCTTGTGGGACAATATTTTGAGCCATATTCAAAATCATCAGAGGATAAAGCTGCTGCAAAAAGAGCTCTTGACTTCAATTTAGGATGGTTAGTAAAGCACCTCAGGCACAATCACATATTTATGTACAGAGTTTTGTTACTTTTAACATTGTTATGGCAGTCAATACATGTATGAAATGGCTCAAATTTATAAGTGACTAATTAAATACTCAAAAGGGCAGGAAATGGATTCTCCTTGGAAAAGGCTCAAAACTTAATAAACTAAGTTGAATGAAACCATTTAATAGTTCATATTAAATTCTACAAATCTAAAGATGAATCCAATGTCACGTTATTTAAAATTTTAAATGTTATGATGCTTTGTTCACCGTTAGATCCAAGAAACAAAACCTTAAGCATGAAATTGACTCTCTGCATTCCCAGTGAAATGGAGAGAATCATGTTCCACTATTCATTGAGAAGTAGGCTATTTACACTTCCATTTTAGAAGTTATTGTCACATATAACTATGATTTGTCTTGCAGACTTTAAGATATGTAGTGATTAAGAGATTGTTCTTGTGTAACACTAAATCAGAAAGAAAGTTGATTGTAATGTTTCTTATCATTAGGTTCTTGAAACCATTAGCGTTTGGTCGTTACCCAAGAATCATGAGACGTTTGGTGAAGGACAGGCTACCCACTTTCACAAAAAAAGAGAAAAAAATGATCAAGGGGTCTTTTGATTTTATTGGCATCAATTATTATACTTCAAGGTATGCTAAAAACCTCCTACCAGATCTACATGCAACACCTGAATACAGTACTGACTACTTAACAAATACCACAGGTAAACTTATAGACTACCACATGTAAACTTAATAATACTATTATGTTAAGAAGACTACTTAATGGTGATCTTGCTCGTTTTGTGGTTGCTGCAGCTTATAAAGATGGAGTTCCTATTGGTCCTAGGGTAAGAAAATCATTATTTGAAACATTCCTCTGAGATAGTGTCACAAAGAATTAACGTTTATAGGTCATCATTAATTGAACAAAAGTAGGCTTAATCTGTCAATCATTGTTTAATATCCATCTTGAATTGCATATATTTGCTAATAATGCATAAATTTCTTGAATTGCAGGCAACTGAAAGCTCTTATATTTACCTTTATCCGATAGGGCTGCAGAAACTTTTGGAGTTTGTGAATCATAAGTACCGAAAGCCCACAATATACATTACTGAAAATGGTTATAGCTTGTTGCATGTGTTTTCCCCTATATATATATATATACTCATTGTGATATTAATAATATCTTGTTGATTTTTCATTATAGGAATTCCTGAAAAAAGGGACGATAGCCTTGAACTTACTGAAGCACTAAAGGATCCACATCGAATCAACAATACTATCCAACATCTTCATAAGATCCACGCTGCAATGCAGTAAGTCATTAACCTTAGTTAATTTGCAACACTAAGAACCCGAATATCCTTTGTGCTTGTGTTGATGTTTTAGTATAATTTTTGTTAGACCTATTAGGACTATGCCTAAGTCTAAACTTGTAGGACAAGTAATCTGACTTTACATGCAACACAAGTAAGCTAATCATGCTACAGATAAAATAAAGTTATTCCAAGGTTGCTTTCCTATAAATATCTTGTGTTGTACAGTTATACACACATGGATCAATTTTATTTTGCTCTCTTTTCACACTCTTAATCAAAATCTTCAATGAAATGAATGATTAGTTCCATAGAATTAAGAAAAGAAAAAGAAAAAAAAAAAAACCAACAACAACAACAAAAAAAAGAATGCATTTCTTTATTCTCTTTAGCTGGAATTGGATGTGATATGTATTATCAGGTTTATTGACATAATTATGCTTTTATGTTTGCCTCATACAAACATCAATTTGCTTGATTTCACACTCTCATTTTTACAGGAATGGTGTGAATGTTAAAGGATACTTCCATTGGACTATATTCGATGACTTTGAATGGGGGGAGGGCTACAGTGTGAGATACGGGCTTTACTACATCGATTACAAGGACAACTTGAAGCGCATTCCCAAACATTCTGCTTTGTGGTTGAAGGATTTCCTAAAATAAATGCAATAATAGCAAAGCTTATAAAAAGGTCTCTTGTGCCTCAAATATGTATATATTAGTTGATAACCTATATAATACATGGAAAAGTTTTAACAAAATAAGATTTTTTTTTCTTCTTCTAAATATAAAGTTTGATAATTATGGTAATTATTAATAGGCATTTGTGATCTATTTATATGTTTGTCTTTATTTTTGAGAAACCAGACTACAAGCCTGGGCTTTTATTGAAAAGAAAAACAAGAGTTCAATGAACATCAAACAACAATAGGGAAACTATGTCCTCAGGAGGGGAATTAAACCAAACCCGAGCACTCCTAGAATCTTTTGGTTTTTTGGCTAAAGCATCAGCCACATAATTACAAGATCGACTAGTATGAGTAAATGCACGAGTCCAAAAAAACCAAAGCTTGACTGCGGATGTCTTCAATGACGACACCGTAAGATGAAAGGCCAGCATTATTTTGATATAAAGCAGTGATAAACATTGCCGAATCCCCTTCAAAAATCACTCTCTGTAGTCCAATTTCTGCTGCAAATTCGATAGCTTTCCGGCACGCTAGAGCTTCCATATCAGCAACTGAGTGAGTCAGCGGCATTGGGGAAGATAATGCACCAACAAATTCACCTCTCCAGTCTCGAACAACGACTCCAATTCCAGCCAAATGAGAGTCCCTGAACATTGCAGCATCGAAGTTGACTTTGTGGTAGTTTAAGTCAGGTGTGCTCCAATGGTGCGTGATGGGGGGAGGAGGCGGGGCCGTGTCTATCTGCTGGACTGCCAGGAAGTCTTGCAGCAAGTTTCCTGCCGTTGATAAGATTTGGGCCATAGGTCGCACAGGTCTGCCAAAGTGAATGGCATTTCTCCGGTTCCACAAAAGCCAAGCTGCAATATAGAGAACTTCCTTCTATAGTCATCCTTCACCTGCAAAAAAAGAGAGAGTAAGTCGCTAAAGCTCTGGGGGTGGGGGAGATTTGCTTGGTTGAAGCAATGAGACGAGCTCCAAGTTGTCTCCACTTCAGTGCACAACCAAATGGCATGCAACGGGTCTTCGGGGTAGAGGTTGCAGAGTTCACACTTGTCGGATGGTGTGATTTGTCGCCGAAACAGGTTGCCCATAGTTGGCAGAGCATTATTACACACTCGAGAAATGAAATGCTTGAATTTATTAGGAACCCGAAGCCCCCAAACTGCCTTCCAAAATTGTTTTTGAGCTGACCAGTTTGAAGTTTCAGCTTGACTATCATCCACACCAGCAGCCAGAAGCTTATAAGCACTACTTGTGCTAAAGACACCTGAAGGAGTGTAGGCCCACGCTATTCTGTCTGGAGGGCATCGGCGACTCAGAGGAATTCCCAATATGGCAGAAGCTTCTTGCGGGCAAAAATAGTTGGTTTACACCGTCCGATCTCCACACTCCCAACTCCGGATTAATCAGAGTTTGAACCTTTGTCTAGGCTGCAACAGTGGGCAGAGGTGAGATGATGAGGCTATTGGGGCTACCCAGCAACCATTTATCCGAACATTCTGCCCATTCCCTATACGCCACACCATCCCCTTCTGAATAACATCTCTTGCACTAAGAATACTCTTCCAAGCATATGATCCCGTGTCCGAATCCTTTGCCTCCAAGATTGAGCATGTTGGGAAAAATCTTGCTTTGAGTACCCAATGACAAAGGGGATTAGGATTATTTTTCATCCTCCATACTTGCTTGGCCAACAACACATCATTAAATTTTTCTATCTCCCTGAACCCCATGACACCCATATCTTTATCTTGACAAAGTTTCCTCCAATGGACCCAATGAACCTTCCTACTACCGTCCCCATATTCCCACCAAAACTTACGAGTTAAAACCTCCAAATCTTTTATCAAACATTTCAGAAGCTTGAAACAGCTCATGGTAAAGGTAAGGATGGCCTGAATCACTGCCTTTATAAGACCTTCCCTTCCGGCTTGTGAGAGGAGTTTTTTCTTCCAACCCTATAATTTCTTCCAAACCCTTTCCTTGATGTAGACAAAGCTTTGTTTCTTGGCCCGACCAACAAGAGCTGGCAACCCCAAGTATTTCTTATACTAGCGAATAGTAGGGACCCCCAATAGAGCTTGGATCCAAAACTTCACTTGGGCTTAAGTGTTTGAGCTGAAAAAATTATTGGTCTTTTCTTGGTTAATTTTTTGCCCTGAACCCCTCTCATAAATAGCCAATACATCCAATATTCTTTGGCATTCAGCTTCTATAACACAGCAAAAAAGCACACTGTAATCTGCAAAAAATAAATGGGAAACCCGAGGACCATTTCTACATATAGCCACACCTCTAATATCATCATTCACCTTTTTGAATTAAACTCTACAATCCCAAGGCACATAATAAAAATAAGTAAGGGGATAACGGGTCACCTTGGCATTAACCTCTTGAAGGTTTGATTCTACTCATTGGCTGCCCATTTAGAAGAACCGAATAGGAGACCGATTTCATGCACGACATTATAATTCGGATCAATTTTTCATCAAGCCCTAGGTGATGCATAATTTTCTCGAAGAATTCTCATTCAACTCGGTCATAGGTTTTGCTCATATCGAGCTTGAGAGCCATGTATCCCATTTTACTGGTGGTCTTTCTTTTGAGATAATGCAAGGTTTCAAATGCTACCAGGATATTGTCAGAGATAAGACGCCCCAACAAGAAAGCACTCTGAGAATCTGGAATTGTTTGGATTAAAAACCTCTTCAAACGGTTAGCAACCACTTTAGCAATAAGTTTATAAATAACATTACAAAGACTTATGGGTCTAAAGTCAGCCACCTTTTTTGAATATTTAATATTTATATGTTAGTCGATAACCTATGTAATACATGAAAAAGTTTAATAAAACAAGAATTTTTTTTTCTAAGTATAAAATTTGATAATCTATAGTTATATATATATATATATATATATATATATTTATATTACTAAAAGCTGAAACATAACATTTAATGTTGCTTCGCTTACATTGAGCCACGTCAGCAGTCATGTCATTTTCATCATCTTTCCTAAATTTATCCTACAATTTTAAAATAGTTTTTATTAATTTTAAAATACTAATAAAACTAAAATTATTTCCAGCCTATCTCCACCATAAAGCCTACTTTTTATAAATTTAATTCTATCAGCCCACTTCTTCTAGATTTAATTCCAACATAAAGCCAAAACCCAAGCCTTCTCAATAGAAAACCCTTTGAAAATCACGGTTACAACTTCCTGGATTTCCTTCCCTTTTTTTTCTCATGCAAAACGTGTTCCTTCCCCTTCCCCACCTTCTAACGGCAACCTCTCTATCTTCCTTCCTTTCTTCTCTCCTCACAATATATAAATACTGACAGAAGTTGGATGCTTCAGTTGAGGTATCTCTAAATCCCAGTTTGTTTTGTGCTCTTTTATTCCCTTCTTACATTTTGTTATTGGCTACTGCCTCTTGAGTGCTATGATGTGACTTAGATTAATTCGTGTAGTTTGTGCAAAATAAGGCAATATTGTTGCAACTGAAGCAACTTTATGTGTATGTATTACAATGCCAAATATTTGTGTTAGTGTAGATTGATACCCAAGGTCATTCGATTAGAGTTTTCAATATTGTAGCAATTCTCCTTTGTGATAGTGGGATGAGAAATCTGTGTAGGTATTAAAATTTAAAAAATCTATATCAAATATTTGTGTCAGTGTAGATTAATACCGAAGGTAATTCGATTGGAGTTTTGAATATTTTAGTAGCTTTCCTTTGTGATTGTGGGATGAGAAATCTGTGTATGTATTAATACCCACAGTAATTGGATTAGAGTTTTGATTTTGTTGTTTGTCTCCACTTTTATCAAACGGTGCCTTGAGCAATAATACTAGAGAAGGACTAGGCACATCTCTGTTGCTACGCTCGTGGCATATTTGTTTCATACTTTTTAGGCCAACAATATTGATCTCATTCAAAGGGAAGGTATTAACTGCAATTATAGTAGTTGGAAAATCAATTGTGGAGCAATAAGTTATTTAATGAATTTTCGACCCAAATTCACATGCTTGATTAAAATTTTAGACTATTTAATTCCACCATATACAAAGGGAGAATAAAATGGGCTGTGGAAGGTTTTAACACAAAGTGAAAGAGTTAAAACAAAGGGAGATTAAAAGCAAAAACGGAGGGAGATTAAAAAAATGAGGTTGGTCTAAAAAACGACGTTGGTTTAAGTATTTGGGTTAGGTCTTACCTTGTGATATTCTCATTTTTAATGGAATTGCATAAAGGCAGGAAACTCCAAATAGTCTTAGAAAAATGGTCTTCATGATACTTGTGTGAACTTACTTACCAACCAGGAAGACACTATCAATAGATGACAACAAAATCAATGCACCCCAAAACATAAAATATTATAGTTTTTTGAGTGTGAGTGTGTATTTGCTTGTGAGTGTTTGTGTTCATTCATCAAAATTTTTTTAAAGGTCTTGGTGTTCAATGATGTGGACACATGTCACCGTTTTGATTACTATTTTACCCACCAATTGCTCACAATTTACTTGTTAATTTACATGTTTTTAAACTGGATTATTTCTTCAAGTATTTCTACCTGTCGCCGTTTTGATTACCATTTTACCCACTAGTTGCTTACAGGTTACCTGTTAATTTACATGTTTTTAAGCTGGATTGTTTCTTCAAGTATTTCTAACTCTCAATTATAAATAAAATGAAAAGGCTATGTTAAAATATTTTTTACACCTTCTTTTGGTTGTGTAGGTTGTTCACATTTTCTACCAGTTGATTACAGATTATCTATGAATCCTGCAATATATTGGTCATACATATATAATGCAACTTAAGTAGTAATACATAGAAAAATATTCAAAATAATAACACTATCATAAAAAAATTTATCACACGCAACACGCAGGTCCACGACTAGTCAATATATTACTAAAAGCTGAAACGTAGCATTTAATGTTGCTACGCTTCCATTGAGCCACGTCAGTAGCCATGTCATTATTATTATTTTTTTCAATTTTTTTATACAATTTTTGAACATTTAAAATGAATTAAAAACTCTATTATATTACAATCAAAATATCATATTTAATTTATCTTATTTTTAATTATTCTTATTTATTATTAAATTTTCAATTCCATTTTAACTTTTCATATCCCCACTACTCTCTACCTTAACTTTCTTCAACCTTTCTCATTCCATTCAACTTTTCATATCCCCACTACTCTCAATATTAATATTATTCTATCTTTTTATCTTCCTTTATTTTTGACTATTCTTATTCTTATCCTCCTCATGCTAAAATGGTCATTCTCCCTCTTATTCCATGCATAATTTCTATTTTTCCACACACAAAAGCCCCCCCCTCTCTCTCTCTCTCTCTCTCTCTCTCTCTCTCTCTCTCTATATATATATATATATATATATATTTTCCTTCAATTTTTGGTTATATATATATTTTTTAAATTTTAGTGTAACAGGTTGACCATCAAAACATACTGATGCAGTATTGAAAGCTCCACCAAATGCATCGCAGAAATCAGTTTTAGACTACTAGAAGTCAGTTAGTTTGCTAAAATTGGAATTGACAGGTAATCCAGCTTGATACGATTTAGTTTTATATTTTATGTTGTTATCTTTTTTATTCACATTGGTTGTTAAATGTTATATTATTGCATTATAAAGATAGTATATAAAAATATAATATTATTTTATTACATAGCATAACTAAAATAATATGGTGTTTATTGCTATACATTTCATTTTTATTATTTTATTCTCATCTTATTTTATTCAACATTTAAATTTAGCAACATCCTCCATATCATAATTATTTATATTTTGTCTCATTTTTTTTTAAAATTAAACGTATAATATTTTATTCAATAAATAAAAATTGTTCTTATAAAGTCTTCCCATGAAATGTTACAATGCATCAATGGAAAAATGAAATCCAAAACAAATATCAATTTAGAAACACTCAATTAAAAAAAAAAAAATAAATAAACAATTTCTTATAAAGTATTCCCATAAAAAGTTACAATGCATTAATAGAAAAAGAGAATACAAAACACGTGCTATTTTAGAAACACTAAATTTATAATAATAATAATAATATCAAACCAAACATATCATAAAATAATAAACTAATAGTTATGGATGTACTAACTTCATGGCAGCAAAATGGAGTAAAATAAAAATAAAAATAAACGTTACAATATGCATATTTAGTACATTAGAATTATCATCAAATTTGGGAAAACAATAGGATGTTAACAAAGAGAGAGAGAAAGAGATTAGTAAAAGAAATCAAACGTCAATTAGATAAATTAATTAGTAACCGTTAATTGGAAAACAAAGAGACCGACGGCTGAAGGAGTAAAAAATTAATTAAAGATGACCCTACGAATGTTATTATAAACTTTACAATGCAAATAAATAAATCGTTAAATTCACTTAATTAAATCATATAATCAACAATTAAATAAAATCATACAAAATTTAAACTTGAAACTAATCAAACTCTAATCTAGAAAATCATATTTATTATCAAAACTAAAAGGAAATCGTTCTTCAATAATAATAGAAATATATAAGAAATAAAGATGAAAATTTTCAAAATCTTTTTTTTTTTACATTTCATTTAACATTATTTATAAATAATAAAATATATAAAAAAGTCCTTAAATGCTTATATTCTTCACATACCATGACTTTTAAAATCTAATGAAAGGTTCGAAGAATTTACTCTCATTTAATGCCTCTATTATGAAAATCAACAGCCAGTAAAATATGATAATAGTAAGAAACGTTATAAATGGAAACATGAAAAAACTAATTAGCCACTATTATTATGGAATAGATGTTTTTTTTTATGCATCTAAGAAAATGAAATGTATAGGGTTTACTTATTAAGGTATATATAAAGATTCACGTTAAAAAAATATGTAAAGGTTTTATTTGAAAAAAAAAAAAAAAAGTAGATGTATGGTTTTTATTATCTTAAAAGACAATGAAAAACCAATTTTTAATTACTACAACCGTCGCTACTTTATAAATCACACACAACACTATATTCAATATCCTAAACAACATAGTTAGATCCTTTTAGATATACACCACCATATTCAACTTATAAATTACAACCCAAATCAATCATACAATTACACAATCAAAGCATGAACATGTAACATGTATTATCTTCTGAATTATTGCATGGAATTTTCACAATTATTGAAAGAGAATCTCCAAATTTAATTTTTAGAAAACATCAAGACAAGGTGAATTTTATTCTTTTTAACTTCCATAGAAAAAAAAATATTACGCACGTTATTTCAACCCTTATGGAAAAGAAGGTTTACATGTAGCATGCAAAACGTGTTTAATTGACTTAGAGATGTAAAAATTAGTCAACCAACTATGGTAGAATTAAGGTTTCAAATTTTAAATAAAACAATTCTACAATAATAAAAAATTATTTTGTGATAAATATGATTATGAAATGCATTACTTTTCATTAAATTAGTTCAAATTACAAAATAATAATAATGAGATCACCATAAAAAATAATCACCCGCAACGCGCGGGTCTGTGACTAGTTTATATCTAAAAGTTAAAGCGTCGCATTTATTGTTACTATGCTCCTATTGAGCCACCTCATCTGCAAAGTTAGTCTTTTCCAAATTTATTTTTTACCTTTAATTTTTTTACAATATTAAATATAAAAATATATTGGTTTTACAAATTCATTATAGGCGGTTTTAACTTTACTTATTCTTCTACTTTTAATTTTGATGTATAACTAAATAATAAATCAATAGAAAATTCAAACAAAAGTGTTGTTTATATATATATATATATATATATATATATATATAAATATATCCCTCTTAGGTGGTTTTAACTTTAAATATTATTTTGCCCTTTTATTTTCCTTTATTTTAGCTCTTCTTATTCTCATCCTCTTACTATAAATTTGTCACTCTGTCCCATTCTATGTATATTTTTCCCAAACAAAAAATGTTATCTCTCTCTCTCTCTCTCTCTCTCTCTCTCTTTATATATATATATATATATATATTCATTTTTTGTTGAATTTTTAAAATTTTTCTTGCATCTCTACAACACTATATACTTTTGATGAATGATGTTTGTTGTTGATCTAATTTGGGAAAAAAAAATCATATTATAATATGTCATATTTTGTGTTATAGTCAGGTTTTAGTTTGTTTGAAAAACAACATAATAGTCTTGACAAGTTGATGAAGAACAATTAGTGCAATTTCCTTTCACTGTTTGTAAATGTTTTGTTTAACAAATTAGTGGCAAATTGTTATATCTTTATTATATGATGTTCTTAAATACTTAAGTAATTGTTTTAAGTATTTACGAATGTTTTATATTGTTCTTCGTCTTCCTTATCTTATTAATGTATTCTTTGAGATTTTTAAGTAAACAAATTCAATTTTGTGTTTAAAATTATGTACTTATCTATTCATTTTTCACATGTTGGATTAGATGTTATATTAGATTACAACAACATTAACACAATACTTCTTCTTTTTTCAAAAACATTTCTCTACTTTTTTTTCCTTTTGGAATTGTACTCTTGGTTTTTTTTTTTTTTTTTTAATTTTTTTTTATAGGGAAAAAGAGTTACAATCTTTTATGTCCCCCCCCCTTTTTTTTTTGAATGGTAATTTTGTTGAGTTTTGATTAATTTTTTAGATAAGTTTCTCGGTGTTTTTGATTGTATTGTTTTGATTTTGTTGCGACAAAAGTTATATATATTACATTTATGATTGTCCCTATAATATATGAAAATATGATTATAAATTATAAATTAGTCCAAATTAAAAAAAAAAAAAAGAATTAATGAGACCACCCTTAAAGTATTATTACATGTAACACGTAGAGTCCATGACTATCTATGGTAATTATTGATAGGCATTTGTGATAATCTTTTTTCTTTTTCTTTTTTTTTTTGAGAAACACATTTGTGATAATCAAGTGGGAGGAAATAGGAGGGAAGTCAAACCCAATTTTTTTTAATCCTAGCTATAGCATATTAGTGCATCACTCTTTAATAATGAACACAACCATAATGAAATGTGGGGTGGGTTTGGACTATTGCTAATCAAGAGAAAGGATTATAAACTCATGAGCAAAAATAATGAGGTAGATTGCTAATCCAACATTCCTACTTAATTAAGAAAATGTTTAATCTAAGGGTTTGTTTGAGATTTACTTATTTTGTTGAAACTGAAATTTTTTTACTGAAAGTACTATAGATAATAGTAAAAATTAGATAAAATAGTACAATAGAACCCATGAATAGTAACAAAAATAAGTTGAATAGTAAAATAAGTTGGCAAAAATAAGTGGTGCCAAACAGACACCAAGTTTAGAGAAAAATTTAGTCTGGCTTGTGATCAAATGCTCTATGCTCGTGGATTTTGAGTTATTACTTATTTTAGGACTTTAACCTTTATTATGCCATTTTTTACAACTATTTTATGTGGTAGAATGTAACTAATTATCTATCATTTTTTATGAATCCACCATTCATAATCAGTCATATTAAATAATTATAAAAATAAGTGCGAAATAGAGGTTCACTTTCCGTGGATCTCACTTCAATGCAAGAAAAAAAAGTAAGTTGTTATATTGGGCTCCAATCTCCCTGTTTAGAGAAAAATTTAGTCTGGCTTGTGATCAAATGCTCTATGCTCGTGGATTTTGAGTTATTACTTATTTTAGGACTTTAACCTTTATTATGCCATTTTTTACAACTATTTTATGTGGTAGAATGTAACTAATTATCTATCATTTTTTATGAATCCACCATTCATAATCAGTCATATTAAATAATTATAAAAATAAGTGCGAAATAGAGGTTCACTTTCCGTGGATCTCACTTCAATGCAAGAAAAAAAGTAAGTTGTTATATTGGGCTCCAATCTCCCTGTTGTACATATATCGTCAAATAGACTATATAATTGCACCATGGAAAGTGGTGAAGCTTTAAAAAATTAACATTTTTCGCAAGATATGGTTCCTTCTAATATTTCCTGCCTGCAGGCTGCAGAGAATAAATGGTAACATATATATAAACTCAAAATCTTTTAAATCTTTTTCTATTTCATCAGTTGGAAAGCGTACGCTATTGACTGACTCAGAATCTTATCTCTCTCTTTTTTTAGTGGATATTATCTGATCTCATTTTCAGTGCATTATCGTTTTGTGTTCATTCAGAAAATGACACAGAATCCCTTGTAGTTTGATTGGAATATTACTAAACTATTCAACCAAAGAGATTAGGAAGGAACACCAAGAAAATCATGCCATTTATGAGGATGAGGCCAGAAATAGTAATTGGCCACGTTGGTAAAATGGTTTGAAGTACATTATACTTAAATTGACCAAGGACCAGTGGAAATATTGCATGCTGAAATTGATCAATAACTAGTGAAATTGCAAAGCCACATGGGTGTTCCAATATGTCTCAATTAAGCCGTGAATATCATTAAAAAATAAAAATAAAAAATCATAGTAAAACTTTAGGAAGTCATAAATAATCAAAACCGGTATCTCTTATTTTACAACAAAAAACTTTATTAGTTAAGTTAAATGAATTTAAGGGAATCAATTTCTTACCAACCGTTTCAATTTGACTAGTAGAACAAAATATTTTGGTACCAATATACCATTTCAAAGTAATCGCTATTTGTTCACTTCCATACATAATAAATACTATATATTTGAATTTATCAACTTATAATTTAAAATCCACATATTTTATAAGCCTAATATATATTAGCCTAAGTTCTAATGTATTATTAGTTTAAATAACATTTATTTTTTTGTTCCAGCCTGATCGATGCCAGTATTGTGTTGACTTCCTTGACTGAAACTCATATTTCGTCTCATGCCACTAAACTTACACCTCATATACTTTTGTTTTAGACTTAACCTAAAACATTTAAATTCTAAAGCATCTCTCTAAATTTCTAATTTGGCGCTAACTCTAGTTTTAACAAACTAGTGTTGCGTGGTGCCTGTATTCAAGCCACGTTTCAACAGATTATTGTATGATTATTTTTTCTAGTTGCATGTTGCCGACTTAGGATAGGGGTCACCTGGGCGGTGCAGACATTAAATAATCACGAAAGCTCTCTCTGAAAATACATTAATGTCCATGCACTTCAGTATAAATAGTGACCACTTCAAGTCTAATAAGTTACATAAACTAGCATTTATATCTCTCTATAGCTCTTTTCATTTGTGGCCATCTTTGCAAGCCATCATATGGCTCTTCTTGATCATGTTTCTCTTAGAAGTGTATCATGTCCTCAGTCCTTTCACTTCACTAGTGAAAACAATGTCTTTGTCACATTGCCAGTTAGAGTGCCTTCTTTTAGGAAGGGCTACCACCATTCCACTGTGAAGTGCTTGAAGGGAGAGATCAAGCTTCCTACTCCTTTAAAGGATAAACAAAATGGTCATGATTGCAAGCCTTCAACCATTTCAGGACCCCAAGTTGTGAAAAGAAAAGATTTCCCTTTTGATTTCATGTTTGGAGCCTCCACTTCTGCTCTTCAGGTCTCTCTCTCTCTCTCTCTCTCTATACATACATGCATGCACCATCCATGCATATAAATATATTAATGTTTGTTTATGAGCATGTGCATGTATAAATGTACTTACATACGTGACAATTAATATGATTGACATCATATCAACAAGATATATAATAAATAAATTTCTAAGTACTAATTTGTGTAGTGTTAAAACCTATGCAATAAACTTTATAGTAATCCTGTAATGTATAAATATTATAATTCTCTCTTTTTAAGGGTATGGTTTGCTTTGGTGCAGACTGAAGGAGCAGGTGATGAAGGAGGTAGAGGGCCAAGCACTTGGGATCGGTTTATACAAGATGGAGTTGGAGAAAGGGACATAGCTGTGGATTCATACAACCGATACAAAGTATGTGTATTAGCCACAGTAGTTGCAATCACCAGCAAAAGTACTATTCAAGAGATTGGAATGAAAATTATTTTGAAACAATTTTGAAGTGTTAGATCAACTGCAAGTCTGTAACATAATATCCAAGGGTAGCTTCATTTATATATAATTGATAACTACAAAAAGATGTGGGATCTAATTAAGAAAAAACTAGTTTTGCATACTTCAATTACCAATTGTGGCACCACTGGATTGTCATCTGTAACATCCAAATTTTGGATCTATGAGATGGATTAATTTACTAGTAAAGATTAAAGATGGCTGTTCTTTTCTATAGGAAGATGTGCAGCTGCTGAAGAAAATGGGTGTGGATGCCTACAGATTCTCCATTGCTTGGCCAAGAATTCTACCTAGTAATGTTCTTTAATTATGGTCTATCTGGTCTCTGAGAACCCTTACATTCCAATTTTTCAATCAACCCCAGTTGCTTTTGAAATATCAAATGGCTTGGTTTAGGTTCTTTATGGACCTAAGGCAAAGAAAGTTTATCTAAGTCCCCACATATATTAAATAATAATAAAGACAACAAGTTTGTAAATATCTATAATTATAATGATAATTTGGATACAAAATACAAAAGATCAGTAAATCATCTTATTAATCAGTTTATTCTTCATCAAAAAACTTGCAGAGGGTACTGTGAGTGGGGGAGTTAACCAGGAGGGCATTGATTTCTACAACAATTTTATCAATGAACTACTCCAAAATGGTAAGGACACAAATGTATATTTATTTTCAATGCCACTTATTCTTATACTATATCATGAAGGCTATCGCTCTCAATCTGTACTTATTTCGTGTTTTAATTTTAACTTGTGAAGGCATAACACCTTTTGTGACATTGTTCCACTTTGACTTACCACAAGCTCTTCAAGATGAGTATGATGGCTTCTTGAATCGCCGGATTATGTAAGCAATTTTTTTTTTTTACACATTTGAAATATGTATAAATACTAATTTTGCTTAATGATCAGTTGGAGTTTGAACTGTTACATCATTTTGTGTATACAATGTAGTGATGATTTTAAAAACTATTCCGACCTATGTTTCCAAACCTTTGGAGATCGAGTTAAACATTGGACAACAATCAATGAGCCACAAGTTTTTGGTCAATATGGCTATAAGATGGGAAGTTCAAATCCAAATCCTAACCCTGCCACAGATCCCTACCTTGCGACTCACCACATCATACTAACCCATGCTGCTGCTGCAAAGCTATACAAGGAAAAGTACCAGGTAATTTTTAATCAGAAAGTTACTTGTCTTGTACTTGTTGGTTTTATTTTGTGTTACTAACATTTTTTACAGGCTACACAAGGTGGTGAAATTGGAATTTCACTGGTTTGCCAATGGTTTGAGCCAGAAACACGATATCATTATGATAAAGATGCTGCAGATAGAGCTGTGGACTTTTTGATGGGATGGTCAGTTTAAATTTAATCACAATTAACTTGTTAATGGTAATTCATATCCATTTTTTAACTTAATGAAGTTTATGATCTGCTAATTAGGTATATGGATCCATTAGTTTATGGAGACTATCCATTTGTAATGAAGGCTTTGGTTAGAAATGCGCTTCCAAAATTCTCAGGAGAAGAAAAAGAATTAGTTAAAGGTGCCTATGATTTTATTGGTGTCAATTATTATACCTCGCGTTATGCAAGTACTCTTCCAATCGATGCAGATGACTCACCTCAAAGCCATGACCAGTACCAATACGTTGATCTCAAAGGTACATGCTCCACAACAATATATATTGAAGATTATTATGGCTGCTTTTTACTTCATATGTGCAGGGACAGATAACATCCTAGACAACCCAGGCTGGCCATTACATGTTACTAAATTAAATTCTCTGGTCTAATTAGAGAACCATGATCCTCAAATTCATATACTAGATGGATTTTATGATGTTGTACTTATGTATGTTGTTTTTTGTTACAGTGGACAGGAATGGAAAACCAATTGGAGAGTTGGTAAGAACATAATATTTGCAATGACTAATTAATATCATCAAAACCCAGATATGCTTGTTTGAATTATATTGTGAATCAGTTGTTGTAAAAGTGAATGAATATAATAAATTAAAGAATAAAAAATAGGATTATCAGTATAATGAAAAAGGCAATTCTGTCTTCAATTTTCTGGTCTACCTCTTATAGGCTGAAGGGAGCGATGCCATTTACATTTATCCAGAAGGGCTGAAGGAAATCCTTGTTCATCTTAAGAAGGACTATCAAAACCCCAAAATCTATATAACTGAAAACGGTAAGTTGGTCAATTAGATTAATAACACACCAACACGTCTCCTTGTTTGTCTGATTTTCCATGTTGTACCTTAGTTTATTTTGTAAATATTTATTTACATTTCCAGCCTGTGAAATAATGATTCTTATTTGAGCAGGGGTTCCTTCAAAAAGGGATGACACCATACCAGTGGAGAAAGCATTGGAAGATGATTACCGAATTGAGCACATTCTTGGACATCTTTATGCTGTCAGGGAAGGCATGAAGTAAGCACCAAACATTTCTTTATAAGCCTTGCAAACTTCTTTTAAAATGACAGACATAACCAAAGAAGCATGTTTGCATAGATTAAGTTATATGAAGTATGGTATCGTTATAGAGACTGAAAAAATGGCGTACTACATGTATCTACATATGAAAATCACTTTGCATGGTGGGTTGGTGCAGGAAGGGTGCCAATGTGAAAGGATTCTTCATATGGGCATTGATGGACAACATGGAAATGGGATCAGGCTACAATGTTCGATTCGGGCTTAACTATGTGGATTACTTGGACAACCTAAATCGTCATCCTAAGAAGTCTGCAAAATGGCTCTGTTCTTTCTTGAAAGAATGACAGTTGGAAGGACTCAATTGTGATCTTAGTGATCTGACTTTTAGCTTTTTGCTTTCCTTGATGAGTTTGGTTGCTATCTTTTGCATGGTTCATTGCTTGTGGTGTTTCAAGAATAATTATTGAGGATATGTCATCCTTGCTTTCAGCCATCAGTCAATTTTCTATATTTGATTTATGTTTAGTCTTGGTGTACACAGGTTTTATGTGTTATAGAGATCCATTTTCATTTAGAAATCATTTACTCCAGCCTTGCAGGATGTAGGGGGTTTTCTAAAAAACAAAAATGACAATCATTTTATTTGGCAAAAACGCAGAGATAATGGTTGTATTATTCTTTGAGAAAGCCTTCGGCAGCCTCATCATAGCACATAGTATTCCTGTAAGTTGCATCTATGCTTGTATAATGCAAAGAAGAAATACCAACCTCAAGGCTATAAGTGAAAGAGGTTATGGACTTTCAGCATAAGACCAAACATTATAGTTATAAACATAATGCCAGTAGTGATCTAATTGAACAAAAAGCTTACAAATTCGTATGAAATGACTTACAAACTTACAAATGAGTATACTCATTGAGATTCATCCCAAAAGAAAAGGGAAACAATTTACTCATTGAGATGCTTCAAAATATGCCTGTACTGTGTCTGCACATGCACTCGGGTATGGGGTATGCAATCACATCTCTATCTCTCCAGTTAGCTCTCATCTCAGGCTGCACCTGAGATTTTCTGTGGAGTTTCCTCATGATGCTTCCAAATTCTGCGTCAGAAATGGAGGTATCATCGAAAAAAGAAAGCATGCCTCGCTTGTTTGGCTTTATATATTTCCTATGCCCAACGTAGGCATGATGACCCTGTTAAGTCAACAATACAAAGCACACGGACTGAGATAAACTATTACAGATTTAGCAGTTGTACCACGGACATAAATATGATTTTGACATCATGTCAAATAACAATGACTTCTAGTTTCCACTAATCAGGTGGCTTTTGTCCGGTTTATATCCAAAATGCCTATGCAGATTGATGATTTGTAGGATGAAATTACATAACAACAATATGTAATGGAAACTTTCCATTTAGGAAATATCACTTCAATAAAACTAGATTGTGCCATCTTTAGCAATTATCAATTCCATCAAACTATACTTGAGCATCTTTGTGTTTTCTGCAATAAGGGACTAAATTTAAAATTGGTAGCCACTATTTAAGCAGGGTTGCCATGAACTGTTGTCATTTGGAGTTCCTCATGGAAGTAGCTATTTTAGAAGTCCCAAGCACTTAACTTGCATTGCTGATCCCATATTTCCACCGTAGGAAGGTACAAAGACATCGCTGCTCAGGGAGACAATGTAGTCATTGGCAGCCAGAGCTGATGACATGTTAATGTACTGTGTGAGTTCTCTATTTTGTGCCAACTTCTGCTTGGTCACAACATTTGGAAATTCTGCCACAAGTGGCTGCAAAGCCTTGTTTCTCCCAAATGGCTCACCTCCTGCAATGTATACCCGTGCACTTCTGGGTGCTCCTAGAGCCTTTAGGAACCTGCAATAACACCACATTTAAAATTCTCTCCAGTTATAGTCTTAAAAATGGTTGTCAAGGATTATATATATTTGGTTCTGAGTTTCTGATATACCTTGCCATTTCTAATGCATTCAGAGGGCATAGTCCAGCAAGTCTTCGTTGAATGTAGGTCATGTTTAACCTTCCTGTCAGGTATTCAGGTTGAGACTCTCGAACCTTGGTGATGATGTCATCATATTCTGTGCCTAAACCAGTGAGACATCCAGTTCTGACCCACACATCCTTCTCTCGCTGGAGATGGAAAGCAATGAAAGGGCCTTCAATCCAAATTCCCCTTGTAAGCCGATTTCCAAGCTCCGTAATTGGTGCTGCATATCTTAATGCATGAAAGGCTACCTGCAATATGAAGATGAAATGGGAAATAATTAGGCTATAGAACTACACTGATGATTGTTTGATATGAATATAATGAAGATTGATGCCAATGTACCTCACATAGAAGCTTCTGCAGATCAGAAGGAAGATTCCTTGAAAGTTTAGAATCTAAACCTTTCAACACCAGAACACCATCTTCATTCAGCTGCATGAACCATCAAATTTGAAAAGTATGAGGAGAAAATGATTTCTCTGTGTGAGATTCAAATGTATTTGAAGACAAACTCAAATATGTATGACTTTTAGAGCCACTAGAACAATTGGCACACGTGCACTTACACATATCTAATAGACTGTTCTTTAAGAAAAAGAAAATATCATAATGAGTGCATCTTGAATTCTTTCGCATTCTACCAACAAAAACTTCGTTGGTGAAATTTCTTTAAATTAATACAATGTTAAGAAGTTATAAGTGTAAACTATATGCCAATATTCTTTTTTTTTAAAATGCTTTCCAGCACTAACCTTACCTTAGCAGCTAAATCATAATAAAATGCAGCAGATGGAATTTCCATCAACAAAGAATTCCTTACTTGTCTAAAGAATCTGGTTCGAATCCAGAGTGGAGAAAGATCATAAGGAATTTGGTTTCAATGGTTTTCCTTAACATCAAATGTGTGGAAGGCAGAGATGATACAATGCGTACATCAGCATGTAAAGTCCTCTTGAAATGTTTTACATCAAATATATCTGAAAACTCACTGCAGTTATTACGAAAATAAATTGACTAATTGATTTCCATACATAACTTCCTTCAATACAGGACAATTCTAACAATTAAATGGAAAAACTGTATGGAAACCATGTTGACCCTGCTCAAATGTGTGATAGATGCTAGAAACATTAAGAGGTGACCAATACTTTAATCCACTCATGATGTCACAATAAATGAGAGCTGGAAATATATACATTCAAAGGACTAAAGTGCCAAACACATCAAAATTAGTCACATCTTTCTCTTTTATCTTTCATCTCCCCAGATCAGATTAACCTGCAAGACTGGCACAACCAATGCAGCCTCAAGAATTCTTGCAATAACAACAATATCAACAATCTGATTTCTCTGCTGATTTAGTCCCCCAGTGGCCCCCGCCACCAAGAACCTCGTCTTCTTCTTTGAAATCTTCGGAGACGCTTTCCTATAATCAATACTAAATAAAGCATAAATTACAGAGCTTACCCTTGAAATCTTCCAACAATTCAAAACTTGGAGCAATTCTACAGTGTAGTGGCTAAGAACACAATTTTTTTTGCAACTTACTATTGTGTTAAGCAATGATTTGAGCAACATATCACTTTCGCATTGGCTCACCATTTATGTCATTACTATTATGGATTAAGTATAGTAGGAGGCAGCTGTGAAAAAAAGAATGTAAAAAAATTTGTCCCCTAATTTATTGAACACACTTCTAATAACTAAAAAGGTTGATTAATTTCTAAACATTTTAAATACTTTTTGCTAAAAAATTTACTCTCCCATGTGAATGCAAAATTCAAAAGTTTTTAATTCTTGATAATATGTTTTAAGCTGATCATGGGAGTTTACATGTTTTACATTTTTTTTTAATGAATAGTTTACATGTTTCACATCATATCCAATATATGTATTAAAGTTTTCTTATAAAAGTACATAAACAGTCGGTTTTTTAAAAATTATTATTATACTTTCTTATTATAATTTATGTCTAAATGTTTTATATATATATATATATATATTGATAATTAATAATTGTGGAGGAGGAAATTTGAACCTTAGACTTATCCATCACAAACCTCAAGATTTGCTAGTTGAACTACAAACCTATTATTGTATCAAATTGAGATATTTGTGTGAAAAAACTTGTTCCATATGTAGGAAATGGGAGAAAATATAATAAATAGTCAACACATATAAGTTACTGATTGGTTTTTTCTAGTCATTTATGAAAAAAAAACCATACTAATATGTAGTAGCTAGTTTTCATGAAGTTTACAAGCAATTAAACCTGCTTGTAAGTCACCAAAACTTGAACTAGGTACATGTTGTCTACTTGTGAACTTCTAGCATATTTCTCATTTTGATTAATCCATGTGAGTAAGAACAAAATTTTTACCATAATGGCTGTTCTCATAATCTTATTACCAATAGAACCATTATTGGGTGATCCAAATATTATGTCAAACCGTAACAAGTCCTTCTAGAAATATAGCAACAATTCATAATAATTTCAATTTTTTTTTCTTTTTTTTAAAGGATATTTCCAAATTATTTTATAACTTCACACATTGACCATTAAAATAATTTAAATATAAATTATAGTGGACCATGTGTAAGATAGTAGGGTTTTTTTTTTTTTTTTTTTAAGATGATTTGCTAATTTAGAAATATTATGATTAATATGAATTTTTATTGCGTTGATATCTTTATTGAAACCTTATTATAAGACTAGAAGAACCTATGTAATATAGGAAAAGCCATATTATAAATAAACAATGTTAAAAAAACTCAATGCTCTTTCCTTCTTTATTACACTTAGAACATGTTCATAGGAGAATGCAAAAAATATGCATTTTGCCTCCTTTATAAACAGCATTTTCCCTTTCAAAAAATATATACATTCCAAAACTTAATAATACACTCTTCATTCAGAAACTTTACACTTTTTAGAGAATTTCTTTTCGTTGATTCAGGAATAATATGGGGAAAAGAAGAAGAAGAAATATGATATAAAGTACCTATGGGAAGAAAAGAATTACCCTGTGACAAAAGTCACAAAAAGCATTTAAAAGAATAGAACCAGGCATAACTTCTTATATCACCAAGAATCAGAATCAGTATCTTTAAACTAGAGGAGTCTCATCACTGTTCCTAAAAGAGTTGTACCATATTAAAGATGTGCTTGATTTAAATTTTTGTGATGTTACATTATGCTTTAACTTTCAACTTTCTAGTAGATTAATATATCAACAAGTCTACTAAATTTTATTTTATTTAATAACTCGACAAATACAATAGGTGATGAGATATTTGGATCCTAAAATATCTCTGTTGAAAACTCTATGAAGTGCCAACAAGTTGAACCACAAGATTCTTTGCAAGTTTACCAATTAATTATATATTCCTTACATGCTTATGATGTGCATCGAATTTTACATCAATTAGATGTTATATATTATCTAATTCAAAACTTCTTTATTTTATACCATAGAAAAGGTTAAGGAGACTATATTTGATTAATCGAACTCATACTCTATCCTACAAGAAAAGAATATAACTACAATTTTTTTTTTTTACTACAAAATAAAACCCATAATTTCAACAACAACAAAAGTAACAATACTTAATCTACAATTATATCTTAATTAATATCTCACAAACATGATAAGCCACAAGCATTTATGATTCAACTGTAAGATCCAAGGCCCCTCCTGCTATCATTCCTTCCCAGCCTGGATTTGGCTATCAGCAACTATAAGATCCAATAAAATATATAAAAATCAATTTTCCTTCTTTGTACATAAAACTCATCAAAATGGGCCATAGTTTATGGGCCCATAGCCCAAAGAACTTATTCTTTCTTTCATATCCATTTCTGTCTGCAAGTAAATTTCACGCAAAGCCCATAAACACAGAGAGAGAGAGAGAGAGAGAGAGAGAGAGTCTTAAGTATTTAAACAAAGAGACAGAGTAGACTTGGAAGTTCGTGGAAGCCATGGCTAAAGAAGAAGCAAGCTCAGTCGTCTCTGATTTCATCAACTTCTTAAACTCTTCCCCAACTGCTTTCCACGCCGTTGGTAATTACTCTCATTCTCTCTTTTCCATTTCACTTTTCGTTTGTTTCTTGAGAAAATCTCCAACAAGAAAACAAAAAATATTATATTTAAAGGAAAAAAAAAACACTTTCCATCGTTCATTTCTTGTTATTTTGTTTGGATTTCAAATTGGGTTCCTTTATTTTTTTGGTTAATAATACATTGATGTTTCAGAGGAGGCAAAGAAGCTGTTGAGAAGCTTTGGGTATGAGCAAGTTTCAGAGAGAGAGGATTGGAAATTGGAAGCTGGGAAGAGATACTTTTTCACGAGGAATCACTCTACGATTGTTGCTTTTGCAATTGGTAAAAAGTATGGTTCTTGTTTTGGTTATTGGGATTTTAGCTCCGTTTGGTTGCTGAGAAAGTGTAGGAAAACTTTAAGCAATGGAAAGTTTTGATCTTTATGCTTGTATCCGTTAATATGACTTAATTTGATGTGGGTTTATATTCATTATTAAATTTACTATTTCCTAATAGGCATAGTTTTGGGAACAATTGCTAATTTATCTTTTAACCATTAGTCTAACAATCGCCTCACGTGTGGGGGCCTAGCACGCGAGATTTTTAACCTTTTAAATGAGAAGTAGAGTGAAGAAAGTGTTTGAACTCAGGACCATTTGCTTTAATACCATGATAAATTAACATTTGTCCCAAATGCTTAAGCTATTAGAAAATGGTTAAATGATTATAACCGTCGTTCAAGACTAATAGTTCTAGAATGGTAGGGCAGAAGCATGTTGCTGAGATGGGATTCCATATAGTTGGTGCTCATACTGCTTATGTCCATTATTGGAAAAACTTTTACTGAGTATAATATGACTCATTCAATATGGTTTTAGTTTCTTTGTCACCAATATTGTGGAACTTGTGATTAGGTATGTTGCTGGAAATGGATTCCATATAGTTGGTGCTCATACCGATAGTCCTTGTCTGAAACTGAAGCCTATTACCAAGGTGCTCTCTTAATTTCATCACTATTAACTAGATTGAAATGTTAATTGTATGATGTTGTATAATTGGGTGGTTTATGGGGACTTCTAAAATTTTTGTTTTGAAATATGGGTGAGGTGTGCAGGTAAGTAAAGCTGGGTTTTTGGAGGTTGGTGTCCAGCCATATGGTGGTGGCTTGTGGCATACTTGGTTTGATCGTGACTTAACAATTGCGGGAAGGGTGATAATTAGAGATGAAAAAGATGGTTCTGCTTCCTATTTGCACCGTCTGGTTAGAATTGAGGAGCCGATAATGCGGATCCCAACCCTGGCAATTCACTTAGAAAGGTTTTCTTTTCTGTGACATGATTTTTTTAGGTGGTTGGTTGTTGTGTGGTCATAATTGCGATTGAAATATTTGTTAGTTATCTTGGGGTTACCTTGTTTTATGTGATTGTGCTCTTTCCTTCTGTTGTGTTCTGTGAACAGGGGTATCAATGATGGATTTAAGGTGAATACGCAGACTCATCTTCTTCCCGTCTTGGCAACATCTATTAAGGTAATCCTGGGATTTCGCACTTTTATATGTTATTCATTATATCTTATTTATTATATGCTTTTGCTCATCTTTATCGTGAATCATTATGGATACATGTGTTTGGTCTTTAGTTACATTTTCAAATTTAATGATTACTCTATGGGGAACATGATTATGAGGAAGTGAGACGTTTTCAATGATTACACCTTATTGGAATCACAATTCATATGATGGATTTGACATTAGGTAGAGTTGTTTTAATTAGACGTTCATTTTGTTGTTTATGTATACTAGTATGGGATGTCAAACCATGATTACATGTATCCATTATCTATTGAAAAAGGGATAACTTAAAGTTAGACAGTCATACCTTGTTTAAGATTTTGGTGAATATGTATTCCTTTTGTTTCAAGATTTTCTTTTCTTTATCCAATGAACTAAATTTTGCAGGCAGAGCTCAATAAAGAGGTTGCTGAAAATGGTCCAGTTGAAATTGAAGTTCAGACTGACGAAAAGAAAACAAAGGAGAAAACTACCGCTAAAAACTCAAATCATCACTCACTCCTATTACAGGTTAGTAAAATCTGAAACTGCACGTGGCTTCTTTCTTCTTTTTCTTTTTGTTCTCTTTTTTTCTTTGAGGTTGGGGAGAAGAGGGGAGGGGAGGGGCATCAATTTACTTTCATGGGTAGAGATCAGAGCATGCATGTATTAGAGGTATGAACACATGTAGTTCAACTTTTAGGAGTATCTCAGCTTGATGATTCTGGGTATGCTTTTTAGTGATTGTGTTGTTTTTCTTTCATTTTTTTTTTTTTTTCTAGCTTCTTGCAAGTCAGGTTGGCTGTCAACCAGTTGATATATGTGATTTTGAATTACAAGCATGTGATACTCAACCAAGTATTGTAGCTGGTGCCATGAAAGAATTCATTTTCTCCGGGCGACTTGACAATCTTTGCATGTCATTTTGCTCTTTAAAGGTATGTATATAGCATTTTTTGTTTTTTGTTTTTTTTTTTGGTTGAGATGCAAATAAGAGGTGCATACTTGAGTCTGTTTTTTACCATACCAATTTCTTGATTTTGCAATGTGCCAAAGACTGTACTCCACTAGTTTCTCATGTCAAATTAGAAGACTTTTGAGTTCTCCATGCCTGATAAAAACTTATAGGCCACGTTATCTTGTTGATTTATGACATTAATAAATATGTAAATCAAGTATGCCTCACCTGAAGGTAATGATTTGTATATTGAATTTTCTCTTCTCATCATATATGAGATTTCCTTGATAATGGTATATTGTGATGTCATTGGGTTGGTTCTGTCATCAAATACAATTAACATATTTATTTTAAGCTTTTAGTCCCACGGCCAAGTAGAGATTGTGTTGTGTTGTGTTCTTATCAATGTCTGATCTATTCTTATCTCATAAGGTGCAAAGAATGAAGTAAATTATTGTAGTTGTTTGCTTCTTCCTCTCTTGTGCTAAATTCCACTGGGTAACACTAATATACTTGTTTGGTATTAGTGTAATCACAATTTGGTATCAGGACCTATCATTTGGACGTACGGCTTGGCCATTTTTTCAGCAATGTGCTTAGCATCTCTCTGGGGTAACATGCTGGTTGATTCCTTGTGGATAAACTACTAAATTATAAACTTAATTGAAAAAATTTGGGAAGTTATCACAGTGGAACTAACATGACAACATTTTCTTGAACTGCCAATAATTAGAGAAAGTTTACTTATGTGAAGTGCTTGAGCTTAAGGGGAAAAAAATTTTAAATAGAAAAGAAAGAAAGAAAAAAAGTAATTAATTTTCTGAGCTGTAATTCACACAGACATCCTACTGCATGTTTTGCTGCTGAAACATACCACCTGTGATATATTCTACCCACCTCAGTATATATTACCATTATTACTTTCTTTCTCATTGAGTTTTATTCGTACTCTTCTTTGTTGTTTCAGTTCAAAACAATTGATTGGTCATATAATTTTTGTTTTTAATATCAGGCATTGATTGATGCTACATCTTCTGAAAGCAGCCTTGAGGATGAGACTGCTGTTAAAATGGTGGCCTTGTTTGATCATGAGGAGGTTGGGTCTAACTCAGCCCAAGGAGCTGGGTCTCCTGTCATGCTAAATGCTTTATCACGAATTACCAATTCCTTTGGTTCAGATCCTAAGGTGATAGTTGCTCCATGTTCTTTTGATGATTCTAAGTTTTGATAAAAAAGAAAATATGCATCTTAAAAAAAATGGAAAAAGTAATGTTCATTGCTATCATCAGAATGGTCTCATGCCTTTAAAAATCTAAATACATGTATATGCTTATTTTGCCACTTACATCCATACTTGGTTAATTTTGCTAATAAACTTGCAATGTATGATGCTTCAGAACTTGTTACCCAAAATTCAAGCTACCACAGTTTGAGCCTATTGTCTTAAGCTAGTATTATAGTCATATTCCCTTACATTGTCAGTTAGATTCACTGGATTGGCACATACGTGGCATCAATAGGAATGTGTGAATGGCATAATCACATCAACTTTTTCTAAACTTCTTTAGGTTTTGTTTGGATGAAGATTTTGATAAGTTCTTAGAATTTTCAAAATGATAGAATTTAAATTGATGAGAGTGCCAACTCATCAATTACAATTTCCATGCTTTGGATGAGTATATACAAAAATGTAGAAATTTGAGTACTCCCTCTATCCCATTTTGTTTGTCTAATTTCATTTTTTGTTTCCCTAAAATGCTTGTCCAGTTTTAAAAGGAAATATTCATTAATTTACTCACATACCAATATATCTCTACTATGTATTGTATTCATGTTTAAATTCTTGAAAGTTTATGAGGGTAATCTTGAAAACTTCTTTTAAAAGTTCTTCTATAAGAGACAAAGCATTAAATGATATTCCCTTAAAAAGTTTGATTCTTTAAAATGGACAAATAAATGTATTAAGATTACAATGATGATGGTAATAATGATGATAAATACTTGGTGTATAGTATTGTGGTGGTGGTGGTAAAGGCGAGGGTGGTATTAGAAGTGGTGGTCGTAGTGGTGGTTGGTGGCAATGGCAACGATTGTGGCGATGGTTGGCAGTGGTGGTGGTGGTGGTGGTGGCAGGTTTGATGTCAGTCACGGAGGTGGGGGTGGTGACGGCCACAGTTTTGGTAGCAACAATGATTGTGGTGATGTCAACAGCAATAGGCTATTGTGGTGATAGAGGTGGTAACAATAATAGTGGTGGAAATATGAAGAGTAATGGCGATAGCAGTATAAGAATGGTAATGTTAGTAGAATTTGTATGAAGACATCTTCATCAAGTTGTATTTGGATGAGAGAATTTTAGGTAGGATTTTGCTTAAAGTTATAATTTGGAATTTTCTAATGTTAAATTTTTTTAGATTAAAAAAGAGTCGTTTCATAAATTCTGTAGATTTTTGAACTTGGTGTTTTCAAGCATCCAAATTCTAAATTCAAATCCTATTGGGGAAGGTGTCATTGCACAAATACTACAACCCTGACCAATCTCATACTACAACCCTTATCCTTCGCACTGCCCACATTGCGTCCACCATTGCCACACCATCACTACCAACATTACCAATATCATTGTAACTTATTAACTGCTATAATAATATAAATTTGTAATTTTAAATATATACATCCAATTAATAAAAAAACAAATTAACGGGACTAAAATTGCAATCAACTTAAATATAGTCATTTTGAAATTTTTATAATTTTTCAAATTTCTCATTGAAACACAACTTTTTGGAATTTTAACCATGGATTTGAATGCATGAAATCTTTAAATTGATGGGATAATAGTTGTATTTTAAATTCCATCATTTTGAAAATCTTGAGAATTTTTCATCTAAACACAGCCTTCTAGAATTTTAACTCTAGATTTGAATGCATGAACAATACTAAGTTCAAAGTTCCATGGAATTTGGAAACAACTCTCTTATTAACTCAAATAAGGAAAATCAACTGGAAAATTCCAAAATCCCTCATTCAAACACAACACATTGATCAATGATTATGTTGTCATCTAGAAACTTATTTGTTTTAATTGCCTTTGATTTCTCTCCAGTTAATTGAGAAAGCGATCCAGAGGAGTTTCCTAGTATCTGCTGACATGGCACATGCATTACACCCTAATTATATGGTGAGTGGGCAACAGTGCTTAACTTAACAGCTTTGACACTATTTGGTTTGTTTCTCCATATTGATTTAAGGTTCCTCCTTAGGACAAACATGAAGATAATCATCAGCCTAAGTTGCATGGAGGGCTTGTCATTAAACACAATGCAAATCAACGCTATGCAACCAATGCAGTCACTTCCTTCATATTCAGAGAGATAGCTACACAGCATAACATTCCTATTCAGGTCAGTTTCTCCTGATATTGAGTTGTGAGAAGTTCTAGTGTACTCAATTTCTATAAAAGGAATCATTCCTCAAACTGAAAATGTGATAGGAACTTTATCTTTCAAGGAGGATAACAAACTGACTAGATGAAACTATGGTGTAAGAATTTTTTTTGGCATAATAAGTTATTATAGCAGAGGAATTACTTATAATGCAGGATTTTGTGGTCCGCAATGACATGGGATGTGGTTCAACCATTGGTCCTATCCTTGCAAGTGGTGTGGGGATCCGTACAGTTGATGTAGGTGCACCACAGCTATCAATGCACAGTATAAGAGAAATGTGTGCCGTAGATGACGTGAAGCATTCATATGAGCATTTCAAGGCCTATTTCAAAGAATTCTCTCATCTTGATGCAAAGATTACGGTTGACATATAGGTCTCTGATCATCTTTAGAACACATTCAGAACAATGTTGTGATTTAATACGTGAAACAATGTTAGATCAACTAGAATGTTGTGTATTTGCCAAGTACTCAGAAGATTTCAAATAAAGTTCCATCAATGAATGCTACTTAAATCATTTTGCTTCAAAATGATATCCTTTTGTGGTTCATTTCCAGTAATTATTTTTTGCCACACTTTAATGTGTCCAGAGTTCAAGTTGACCCAATATCAGATCTGCAGTACTATAGAAAATATCTCAACTTATAATTAATGTACCAGTGGTTGCTCATCTGTTTTTGAAAGGAAAAGAAAATGACTTCATGCTACATGTTAATCAAACCAAGTTGAGAATAACACTCTTTTTGATCATTCAATTACTACAAGTGGGGGTGGGGGTGTTTGGGAAGGAATTCGAACTCTAATTCTCCTTGTTAGAGAGACTAGGCAATGTCATTGAGTTACAATACTCTTAGCAAGTTGAGAATAGCACTCAAAAGCTGGTTAAATGAAACTATTTCAAAAAAAAAGAAAACATGCTCTTTAGCAGCCTATAAATAATACTTAAAGTTGGTTAATTTAAAAAAGAAGAAGATAATGCGCTTAGCAACTTGAGAATAATACTTTAAAGTTGGTTAGAAGAAGCTGCATAATATTGTTGATTATGCAGTGTTATTGAGAATTCTTTTTTTAACAAAACTTACAAATATTGTAGAAATTCTACCGAAAACATTGAGCTAAACAGCATGGTTAGAAGAAAAGTTTATATGGGAGGATGAAATATTGAGCAACACATTGTTGGAATAGTCCAGATCTACAATAGTTATCCGATTGATAGAGCACCAAGTCTGATTGGAAGTGAAGGTTGACACATATAGCCACTCTTTTTTAATGTGGGTTGGACCTCATCTCTTTCACGTGGAGCACAGTTGAATTTTCACAAAGGGATTAGCACTCACTCCCATCTCCTTTGGGGTTCATTTTTGAACTTTTTATCTCAAGAAGACCGAAGTTTTAAGTCTTGCTCAAATGGTCTTATGCACGTGTGAAGTGCTTTCAATTTTAAAATTCGCTAGATGTCCCATATCGAAAAGATACAATAATGTGCTCTAAGATAGCTCTTATAAAATGGCAGCTCATTTCATTACCAAACCACGCAGCCACGCGGTGAGCACAAAGCGAACTATTCTTTCGCCTTTTACTAAAGAATACCGTGTGCACGCCGCAAATAGTGGCATACGCCTATTTTTGGAGGGGTTTCCCTAAGTGGAAGCTCCCTACAATATGAGTCTAACGTTTATTAAGGAATTGCTCTAACGACTATTAAGGGATTCCCGTAGGGTGAGAAGTTTAAAGATATAACGGGAACCTATAATAATGTTTCAACAGATGGAAAAGGTTTCATAAATGATAGATAGGTAATTAGCGGGCAAGAAATTGGTGATTTTTCCTAAACCAACCCTATGTTATGTAACGTTCTTAGCGAAGTGTGACTTTCTTATGAAATTGGTGTCTTCCTGTGTCCAGCATTTTCTCCTATCTATTTTATTTTATCTTGAGCAATAAACCTGTGAAGTAAGGGTAGTGCTTAATGCTTGCATGTGATTTGCGTTAGGTAAGAAAATTCGCATCCCATTATGCAAAAGAAAATCCCCAAAACCCAATTTATTTATTTTACATAACCATTTTAACAATGCATTCTACATACATTCTTTATTTTACAATTCATCTCATTAAAATAAACTTATTTTATCAAAATAAAATAGAATAATGCCGTTCAAAGAAAAAAAAAAAACATATGAAGTATGGGTATTGATTAAATGCTTACAAGAGATTTGGGTTGGGTAAGATTTAACAAGATTTAGAACCCAAGAAAATTCTTCATATTTGGGGTGAATTTTGACTATCTTGAGTCTTTGACTACAACGCTAATCATCGTCAGGTAGCACTACCACTGATTCCTAAGCAATCTCTTTTTGATAGAACAACTGTTCAAGTCAGCCAATGCTATATTTTGGCAAAAACTAGAGAGGAAATATGAATGTGATGTAGTGTATTGAAACTCTAGAATAATACCTATCTGAATGTGATGCCGTATCAAAAAATCAAATTGCTAAGCTGTAATGAAACCCAGTGGTTTATAAGGGAAATGATTGAGAATAAATGAAAATTGACTTACTTCAAGCCAGTCTTCTTCCAAGAAGAGAAAATTTAAGAGAGAAAAGTGAAAAAATTGTGTCTTATATTTATTCAATGATTAAAATGCCTGGATTACAGGTATTTATACAAGTTATTTGGAAGTCCAAAGTAACCCACTAAACAACTTTGAACTAATTTAGCTCCATTTCAAAGGCTTTTCCTGCCATCTAAACTAACTAGGCTCCTCTTTTTACAATCTTGCAATTAATCTTTTGCATTTACTTACTAAGAAAACTCTGGAAAAATAAAAATCTTTCATCCATATAATTTAACAGAAAATCATGGTCACAACTCACAAGCAAATTCTGCATACCAAACGATGAGAAAAACACTATTCCAGCTTCCACTCCAGTAGTCCTTGAAGATTTTTCAATCCTTATTTCACTTGATTATTACCTTTGATTCAGTTTCAATTTCAAAACTCATCATGCTCTCAGCTACTCTTTTTGCTTGAGGAGGGCATTTCCCATTTAACTTAAAAACTAAAAAGGAGTTGTTTTTGGTTTTGGACTTCAGACTTTGAAGACTTATTATTACTTCTGTCCCACATTGAAGAAACGTGAGACAGTAGTTGAGGAGACCTATTACAAAATTCGGGCTCCAAATGAGCTGCATGCGTCTATTCTTGGAGGGGATTCTTCCCGCGGAGAAGCTCCTAAATTTAACTATCAAAATAATTTCATTAGTACACCGAATTTTACTGTTTTTCTCATCAAATGTAATTCCTAGGAGGTGTAAATTTTAATTAAGAACTCATATGTTACCTTTTATTAATAACATTTCATATTTATTTATAAACTACCAAAAAATGGAAGAAATTAAATAGGGATGTGTAAAACTAATATTTCACTTCTCAATCCTAACATGTCATATCATCTTATCATATACTTAAAAATAAATACAATCTCACTCAATATATTCTAATACCCATATATAAATCCAATCAAATTAGAAATTTTTTGAGGTGTTAATTAATGTGTTAGGATGTATTGAATTTTAAGTAAAATGCTGATGTAACAATCTCTTATTAAATAATGTAAAGCATGAGTTTTACCCTTTATCTTTACCAAATTTGAACTCAAAAAAGAAAAGTATGTCTCTTTCTCTCTCTCCTCCACCACTCTCACTACTCTTTCATCTCAAGATTCCAAAAATATTGCGTTGGACCAACATATGGTAATTCCTAAAATATGTTGAAATGGACCACCATTGTTGGCTTCTTTCTCTCTTACTGAACTCGTTCCTAGAGAAAAATACGAATTTATAAGATCTTTTTGCATCTAATTCAGAGGACCAACATGTGGTAATTTCTAAGGGACAAAACTTAGTGTTGTTCTTTAGGTTCTCCTCTTAAGATTTAGCCATGTAGCTACTTAATTAAAAAATATACTTCCATCTCATGAAAAAAATTTCACATGACTGAATTTTAAGAAAAGAACCTAAAGAACAACAGCTAAATATTGTACCTAAGTCTTACCCATTTCTAGAATATGTTGCTAAAGTAATATTAAGTGTGAACCTGGGAGTAGGAGTATTTGTAACGAGAGAAAATGAGCCCACTATTTCATCTCTTTGCCATTCATTTTTCAACAAACCTAGTTTCAAAATATTTCATTCTAATTTATTCGATCCCCAATAACAAAGAAAAAGCACTCTCGTATGCATAATAGAAACATTAAAACTCAGTACTATATTAGTTTCCACAATACAAACTCATTTTTCAATGAAGAAATAATCAACCTCCAACTGCAATGGTTAGATGATTTGATCGGCGGCTATGAAAGAACTTAGAGAGAAGTGGAGAAATATGGGAAAAGAGTAAGAGGAGAGAGAGGGGTAGTAGATGTGGCATAGGACACATTAAATGCAGAGAGAGAGAGAGAGAGAGAGAGAGAGAGAGAGAAGAAAAAGAAAAAAAAGAGGAGTAATAAATATTAATTGATGACATGAACAATTATATTTTTCATGTTAGATATTTTAGAAATCTAGGGTGTAGAAAAGGTGTAATTTTGTAAAAGTTACACAAGGTGTAATTTGAATCTATTTCTTGTTAGCTATTAGTAAATCTTAATCTGAATAATAATTCAAATTGTATTACTAAAAGAAAAATGTTATTGTTATCTAGAAGAATGCTAGTTTAGATGTTACTATTATCTATAAGAATTGACCAAAAGGCAAAAAAATTTCAGTTCTTATTTTTTAAATTTTCAGTTCTTATTTTTTTTCAACAAATATTTCAGCAATAGGACACTTAAATCTCTCCATGTCAACAAAACAAAAAAAACTTTAATTATTAAATTAGAACCCATATTTTAGGTTAGAGGACTTTGTCCTTTATATCATTTACTTCCACATTTTAGGGATAAAAATTTCCTCTTCTCTCCCATTCCCCTCTCACCACCAAACATGGGTAAAAGTCATGGGCTTTGAAATCTTAATGTAAGTAGATCTTTGGAGCCTCAGGCTTTCCGTTCAAATGTGAAGGAGGCTTTCAATACTAATAAATAAGAGCCAATCTTTAAATTCAAGAAATATGCAAGTCCTAGTTGCAAAATATGCCCTATAATGGCTTACACATTCTAGGCTCTCTCTCATTTCTTAGAAGAGCAAGTTTTCATTAGGTGTGGCTGTCCCATGATAAGTATGAAGAATAGTGAAATTAAGCTGCTTAGAAATGCCACTTTCTTGAGGAGTTTCTCCCATTGATAAAAAGACTCCAACTCTCCGAGTGAAAGTTAAGCTTATTGAAATGTGATAAGAGGCCTATAAAAGGAAAATCTTAAGCTCTATATTTCAGAGTGTTAAAAAAGTGCATGAGGTTGGTGATATCATTAGGTTTGAGATAGGAGAATGTCATTATTATTAGAATCATTATTTTGTCACTTTTGATCAATGTAGAACACCTGATAAAAGGCTATCCTACGAATCAATGATATTCATAAAATGCAATCTTCTTGCTTATGTTGATATTGGCATATAGAATTAACACTACTAGTATATGTATCAAGGTTTTAGCTAGATATACTTGGTTTTTAAGGGAATTGTGCTAAATTGCATACTTATTGATTCAGTTGTATGTGATCTAGACAACGTTTTTGGTGTGCTCCAAGAGTTTGGTGGCCACCTATTTGGGGTTTTTGACCCTAGAATCCTAAAGATTTGGAGGCAGATTTGGGGAGTGCCTCAATTGAACTTTGGATATAGAGTAAAAATGTTGATGAATGCGGCTCACCAAAGACAGAAATCTTTTTTAGAGTTCTTCCTAGATCCTTATCTTGTAAGTTGTTAATCATCTTCTTAAAGCAATCTATATTATGATAGTTCTTTTAACTAATTTCTATTATGTAACTAGGGGCCATTGTTGATCCTAGTCCCAAAACCTCATAAGCAGGAAGAACTACAAGTAGCTAGTAAGTGGAGGAGATATAAAAAAGGCCGGTCTAGGGAATCCGAAATTGAGGCGTATCCCTTACACTTCATGTATCTACAAAGAAGACAACTAATGGAGGTAATGGGAACTAAGATACCCACTATGCATGTATAAAAATCTTTTCTAATTCTTAGGATTTCATATTTTTTTAAGGGTATATGGTATTTCGAATAGATTCAAATTTTGTTCAATTTTTACTCACTGAATAGAAATGTTCATTGCTATCATCGAAATGGTCCCATTGCTTACTGAATTGGAATGATTTAGATAAGTTACACATAGACAAAGTGCATATACTTTATTTTTGGAAAAAAAATGCATATACTTTTTTTGGAGGGGATAGCAATGATTGCAATGAATTGCAATAGCAATGCAATCATTGCTATTGCAATTCATTGCAATCATTGCTATCCCCTCCACATATGTGAAAAATATTTTATAGGAAGTACTTGTTGATTTACTTTTGGCCATCAAATAAAATCTTAATTGCATTCTAATAATATGGACTTTTTAGCATAATCTAGATTTAAATACCTCAAAGATTTCTTCAATAGAAGGAAAACTTGTTAAGCTTCATGTTAATTTTAGGTTTATTAGCTCTTAATTTCTCTATCCAGTAACCCACATAATTGCAAGAACCTCCAAGTTCACTAAGTTCATGCATTATTTCTCTTATTGATTCAACTATACGTGATTTGGAGAACTTCTTTGGTGTGCATCAAGAATTTAATGGCCATATATTTGGGGTTCATTGCAAAAGAATCCAAGATATTTGGATGAGGATTGGGGGAGCGCCTCAGACGCACTTTGAGGAAAGAGCAAATATGTTGATGAGAGCAGTTTGTTTAAGACAAATAAATTTTTTAGAGTTCTTCTTAGATGCTCATCTTGTGAGTAGTTAATCATCTTTTCAAAAGCAAAATATATATATGGTAGTTCTTTTAACTAATTTAATTTCTATTCTGCAACTAAGGGCTATTGTTGATGCTAGTCCTGGAACCTCATGTGCAAGAGGAACTATAGGCAACTAGAGAGGTGAAGGAGATAAAGAAAGTTGGTCATGGGACTCCAGAACTGAGGAAAATTCCGTACACTTGATGTATCTACAAAGACAACGACTGATTGAGGCAACTCTGCGGATTTCATTTTTTTTTAGTGATATGTTAAAAAAATAAAAAATAAAAAAACTAGATAGACCATCTGCCCATTTATGCATATGATGCACTATTGGCTTTACCATCTTCCCATTTATGCATATGATGCACTATTAGCTTTACCATCTACCCCTATGCATTGTGCAACAACTCAAAAAAGCCTTCTTTGCTGTTGAAAGTTGTTCAAACAAAAGCCAATTAAGAATTCACAGTTTTGAAATTAGCCAATGAAAAATTCTTGTCTAATCTTTCACATTAGCCAATAATGAGTAACAGTAGACCAGTATATACCATACCTAGGAACATGATCACAAAGCAGATAATAAAAAGATACCAAAAATATCTAACCATATAAAAGCTTAAGTTGGTCTGCCCTTTCAAATTAAAGCTCACTTTCCTATATAGGATTCACACTAAGCCAAAATACCAATCTCAACATCAAGATGTCAATAGATTGAAAAGAAGTAGCTCATGCACCCTCAAGAAACAATCCTAGTTGCCAGAAAGGCAGTAAGTATTCAACAAACTACCTATCTTGTAAAAGTTTAGCAGTATTTGGGATAAAGATAATAAAGACACAAATTTTGTAATGTGTAGGAAAAAAAACTCAAGGCTTCAACATATCTCTACCATTTCAAAAACGGTCAGGTCATCTACGTTGATATTTTAGTACATATAAGCAAGTGCTGCATAAATAATAGTCTATGATTCAAACTATTAGATTCTCAATGAAGTTTCTGTTCAGCAAAGAAGCAAATGCTTTGAAGAATGATCATGACCTATAGGCTATAGTATGCAAAAGCACCACATCACTTTAGAGAAGTGGAGGCACTATAGAGGTTTCTTAATAATGTGATACAATACATGTTATATAAACTCGTAGCAATTTCCATTAGTAAGTGGATATGCAGTATCTATTTTAATATTGTCAGTCATGTTATCCTCATCATTTGATCCCTTTGCATTCTCAAAGGCACTTGCAATAGGAGCTAAGTGAACAGTTGGTTTGATAAGAAAACCAAATATCTTGCTTGAACTTGCATGCCTAGCAAATTTTGTTGAAACAAAAAGATTTGCATCTCAAATCAATAAATGAAAGGCATCAACTGCGCTACCCACCCACTAAAAAAAATTAAAAAAAAAATGGGAATAAGAAATCATTTTGTTTATTTTCCCCAAGACCAGAAGGGGTGTTACTAAATTTCATGATAGCTAAAGAAATGAATAATCCTATTTCCAAATTTTAAGCTAAAGAGTGGTGGGTTCAACCAAACTTACATTATTGGTTAAACTCGAAAATTGAATTCACAACTTACAATCAAGATGAAGTCACAATATTGGTTAATTTAAATGAAAATACTTCATAAAAGATTGAATTGTCAAAGCTGGAAATAAATATCTATGCTGAGATTCATACCTTTTTTTTTATTAAAAAAAAAAAAAACCATAATTTCATATGGTTATTAACTTTGATAAGGTTCATTGAGCTATATTAACCAAAAATGCAATATTCATTCATTGGAATGGTCCCATTGCTTATTGAATTGAAATGATTTAGATGAGTTACACATAGACAAAGTGCATATACTTTTTTTTTTTTTTTGGGAAAAAAAGTGCATATACAAAGTGCATATACTTTTTTTTTTTTTTTGGAAAAAAAGTGCATATACTTTTTTTGTGTGGAGGGGATAGCAATGATAGCAATGAAGCAATGATAGCAATTGCCATCCCTTCAATTCATTGCAATCATTGCTATCCTCTCAAAAAAAAAGTATATGCACTTTGCCTATATGTAACACATCTAAATTATTATTAAAATCATCATTTTGTCACCTTTGATCAATGTAGAACACCTGATAAAAGGCTATCCTACGAATAAATGGTATTCATAAAATGCAAGTTTCTTGCTTACATTGATATTGACATGTAGAATTAACACTACTAATATATGCCTCAAGGTCCTAGTTAGATACACTTGGTTTTTATGGGAATTGTACTTGTTGCATACTTAACCTAAACTTCAACCCCAACTTCCCTAACTCCAACCCCAACTTCACCTTTAACATCAACCTCAACTTCCCCAACCCCAACTTCTCCAACCCCAATTCCAAGTTCAGCCCCAACACTTATACTTCCTTTTCCTCTACCGTGGAGGATTCACAATTTTTGCATCTCCCAACTTCACTGAGGAAGTCCAATCCTCAGTTGAAGTGTTACAAAGATTGTTGAAATGAGTTGCTGACCCACAAGAGGAAGAAATATTGCATAGCCATGTTGATGTTCATTGCATGGTACAATCTGCATTTGCGGCTTCTTCTCTTTAACCTGATAAAGAAATGGGAGGTATGTTTTAATGTTTTCATATACTAATATATACATATATTTGTTCCCAAATCTAGTACATCATATGTAGTCAATGCCTGGCTTAGGATTCATACAACATATTTCACCAAACCAGAGCATAATTAATAGGGATATCCTGGATTTCTTAATAAATAGAATATACATCTTCTTGATAAATTTATACAAGATGTTTACTTTACATAACCTTCTACCTAAACATGTTACTACTATTAGGAATTTATTAAACATTAAGAACATATATAAACCATTTCATCATCTACATATGGAAGGACATCTGGTTTTGGAAATGTTTATATATGGATTTGCGATTTTCTTAACACTTCCTATTCTCGGTTATTTGTCTTAAATTAATTGTATAAACTGTTTTCTCACTACTACTATTCTTTTCCATTAATGTTAATTGGAAATTTGCAATCTTGTAGCTTTCTCTTCTTGAGCTTTCTCTTTTGGTTAAATATGGATTTGTATATGTTAAAAGTATTTAATATGAAGTATGTTTCAATGTTTTAATATTATAATATACTAGTTGACTTCCTGCACGAAGTGCGATGCAACTTATTATTAGTTTTCTCCAATATTTCAATTAGTTGTACCAAAAATCTTGTAACTTAACTGATTGACACTTCAATTTCCAATAGAAATATTCAGGATTCAGATCCCCACCCCATAACTATCAATATATAAAATAAAATAAAAATTTTTCAATAAATTTCATTGTAAAAAATTGTAATATTTAGTTATTTTATATATAGACAAAATAGAAATATACTAAAGGCAGTATAGTTATTTGATGATGCTATATATATTTGTTTATAAATTGAAAATTGTATGATATAGTAGCTAATATAGATAGGCATGTTTCATGCCTACTAAAAAATGCCTATATCCTTCAATTTTTTTTTTTTTTTTTATTATTCTTGATTTGTGTTTACTAACAAAAAATTTCCCCTTTTTGTTGGACATGGTTTCAATTGTTGCAAAAAAAAAAAAAAAAAAAAAAAAAACTAAATTTGAGTAAAAATGCCATATTTCAAATCAATTGTTTCTCACATAAAAAAACCAATTGTTTCTCATATAAATCTTAGAAAAATGATATTAAAATTTCATTATGCTTAAAATAATTAATATAACAAAATAAACTTATTTATTATATTAGTAATATTTCTAATTACATAGAATACATGCTACAATGTTATTTCCACACACATACATACATGTGCAGGTTCACACACACACACACACAAAAGAGTTAGGAAATTTAAAGAATTAAGATTAATTTTAGTGAATTCACAAATATTTATTTATTTTATAGCTTTTGTGACAATTGTTGTCGAAACAATTGAACATAAGTAATGTAAGGTTGAATTTATTCAACCATTTGTTGGCTTTATTCCGTGCCAAATTTGCTTGTAATTCAGCAATTAGATACCCTGTATTTAGGTGGGAATTATGTAAGGATTTTGTGTGAGAGAGTGTGAAGAATTGATCAAGAATGTGCATTAAAGAGGTAACTCACGACTGGCCACCCGCCAAAATCAAGCACATGTGTGGAGCATGCAGGAAGTTGAAGGGTCAAGACAGTTGGATCACTATAGGACAAAAAGTACAGTCTGGCCATTCTATTTTCTCGCGATTGAAACTTGCCACTAGTCCCAGTCACGAGTCAGTTGCCAGAACACCCTGTTTTGCAGAAAAATGACTTTTCACATTCCATCTCATACCCTACTATAAATACCCTTATACCCACGAAATGTGTAAGTTGGATATTGAGAGAAAAACCCTAAGAGAGGTTTTACAACACACCCACCTCATTAGAGAGAGAACTACTAATTCTTAGAGAGAAATCTTTATAGTCTCTTCTCCTTCCCTCTCCCATTGTTATACCCATTAAGAGGAGATTTGTACCCAAACACAACCCACACCTATTCAGAGTGTAGGGAGTGTTTTGGAGATTGGGAAGTTTTGGAGACTTGCCAAAAGAAGCCAGTGAGGCTTGGCGGATGCAATCGGGTGTATTGCGGGATCCGGAATATTGTCAATCATGTTATCCTCATCATCTAATCCCTTTACACTCTAAAAAAAACAAAATGGGAATAAGAAATCATTTTGTTTATTTTCCCCAAGACTAGAAGGGGTGTTGCTAAATTTCATGATAGCTAAAGAAATGAATAATCCTATTTCCAAATTTGTAAGTTAAAGAGTGGTGGGTTCAACCAAACTTACATAAATTGGTTAAACTCAAAACTTGAATTCACAACTTGCAATCAAGATGAAGTCACAATATTGGTTAATTTAAATGAAAATACTTCATAAAGGATTGAATTGTCAAAGCCGGAAATAAATATCTATGTTGAGATTCACACCTTTTTTTTATTTAAAAAAAAAAAACCATAATTTCATATGGTTATTGACTTTGATAAGGTTCAGTGAGCTATATTAACCAAAAATGCAATATTCATTCACCTCAAATTATTAAACTATAAGGAAACTAGAAAAGTAATTGAAATAAAAAGATTTCAAATGAAAGCAGTAAATTATGTAAATTGCTTCTCATTGATGGTAGTTCTGAGCTTTTGATAACAAATTTATTTTACAATCAATTTGTTAGAACTTTGAAAACACCTACAATCTCAACTCAAGTAGTAAGAACAAAATACTAAAAAACTATTCTAGTATGTCATAAAATATAAAAATGGAAATGGAACCTACAATCATTGATATGAATAAAAACAATTTTAAAGAAGAAGAAGAAGACCTCGGATCATATGCAGCAAAACTCCCATATGTTTTTTTCTCTTTTGATCTCAATCTCGATTTGATCACACACGCACCAAGTAAAAATCCTTCATTTCTGTCCATCTCCCCTATCTCCTTGTCAATCTCTCACCAACTCTCCTGTTGTCGTTTTAGGCTTTCCTTGTAAGTTTTTATTGGGTGAATCTATAATTTTGAATAATATATTGTATTAAATGTTATAAAAGAAATGGTTTCAAAGAATAAAAGTTTTAAAACAAATGACATATAATTATAACCCATTATAGTTTCATAATGATTTTAAAAATAATAATAAACCTAGTTGTAAATAAAAAAAAAAAAAATCTTAAATGACAATTTGTTACTTATTATTGGTGTTTACTGATGGGCAAAAAATTAAGTAATTTCAGTGGTAAATTAAAATTAAAAATAATAACAACTTACCACCTATAGTTTTTTATAGCCAAAGGCCTTGTAGCTGAATTAACACTTTTCTATGTACAAAGTGTTGGGGGGTCTAGGGGGAAAATGATTCGAGCTGCGGGGCTAGCAGCATGTTATAAATTAGCTTGAGGCAAAAAAATTTCCCAAACAATCCTAAAAAATCATCCACATCAGCATATTAGGTAAAATTGTACAAAACTCATGTATATAAATTTGCACTAGCACGCTTCGCCTTTTGTTTTGTTTTGTTTTATTTTTTTTTTTTTTAAGTATCTTGATGACGAAGATAGTGGATGACGGTTGTGGTGTCTAAATTGTGAAGAGAGAGAAACAATTTTTAAAAATAAATAAAATTTGATATTTTAATGAAATCGAATTTAAAATAGATAATTTAGTGTGCGTTTGGCATGGATGAAATTTGCCAGCTTATTTTACTATTCAACTTATTTTTGCTATTATTCATAGGTCCCACTGCACTTTTTGGTACTATTCATGGATCTCATTGTACTATATCAGCTAACTTTTACCTTTATTTATAGTATTTTTAGCAAAAAGTTTTCAGTTTCAGCAAAATAAGCGGATTCCAAAGGACCGAAACAGAACCTTAATGTGAGTATTTTTAAAAAGTGATTAGGTAAAATAGAAATAGTAGGTTCTTATTCTAAAACAAACATAAATTTTTACATGAACCTATGTGAGGACTATTTGGTTATTATTATTATTTGGATAGGTAAATAAAGGAAAATATGATTAAAGGGGCTCAAAGAGAGAGGAGGCATTTTAGGGGAACCCACCCATCATCCTCCTTACACAAACTCAAAGAGAATATATTATAGAATCAATAATTGGAAAGATAACATAAAAAAACACACTTATGTAGGACAAACTCTACCATAACAAGAATTTAAATTTTATTTCGTAACAAAAGGCTTGCCTTAGTCAATACAAATTTTCCTTAATTTGTGTTTACACCTCTTAAGTAAAACACAAACCCAATTATATAATTAAATAAAAATAAAAATAAATTTACTTCTGAAGATTTATCATACTTAGACACCATGTGCTAGGAAAGCAAGTTTGGCGTTTGTTTCATAATAGGAATTCTTTGGTCTTCAATGTATTTCAAGCAAAATATTTCTTGTCTGGTAATATCTTTGATGCTAAAGAATCTCTTAGATGTTCCTTCGCTTGGCGGAGTATTTTGCAAGCCCGGGAGGGGGTTTTGAGGGGTGCTCGTTGGCGGGTGGGTAATGGGAAAGATATATCTATCTGGCAGCATCGTTGGCTTCCGTCTGCTGGTAGCGGTTGTGTGATTTCACCCTAACGGGACCAGTCCCTTCAAGTGGTCAGTGAATTGTTTCTGCCCGGAACTAGGAGGTGGGATGAGGAATTATTAGATTGTAATTTTTATCCGTGGGAGGCTGAGATAATTAAGGGTATTCATGTAAGTCAGGTAGTGGATACAGATACATTGGTTTGGCCCTTGACGCCTGATGGTATGTATTCGGTTCGGAGTGCATATCGGCTGTACAGTGAAATTAGTAGACAAGCTTTGCCAAGTTCTTCGACTGGGGAGGGGGACAAAAAGCTGTGGAACGGTATTTGGAAACTCCGGGTTCCTCCGAAGGTTCGCCATTTTCTTTGGAGAGTGGTCTGTGATGCATTGCCTACAAAGATTAACCTGTTGAAGCGAAATGTAGTGGCTGATGGTGTGTGTGAGCTCTGTCGTGAGTCAAATGAGGACACTCTTCATGCTTTATGGTTATGTGATACGGTGAAGGCCATTTGGATGTCTGATCAGAGTTTCTCATTTCTGCATTCCAAGCGTCTCTCTAGTTTTGCTGATGCTCTCTTGCTTTTGCGTAAGGATGCTTCTCACGGGTTGGAGTTTTTCGCTATGGTGGCATGGTGCATTTGGGAGTGTCGAAACAGGGTAAGGTTGGGGCAGAAAGCTTGGGGGATTGGGGAGGTGTGTCGGCATGCTTCTGATCTATTGAAAGAATTCCATGATGAGCATAAAAAGGTTCCCCGACTGGCTGTCTGCAGCAGTGATTCTCGGTGGAAACCACCGGCTTCTGGTGTGTATAAAATAAATTTTGATGGAGCTTTATTTGAGGAGTAGACTTGTGCCGGGCTCGGTGTGGTAATAAGGGATTCAGCTGGACTGATCATTGGTGCCTTGAGCCAAAAAATTAGATACCCAGGTTCTGTGGATATGGTGGAGGCTCTTGCTGCTAGTCGGGCCGTTGTCTTTGCCAAGGAGCTATGCCTTCAGTCTATGGTGGTGGAGGGTGATTCCTTACGGGTTATTCAAGCTTTAATTGATGATAGGCCTTCGAGGACTATGTTTGGTAATGTTATCCCTGATATTCATAGTTTAGTTTCTAACGTTGATTGTAGTTTTTGTCATGTTAAGAGAGAGGGAAATAAACTTGCTCATGCCCTCGCTCGTAGAGCAGTTGCATCTGCTGATTTTGATGTGTGGTTAGAAGAGCTACCACGTGATTTGGAGGATATTTTTCAGTTTGATTTACATTAATAAATGTTCTTATTGGTTTCTCAAAAAAAGACACCATGTGCTCCCTCATGGCCACCATGCTAATTTGAGAGTCAAAATCATTACATGAAGAAAACCGAAATAAGGTCAAACAACATAAATAAGGCAAATTTGTTGCCGTTGCTTTTAGATCCTTTCACTTCTTCGAGAATTATATGAGCAAAACTTAGATATAGTACTTAGGAGCTGTTCTTTAGGTTCTTCTTTAAAGATTCTGTCATATGACTTTTTTCTCATTAATGGAAGTGTATTTTTTAAATTAAATAGTCACATGGTAGAATCATAAGAGAGGAACCTAAAAAACAGCACCTAAGGTAATGTACATAAGTTTTGTCTATATATATATGAAAGGAAAAGAAACCACATGATGAGGAAAATATTAATTATATGGTGGTGTCTTAATATTATCAAGTAATCTTCTCTTCCAAAATATAAGTTAGGGTTATCAACAAGATAGCATGCAACATTATCACATGCTCCACATACACACCTACCAAATCACATATGTGAAAAGTATTTAATATGAGAATAAAACAACGTCACACACTTCTTGATTTACTTTTGGCCATCAAATAAAATATTAATCATTCTAATAGTATGGACCTTTGGCAATCAAATCAGCATAATCTAGATTATATATAAACTTCTCGAAGAGTTCTACAAAATAAGGAAAACCTGTTAAGCTTAATGTTAATTTTATGCTTATTATCTTTTAATTAATTTCTCAATCCAGTAACCCTCATAATTAATGTAAGAACCTCCAAGTTCACTAAGGCAAAGTTCATGCATTCAGTGGTATCGTGAAAACATATATATTGATACATTAATGATGTCCTTGAAAGCAAACTTCAGATGCATGGTCCTAATTACCCAGGATTATTAGGTTCCCCTGCAAGCTTCAGATGCATTATAATAATTAATGGTGTGATTTGCTAGCGCAAATTAATTTGCCTTTAATTTAGACACTTCTTCAGTGAAAAGCATTGAGAAATAGGGTGCCAATAAAAGGATTCATCCAATCAACACAAAAAATCGAAGTCTCCTAGGTAGTTCATGTTCATGGAGACCGTAAAAAAAAATTATATATATATATATATATATATATATATATATATATATATATAACCCACAACATTGTCATCCAAAGTCTGATGGATTCATCATTATTAGATTGTGTCAAAGTCCTTTTTATATCGCATCCGAATTGAATTTATTCTCTTCGTTATATAATAATTATTAACATTCTTCCAATCAAATTAAACAAGGGGGCAGTATCAAAAGCCTTATATTGATTTTAAAATAAAAATAATAAATGGGAAAAAAAAAAAAAAAAAACCCAGAATGCCAGTGATATGCTTTTGAGCCAATTGATCAAAAATCTTAAGTTAAGGGTTTAGATTTTATTTTTTTTCAGTATCTTATTTGCATAGTGTTTATCAAAAAATATAGTTTGTAATAATTTTTATATTGAATGTGTTATGAAATTTAAAAGCTAGTTTATTTAAAAATAAACTAAAAGTTAGATTATTTGCAAACACAATAATAATCCCAAGGGCACTAAGTGTCAAAGAAAAGCACACTTGGATCGGTTTACCCCTATTTCACCAACTCCAATTAAAACAAGGATTTTCTATGAGTTATTTTGGAACTATAAACTCTGTCACAACTATTTTATGCGGCAAACTGTGATTAGTTTATTATCATTTAATTTCACATAAATTTATTATTTTATTTTCCACCATTTATATTTAGTCATATAAACTAATTGTGGTAAAATGTGTGACTAATAAGTTTGGAATAATTCTTAAATATGTCTAAAATATAATGACTTGGTACTAATTCTTCTCATATTTATAGTAAATCTCACTAATTTAATTCATAATAGAGTTTTTCATAGATATGAGATGAAGAAATATCATATCACTCTACACATATTATACCTAATAATTTACCTAAGTTTGTGCTCCTAGATTTATAGGCTTTCTGAAAAAAAAAATTAATTAATTTAAAAGAAAAAGATTTATGGATCTTCTATTTACACGCGTTAGCACACTACAGTCCTATGCTCACACGTGTACATCATATGAAATTATGGATGAACCGATGAACCATGCATGCATGCATGACCGTAACGCGCCTATTGGTTTCGCACAAAGGCAGCTCTCATTATTTCACGCTATATGTTAGAACTATGACTCACTCCCATGCATCTATGGCACTTCACATTTACATGTGTGTTCGTTAATTTGTTTTTCAAGAAATAAAAATGGGTAACATGTACTTGCACAAGAGAGACTGTTATGTGGTATAACTAGTCAATGTCAATTAGTCACACTTTCCCTTAAAATTTATCATAATTTTTAAATGAAATTTGTAATTTATAGTGTGTCTTTGTATTAAAACAATTTACCTCTCTTTTATATATATGTATTTTTTTAATCTACAATAATTTAGGTGGATGACACAGATCTTTTTATTTTTTTATAAATTGTATTTTGAATTCTAAAACCTTTTTTTTTTTGAAGGGTAAATCCTTAACTTAAGTAATATGGATCCGTTTGGATTGAACTTATTTTGAAATTAACTAAAACTTTTTTAAATGTGAAGGGTAAATCCTGAAAGTAAACTTAAGTTAGAAGCCAGACGCAGACGCGCAATCCAAACCGCACCATAATGTAAATCAACAAATTTAATCATTTAAGGTTTATAAAAAATATATAACCAGATATCATATTATTTCACCCAAAAAAAAAACCATATTATTTAAAAGTAACAATTTAGACCCTACTATTTAAAAAATTATATATATAACACCCCTAACACAATGTTGTTTTAACTAGATGAATTTATGAGTTTTAATTTTTTTTACTTTTTAAAATATCACGGTTTAATTTGTTACTTTTAAAATTATATACTTTAATATGATATTTCTAAAAGAGGTAATTGCAATTTACCTAGGGCCATTTTAACATTACCAATCCGTGATTTAAAAAGTGTCATTTAACTTATTTGAGTTAGCCTCCGTTAGACAGTTGTAACCCACCTCACCATTTCCATTAGAAAAAATACTTTTGAGACATAAAAAAATAAAATAAAATAAAATAAAACTCATGACAAACCTTGTTTCACCATTCTTGTGGATTCATTAACACAAGAATATTTAGGCCAAATCTGAAATCAAAATTCATCCCTATCCACCCTATATATACAGAGATAGATGAGAAAATGCATGAGGGATAAAATTTAAAATTTTAAAAATAAAATCTCACACCAGAAAACCAGTTTTTTTTTTTTTTTTTTCCTGGTTTATATGCTAAAGATGCCAACTAGCATTCCAAAATTTAAAATTACAAAATCCGAGGATTTACCCAGTAATGATGAATATATAACAGACCCCACAAGCCTCTTCCTTAACAAACTCCACCCCGTTCTTGATTTATTTATCCACCACCAGAACACAATATATATATAACAGAACACGACCATTATTCCCATCTATGAATATAAATATATATATATATATATCTTCACCTGCACATTTTAAAAATAAAATGGATCAAATTTTCAACTACCCATTATATATTTCAATTTAAACCAAAAGTAAAGCTCAAATACCCACTTCTTGTTTCCCACCGCCCCAAAAAAAAAAAAAAACCTTACCTTTAATTATAGTTTATATATGAAATCAGAAGTTATGCTTAATGCGTATAGAATAGATAATAATTGACAAAATCTTAAGGCTTATATATTAATTTGTTACTTATTATGAAATTAGTGTTTAATCTATCATTTTTCCTTTTTGTTTAACAAGTAGGGGATTTGCATTTATATTCAGAGGGACAATGGACAATGCCACTACGTACTCTTTGCATTATCCTGTTGTATTTCGTTGGTGGCTAAAATATTGTTCACGTACTTTCCTAAATTTGCATGAAATTCATTCTCTCTCACAAAACTTTTTTTTTTAAAAAAATTCTATAAACAATCATCTTCACCTTTAAATATTATTGTTGACTTTGATATTTTTATTCCTTATGTTCTGACAACCCATAAAAAAAAAAATTAAAATCATTATTTTGACGTTGTATGAGTTATTTGAAAATGTTAAACTATTATTTGATCTACGGATTTTGATTAATTAATTCACTAGTTGCATTAATTTGGAATAAGTTTATCTCCAAATTGATTTGGAGAAAATATTCTTCCAATTCACTACATGAAGATTTATAAAGCCATTTACGTACGTTATCTAAACAAGTTATATGTGACATGACTCATTAAATTGGTTATGTGATTAAAAATACACATGAATGGTTCTATAAATTACCATATAATGGGTTAGATGAGATTCCTTCAAATTAGTTTGGTCGAAAATTGTAATTGCCTTATCATTTTTTTCACTATTTATTTGTAGAAAGCCACATGATGATATTTGAGGAAGAATAAACAATTCCCAAAGGATTCAAAAAACAAACTATGTGTGAATTTCACAAATCCAAAATCTGATTATCAAACCAAATGTGGACATAATTATCAACGTTGTCTTACCCTGACAAATCTTTGATCCTTGGACAAGTTCACTAACTTAGCCTCCAAAAACAAATTTTGAAATTTATCTGCTTACCTGGACCGTACACATAACCCCCGTGCACCAACCGAAGCCAACAGGGTTAAATTAGATAATTGGGGCCTGGGAGTTCGATTTTTGACATTTATTTAAAAGTCATTATTAGATTTTAAAATATTTAATTTTAATACCTATATTTTTAAAATGCATAATTTTTGTATAATAATTTCTTAAATGTTGTGACATAGATTTTCAATTAAATTCAATTATGTGTTTTCACTGACTAATGAATTATTTAGTTGAATTTATAATTAGCAGTAAACCCACATGATGCGCAGAAAATTTCAACAGTTTTTTTTTAATTGATAAATTAAAAAAAAAAAGTATATGGAACTTATTATTATTAGTCTTAAACTCAAAATTATATAATTGATATAATGAAATATATATTTTGTAAGCTAAGCGGTCAATTATTGTTAACCTAAATTTGTTTTTTATAAACAATTTACTTTTATAAAAAGCAAACTTATTTAAGACAAAACTTTTTATAAATGTCCATTTTTAAAACCTAAATTGTTGTTATACAATTTAGGTTTAAAAAAATAATATATATATTGATTGTAATAATTTTATTTTGGAATTAAATGTTTTTCAGAGTTATAGAGAGTAATTTTTCAGAACTCATAGAAATATGGTAGTGGTACTCTTTAATAAAGAGTCTTTATCACTCTTGGACTGGGAGAAACATTCTATGTCAGAATAACCCTATCCCACATCAAGGTAAATGTTTAGTAGGTTCTAGAAAAGATATACCTATCAATCACAAAAAAAATTCATATATCCAATTGTTGGCAGCCCAACCTGGTAAGGAATCTATATGAACAAGTTGCTTGTGAGGAAATCTTTCAAATTGCCTTACCTAAAACCTATGTTATTCGGACACGGCGATTTTGGCCAAGTACTCATGTCTGACATGAGTACTGGTAAGACACACCTAAAATTCATATCCGAGGCGTATCCTCTTTTTTTTTTTTTTTTTTTTTTTTTTAAAAATAATCTAGGTACGTCGTCGACATAGTCGTGACACGCTGAAACATCCTAATCACAGCAAAACTTTATAAAAATAAAAATAATAATAAGAGAGAGAGAACATGATTTGGACCATCGCCTCTCTCTTTCCCTCAATTCTCTAATCTGATCTGTGTGGTGTGTCTTCTCAGCGACAACCAAACCCCTCTACCTTCCTGTGACCCTAAAGCTCGTTCTCTCTCCCTCTACCATTTCTCTCTCTGATCTGATCTATGCGGCGTGCCTTCTCAAAGTAGATCAACAGCAACCCCCTCTGGCCTTCAGCGACCACAAACCTCCTTCTCTCTTCTTCTGCCATTTCTCTCTGTGCAGGTTTTGAGTTCTCTATCTTTTGGTCCTTCAACTCTTTTTTCCTCAGTATTTTTTTTAATAGTTTGGCTTTACTTATAGAGAAATGTTATGTCCATGACATTTTCATAACATTTTCACAATAAATTCTAAGTGGTGAATTATTATGGGTGGGCAAAAAAGTAATTCAAGTAATAAATTCAAATTACAACAAATAACAACTTATCATTAATGATTTGTTGTAAAAATGTTGTGGACGTAGTACTCCTCTTACTACACACGTGTTATGCTTTGGGTTTACTTATTTACACATGTTATTTACGTATTTTATAGGTTTTTTCTTTTTCTTTTTTTGGTTTTATGTTTTCTCCTTATGAGTGCTCTGGGTTTAGTTTTTTTTTTTTTTTGGGTTTTATCTATCTTATGGGTTTAGTAATGGAACAAAAATTGTACTTTAGACAACATTTTTCTGGTATTATTGTACTTATTTGCTGTTATTACTTAATTTAAATCCTAAAATAAACATATTTGTCTAAAAATATATCTAAATATATTAACTAATTGTCATACTCTTATTTTTCAAAAATTGCTGTACCCCTGTCATGCAACATAGCCTAGAACGGCGGGTGGAAAGGATAGGTTATTGTGGAATTGTACTCTAGCTCGGGAGAGTATCAAGTGAAAAAAAGCTTATGAGCTACTGTGTCATCAGGAAAGCAATTTACAACAGATGAGACATCTTAATTTTCCAAAACAAATTTGGTCTCTAATCAGTAAAGTCAAACTCCCTTTGAAAATTCTTAGTTTTATATGGAGACTTCTTCAAGACTGCCTTCTTGTGCTCTCAAATCTTAGCAGTAAAGGCATCTCTGTCACTCATATATAAATGTGTGCCCCATGTGTAATGAAAGTAGTGAAAATTCGTCACACCTCTTTCTCTATTACCCTATGGCTAGAGCTGTGTGGCTTCGGTCTGTTCTTTCTATCAGAACTACGTACAGAGCTCAATCATATTGAGAGTTGGAAGTGATTATTTGAGCATAGAATATAACATAGTTTCTTAACTAGTTTTTTAAATATACTTTTACACAATTTTCCAATGCATTATTTGATGTTCCACCAATGCTGGGGTTCATATGCCTTTTTGGCACCTCCTTGTTCAAAGCAAGGCAAGATAACTACCCTACAAAATACGCCGGCTGCTGAGCTTTATATACCCATCAGTTTTCAGTTTCTTCATTTTCCAATCATTCATAATACCATTTGTGTAATACCATTTGCATCTCTCAGTGATTAACATGAATAGTGACCAGGTAACTAACATGAACCCTTTGGTAGACGCATTTTCCGTATCAAACGTTGTACAGTTCCATTTCAATTCAAAATGAACTCTACATGACTCCCCCCATCAGGATCCACCCACAGCTACAACAACAATAACAACCAAGTCTTGTTCCCAAAATTCTGGGGTAATCTCTGGATCCTCAACAGTCTAGTTAGGTCAGTCATCACATATTCTTTTCTTTTTTCTTTTTCTTTTTTCTTTTGACAAGTAACTGTGGTCATACCCTGCAATTTCACCTTGGAGTGAAGGCTATGTAACATGTAAGCACAAAAACTAACACAATAGCACATACCACTTTTTTCTGCCTAACAGGTGGTGTTTGTATTTTTTAAGGAAAAAGTACAAAGAACAAAATCATACATAGGACACCTGTCAGGAAAATACTAATACCATAGACAATTAAATGAACATACAACATCACAAAAGGGCAAGATTTTCAACAAAGCAAAAAAATGTGTAGCACCAGCGTGCAGTTTCACGCTTTTATATTATGTATAGGTAACTCAATTAAACCTCAAAAAGTTGACAGCAGCCGTCATTAGCAGTTTGGAAAATCAATAAGTGATGCAACTAGTCAGAAAATTCAACAGTATATCAAAATACAAAGGGACAAATACTAGCGTTCCCAAGGAACGCGATCAATTATAAGTAAGATGGAGGGAGCTGTTTTTACTAAGACAGCACCTTCTGAACCTCAGCTGTGACCTCTTTGGGAGGTTTTTCAGCATGGAGATTAGCAACAATACTCTTCTTGGAATAATAATCAATAACCTGCATTCCAAACATGAATAACGCCATTATACTTCCTAATAAAAGTACTTAAAGAGTCAGATTAATGGTACAAGAAGAAGTTTTAGTATGAGCTAATGAGTTATCCAATAACCACCCCCCCCCCCCCAAAAAAAAAAAAAAAAACCCTTTTTCCTCCACTTTTTTTTTTAAATGAATAAAAGAATTCAAGTTATCAACCCATAAATTATATAACAGTTCATAATTAAGGTTTAGACAAGTTGGTCAATCCTTGCCCAGAAATCTTTGATCAAAGCCCCAACTCTTCCTCTCTAGTGACAACCTCCCAACAGCACCTGACAGTATAACATATGTAGTACCACTCCAACAAAGTCCACACTTTATAATAAATATATTGACCACAAGTGTTTTGTACCAAACACAACTTATGACAATTTTTAATAGAGAAATTGCAGTGAAAGGGAGCCAAAAATTAAAATCCAGGTCAAACTTCAATTAGGAGTATTTCAAAAGGATATGTTCTGAAAAGAGTGCAGATCACTGAAATTTAATTCAAAGAAATTATAGTTTATATTTTCTATTCATATGAACTTAAGCAATCAAATTCAAAGGACAGTAGGAAAGGCAAAGAGAAAGAATACCGGTTCAGTTTGCTTGTGAAAGGCCTCCAGCCTTGATTTGAGAACAGCTGCAGTATCATCCTTGCGCTGAATCAAAGGCTCTCCAGTAACCTTAACAAAAAACATAGGAAGAGCAAGTTATTCACCAATAAAAAAGATCATATTACATTAATATACAGTGATGGAACTCACACAGAGGATCAATAGTAAGCCTAGTAAAATGAACATTGCCATCTAAACCAGATTAACATACCAATGACTAATATATATACGCATTTACTGCAACATAACTTTTACCACTAATATTTTATGCGCACATCTCTGATGAAAGCTCCTTTGATGTGAAATGTTTCCTAAATCCTAAAGGCATCAATAAAATTTTGAATTGAAAAGGAAACAGCCTTACATCATCAACACCAGGAACTTTGGGAGGTGCAAATTTTGTGTGATAGGATCTACCACTGGCTGGGTGTATCCAGCGACCAGTAATTCTCTCCTCCAAGATCAAATCATCAACTGCAAAGTTGAGCACCTTATCAACTTTGGCTCCCTTCTTTTCCAGCATCTCATCAAGCTGTAGAAAGAAGAAAAAACAAAAGTATGGTTGGATGCATAAGTATACACAAACATATTTGCAAAGAACAAAATCAAGGAAATGAAAAATTATATCAATATGACAACGTCTGGATGCTACACAATGTAATACCTTCTGTGCTTGGACCACAGTCCTTGGAAATCCATCAAGAATGAAACCTTTCTGGCATGAAGGCTTCTGAAGAGCTTCATCTATAATGCCCACAACTAAGTCATCAGAAACAAGTTCTCCCTGCAAAATAATTATAGAACCCCTTCTTAGCAATAATCTACAACAAGAACTAAGAAGCTACTCAAATCAAATCAATTAGACTTAACCCAACTAATTTGCTTCGGCTGCATAAATCCTTGAACTAAGATGGAGACAGAACAAATCTTCAAGAAAAAAATATATAAATACATATAAACAGAGATCTACCTTATCCATAGCCTCTTTAGCCTTAACACCAAGAGGGGTTTTAGCAGCAACAGCGGCTCTTAACATATCACCAGTAGCCAAGTGGCACAAGCAGTATTCATCCTTAATTATTGGTGACTGGGTACCCTTTCCTGATCCAGGTGGGCCTGCATCACACAATTTTGCATGATTAAATATGAAACCTGTGCCAAATTAATCTTCAACATGGCAAGTCGTCAGAAATTAGACAACAATTATAAAGTCCAAACTAATGTTCAAAGTGTTTACAAAAAAAAATGCATTATGACATATTGACAGTTCTAAGAGCCAAAGCTAGAAAAGCCTCAAACTCAGTTTTTTTCTCTTTTGCTACCTCCTACCTCAGTTTCTGTCACTTCAACCCATGCAAAGAGACTAAAAACAAAGTTCGAATATCTGCCAAGTACCTGGGGGAACACGATACATACTTAACCAATTAAACCAAACAGTGGAAACTGGGAATTGCCACTTACAGTATAAAGTTTCTTTCTAGCATCTATTTCCTACTTGATCTAAGATTTTTTTTTCACACCTCACAATCCCTTGTATTCAATATTCTTTTTTCAAAAATGTATCCAGATCTAAACAGATGGTTGACGATGTATTCACCAATAATATCAAATATCATAAGTTAAACATCCAATTCAGTGAAAAACCGAAGATAAGAAAGGAACATGATTGAAGTTTAATTTTGCTTAAAAATCTCAGCAATGCATTTATTATTAATGAAAGCAACAAGGGAAAAATACCACAGACAGACGCCTACATCCTGAACAATATTGCCAATCATGTCATAAAATATTGTCAGCTACCTAAAGTTTCCCCTCCACCCCACCATTTATACTCAATGTTTGCAAAGTGCATTATACTAAAAGTTCTCTCTTTTTTCTTTTCTTTTCTTTTTTTCTTTTTTTCTTCTTTTTCTTTTTAAGATTCTAAGAAGTAAAATAGTAAAATCCTATAGAATAAGGAAATCCAAATTACAGTGGTTTCCCAATAGCAACAAAATGACCATGAAATAAAATGCAAAGGAAAGTGCTAAAGGTACTACAAAAAACTTACAAATTAACATGAGAATGAATGTGATTGGTGACACATAAACAACGTAACAAATAAATTTACTAATTACTTTTTTGTTTGGGAGTTAAAAGTCAAAACTTGACACATCAAGTTTGTAACAGACTAACAGTTTTGTAGTAAAACAATGCAAATTCATAATTGTATTCTAAACAAACCATATAGCATATATTTCAGATCCAAAACAATAAAATATATTTTTTTTAAAATTTACTTGTTTTTTGGGTCTTTTTTATTTTCAGCTAAATTTAGTAAAAATTAAAACTTGATATCCTACATTTTCTCAGGAACCAAAAAAAAAACCCAAAAAAACATAAACCTCCAAACAATAAACCCATGAATCACAGTAAAAAAACCTTAAAAAGCATCAAACTTTATCACCACAAACACATTGTATTATCGGATCTGAAAGGATTTCAACATTAAAAACCAAAATTCAACAGAGAAATATACATATACATGAACAGTACCAATAAGAATGAGGCGCTTGTCGGGTTTGGAGGAGCACTTCATGCGGCGGAGAAGCTCGGACATAAGATCAAGGGAGGGAACATCTTCCAAGTTCGCTGAAGCAGCACCGGTCGCCATTTAGGGTTAGGGTTTTTCTCTCTCTAGGACTAGGACCTGAGGTTTTAGAGAGAGAGTAACGTTGTTTGCTTGGTTTCGGACCTTCCAATACTTCTAACTCAGGCAGATGTCTCACCAGGTTGTGTGTGTGTGTTTTTTTTTAATTTTGGAATTACTGTTTTGCCCTTTGATTTGCTTTGAAATGCTATGTGTGTCCCCTACATTTTTTTATTTTATTTTTTGGATAAATACAAATGCTATCTTTTGAACCCAATTTTAAAATAATAATAATAATAAATTCACAACCTTTTAGGTTTTATGATTTGTTAGAATAATATCACTTTGTGTATACTACTAATACCACTTTTATAGCTTTTAGTTTAAATTAATAAAAATGATAAATAATAGTAAGTTAGTCATGAAGAACTAATGCAACCCAATACTTAAAAAGTACTTATATTAATGGGTGTATAATGCAAAAATGTGTAAAATTTACTCTTTTTTGCCTAAAAAAGACCTAAATTAGTGAGTATATAATTGTGTAAATTTACAAATTTGTTAAAGAAATCATCTAAATTGTAAATTTATTTAACATTATTCATTTTGCATTTAATTTTTAATTCTTTTTTTTTTTATGTATCCCGAGGTTAAAAAAAAAAGAGCAAATATTAGTTGTTATATGTAATATATAAAAAAAGAAAAACAATTAAGAAAATTTGATATTTTAATAAGATGTAGTGTAAAATAGATCATCTAAATATGAAGTGTTTTGAATAATGAGTATGTAAAATTGAAAAATAGATTTTTATCTTAAAATAGACACAAAATTACACGAGTTGATGTGAATACTCTTTAATTTCAAACTCAAATATTAACCTCAACCAAATCACTTTCAATTATGCTTTTGTCACTTGACTATTTAATGGCAACCCAAACCTATAGGGGGTGTTTGGTAATATTGTTCTAATAATGTTGTATTTTTTTAGAAATAAGTGTGGGGGAAAAAGTGTATGAAAATACGTGTAATGCTGTTTAAATGCTGAAAATTGTTCTTCTAGTTACCACCATGTGCTTTATCTTTATATCTTTTTTTTTTGGGGTTAAATTATCTTTATATCTTGATTGACTTAAAGAGGTTCTCAATAGTTTGGTGCGATTGGACTAGAAATATTTAGAAGAAAAACAGAGAGAGAAAAAGAGGAAAGAAATGAAAATTTTATTGATTCGAGCACAAAGTTGATTAGCTGATTTGCTTAAAAGATTTTGGGTGTGTTATTTAGGTGATGAGTCATGAGTCAAATGGAGAAGAAAAATAAAGAAAAACGCTTTATTGAAAGGTTTTTTGAGATATTAGTCCGAATGTTTGAAGTTTCATGAAAGTGGCAAAAACGAAGTTTGATAGGAAATTAGAGCTTATACAGAAGTATTCCCCTTCAAAGTTATTCACTTATTTTGGCTTTTTTTGTGGTAGAAGCGTAGAAGATTTATTTTGTTCAATATTATAGCCACCCAAGGCATTGATTTCTGACTTCTTCTTTTTTGATAAGTTGATTTCTGACTTCTATTCATTTCAACTCACTAATGATGGTCTACAACAACCACCCACTATAGCCACCTTTCTTTGACAAGGAGTCCATTAGTTCCATACAAGAAATAAAATAAACTCTCAACTCTATCTTTGACAATAAAATCGATTGTAAGCTCCCATCACAATTCAAATGTATTCCGATTCAACTAGTATAATCAAGATTAAGAGTAATTGAAGAAACACAACGCAAAGATATTCATATACATGGAGCATTTCATACATGAAATTACTTGTAATATGATAACAATGTTAAAGGAACCCATGAATTACTTCAATTTGAATTGATTACTCGATATAAATAGGTTCCTACTTCCTACCATAGTCATAGTGCCATACTAAAATCTTAAAAACAAAAAACAGAAGATACTGATGTCAAACACAAAATTGGATCAAAATAGAGTGCTGCATCTGGAAAGTTTTTAAATGCCTAATATCAATCCATAATTCAGACAGGAAAGTGACCCATTTCTACAATTTAACAAAGATATCTCACTGGACTTTTATCCCTGATTCACTCATCATCTTCATTTTTTGACTTCTTTTTCTTCTTCTTTTTAATTTCACTGGCAGACTGCAGGTCCTCTCCATCTTCAGCCTTGCTCTTCTTTTTCTTCTTCTTAGCTGTTCCGTCCTGCTCATCTGAGTTCTTCACATCTTTATCCTGTTGCTCCATCTTTCGTTTCTCCTTTTTCTTCTTCTTTTCTGATTTAGAATCTTCCAAAGCTTCTTTATCCTCGTCCATAGCCTCACCATTCTCTGCAGCTGCAGCTTTTGATTTCTTTTTCTTGCTTTTCTTTCCTGAAGCTTCTGTTGGAACTTCTTCCGTTTCCATCTCTGTGTCTACAAAAGGCAATTACAGACAGTCACAAGTGGAACCATCAGGGAGAACCAATAACTCGTGTAAAAATGCAAGGATCTAATTTACTGAAACTAGCAGCTCCCACAGAATAATGGCCAAAAGCTGAAGGTGTGGAAACCAATTCCTGGTCCATCTGGATAGAATGCTGGGTCATGTCATGTTTTATCATACCACAATGCAAGTGAAAGAATCATGCCCAATTCCCAAACAATACAAATTTCTTATGCAACAGAGTCAAGTTTGGAACCAAAAGTCCTGGTCCATGTCCAATGAGCACAATGCAAGTGAAAGCATCATGCCACATATCCAAATCGAATCTAAGTATCTCATGCAACAAAGACCAGGTGTTCATATATGTGAAATAATGTTAAAAGAAAATAACTAATATTATCTTCTCTTCCATGCACACCTTTGTTTTGATTAATTTCAATTGCAGCTTTCATCACATCAATATTTTTACGAGGTGCAACTCCATTGTCATAAAAGTCAAGTCGCTCCTCAACTTGTTCACGAAGTTTCTCCCCAAAAACAGTAGATCCATTCTCTGCATAATAAGGCAAGGTAACAAAATCAATAATGAGGGGCAAAAGCAGTAATGCTTGAGAAGTGTCCGGATTGATTGCTGTGTCAAGAAGGTTAAAAGTACCTGCAAAGCAATCAATTCGTGATGCAATAGAACACTTGTTTGCAAGATAACGAGCCATTCGGCCTTTGTTCTTTGCAGATGCCCGACCAATAAAAGATGAATGGAATATCAGACCATACTTGGGTGTGTTTCCCTTGGTTTTCAATGCCCTAAAGAGAACAAGGAAATATGAGGGCTTAAATACGATTGAGAGAAATTTGTCATTGGAAATAGTTTTTTCAGCCAAAAGAATACAACCCCAATATGTTTCAAGAATAGAAGTTCAAATTAGCAGAAAGAAATGAATAGTTTCAATACATGTCCAGCTTTATAAGATCCAAAAGCAATTCTACCAAAATAAGAGAATATCGATCAGTTTAAAACCTGAAGAGTGCCTTCTCTGCTCCAAGGATCTGAAGGGTAGACGAAGGGCACTTGGCCAAATTTGTAAGACTACCAGCATGAGAAATCAAGCGAGCAGCAACTACTTCACCAATTAAAGAGGCCAAATTGGGTGCAATATCACTCATTTTTGTGACTAGATAATCATAAAGCTTCCTCCTATACTCGGACAGGTCCATTACCCTCTGTGCAAATTGCTGGACATTAATCAAGTCAATTGGGGACAAATCCTGCCCTGCAGAGAAAGACAAAAAAGAAAAACCAAGTAAAACCAAGTGAATAGAGAATACTAAAAGGATCAGTAATATAAATGAGATTTATATTTTTCTACAATTTCCTCCGCCTTATCAATTCCTACCCATGGAAGCCTTGGCAGCTTCTAAAATCTCCTTGGCCTTATCCTCATCTCCAAGTATATCTGTCAAGCCTGGGATTTTGTCTTCAGTCAACTTTGACTTATCCTCTATATATTTTGCAGCTTTTGCATAAAGATAGTTGTCATTGACAATCTTCACCAACTCAGGAAAATGCCACGAGTACCATTCTCTGCATAGCAGTGATAAACCAGATGATAGTTAGATGAATTATCTAAAATATTCAATTTCCACATTTAATTGATGCGACATGGGTATAATGCTCATGAATCAGCATAATAAACAAGAGGTCTCCCAAGAGGACTATTAGGATAACAAGCCTGTATACTTTTATGGACAACAAAGATGCCAGTTTCAAGAACATAAAATGTTTGTGTAGAACAAGAACATGCCTGACTCTCATGGAAAAGGAGTTGACATCCTTATCAAGAGTATCAAGAAGGAAGATTGCTTGAATCACCATATTGTCAACTCGGTTAACATTGAACTTGACTTTGGCTCTGCTGTAACTGTGCCCCAGACCAAGTTGGGCCTTTTCTAAGTCTCCAGGCTATAGAATTGAAGAAAAAAGAGGAGAAAGAAGTCAATCAGAAGAAAAACAAGTTCATATCTAGGATAACAACAAAATTGGACACATAAAATTAAAAGCAGAAAGAGACCAAAGAAAGAATGCTAACCTTTAGGTCCTTTAAGAACTTACTGAAATGTAGTCGCACACCACGAAGCAGCTCATGAACAAAATCACCACTTTCACAAGGAATTTTAGTCACTTCATGGATATGTGACCCAATCTTAGTATCAACTAATCCTAATTTGAATTTTGGCTTCTTGTCTGCCTTGACTTTCGGGAGATTAAGCTCCAAAAAGCTCCTCAACTCATCAGTCATTAGCCCTGAAACCCCAAAAAACCTATTAAGCGAGGAACCCATCACTTTAATCAGAAAATAACTGCCCAGAAAACACATTGTTGACAATAAGTTTTAAACCTGCAGCTTTTAGTTGTATTCAACTCTCTGAAAACAGGAAGTCCCAGTTAATTATAACATAAACACTCAATTTGAGTTTCTCATATTCTACAAGACTAATCCCTAATATCAATCTAATAACTTTCAAAGAATGCTCAACAACCAAAAACTTGAAACTTAAAATTTAACCATTTGCAAAGGAAGCTCGGAATGGCTCCATCAGAACCCAACTATCCAAAGCCTAGAATAATTAACAAAGCCAGGGACAAGACACAGAAAAATAGTACCCCCACAGTTCCCAAAATCAGAAACCAATTACTGGACTTTGAAGCACAAAAGAAACCTAGAAAAGGCAAAGTACTTATAGCTTACATAACAACTAGAATCGTTACAACACATAAAGCTAAGCATGAACTATACAAGCCTGCTTGGTAGCTAAAAAATGTACAAAAAGAACCCAAATTTCAAATACCATAATGTTTCATTTTTTTTAACCCAATAGCAAATAGACACTCAACTTTTCCATGTTTCTTTTCCTCAATTTTTTCATCAACCAAACACAGAATAAGATAAAATAAATAAATAATAAATAAATAAAATCATGCAAAGAAGTAGCATTCAGTCCATTCATGAAATCCAACACTGACCCATTAAAGCTATCATCACCAAAAACACATACAAACCACCAAAACACCACACATCCAAAGCAAACCCAGAAACCATTTTCACCAAAAATAACCAAAGATTGAAGCTTTTTTGACATCTTAGAGAGCTCACCTTCTGACACAGCGTTACACTGATTGAGAGCATCGAGGGCAGACTCGAATGGGTGAAAAGCAGTGAGCTGGACGACCTTTCCGAACCGGTTCAGGTCAGTTATGGAGTTCCGAACCGCCTCAGTGTTCTGCCCAATTTCATCGAGGCCATGGGCGTGCAATAATGCGTACCCAGAAGCTGACTCGTATAGAAGAAACAACGCCATTGATCTAAAACCCTTTTCTCTCTCTCTATCTCTCTACTGTGAGAATCGGCGGGTTAAAGAGAGAAAAATTGGGCTAGGGTTTAAGATTTTTATCGTGGTCTGAAATCTGTGTTTAGGGTTTATATATATATGACGAGGAATTACCCTTTTTTATATATATAATAAAAGAGATATTTGCTTATATAGTGTTTTAGACATGGATCGGGTCAGACTAAATCGGGTTCAAGCAAAAAAATAAAAAAATAATTTTAAACCAGTTGTGTGTGTGTGTGTGTGTGTGTGTGTGTGTGTGTGTATAAACATGCCAAGGTCTACTAAAGCTAGTAAAAAACAGAGTACGATGGATGTAGAGTTTTCTGCACCAGCCCAACATTCAAGCGAAGAAGAGGATGAATTTCAACGTAATTTTAAAAAGTTTAGAGAAAATAATGGTGCAAGAAGCTTCTTGCAACCTAGGAAGTTAGTAAGTTACAAAGACAGTCTCGTGGGAGACATCCCTGGAGCGTATGAGCAGGCGTTTAAATTCAGTAAAGACTGGGAAGAAGATTATGAATCGGAGGCTGAGATGGAGCCTTTAATAGAGGGTATGGCTGAGGTTAAACTATCCAAAGAAACAAAAGCTCGTATTAGAGCACCTTGGTCGAGAGCCTTGATCGTGAAGGTGTATGGCAGGTCCGTTGGCTTTCACTACCTTACCTTCAAGCTCAATGTGATGTGGAAACCGACGGCAAAGGTGGACTGTGTGACCTTGGGCAAAGGTTTCTTTCTGGTCCGATTCAGCAATAATGATGATTATGACAACGTTCTTAAGGGAGGTCCATGGTTTATTAGGGAATATTTTCTTGCAATCAAACCATGGGAGCCTTACTTCATTGCTTCTGAGGCTAAACTCACGTCGGTGGCAGTTTGGGTGAGGTTACCTGAGCTACCAATTGAATTCTATGATGCCTCTGTGCTGCGTGAAATAGGAAGTGTTATTGGACCGGTTTTACGCATCAATTCCTACACAGCTTCGGAGACAAGAGCAGGTTATGCAAGACTTTGTGTTCAGATAGATTTAGAGAAACCATTGATTAGTTCTATCTGAGTGGGAAAATTAGTTCAGAAAGTGCTTTATGAAGGAATTTCATCTCTCTGTTTTTGTTGCGGTAAGCTCGGTCATAAGCAAGATAGCTGTGGCTTGAAAGTTAAGGAGCCAAATAGAGATGGTGAAGTTGGAGCTTCGTTAAAAACTAACGAGGCTAGTGGGGGAGTTCAGGCCGATTTGAACTATGGCCCTTGGATGGTTGTCACGAGGAAGAAAAAGAATTTGGGTAGGTTGGGAAAGGCTAATGGGCCAGCCAAGACTTCTGCACCTACTCCGTTTGTATTCAAGGGCAATTTGGACTTTTCTCAAGCTTCAGCACATGTGAAAGCAAGTGAAGATCCCACTAAGTCAAGTCACAGTGATTCGGCTGATTCAAGACGTGATATAGCACGTGTAGTGGCAGGCCTAAACATGCAAAGTGATCTTGAGATGCGGAAAGATTGTGTGATGGAGGACTGCCTTGGAAATGCAAGTGCTAGTTCTCAGCAGTACCCGAGGCAAATCTCTGGAAACAAAAGGAAAGCATTAACAAAAAATAAAGGTAAAGGGAGTGAGAGTTTGGGTATTAGAAACTCAAAAAGTTCAAAAAGCCATAAACGGCTTCCTAATAGTGCCGAGGGTCAAAGTGGCTTGTTACTTCTATCTAGAGAGTTGGGGAGTGAAAACCAAATTGAAAATGGAGAGATTTTTGATAGGGCTAACACCACTGCCAAGATTAGGGTGGGCGATTTGGTATAAGAACCGAGTGGTAGCTATTCCAAAGGAGTCCATAGCTCAGATAAGAGCGGCACCAACGGAAACACCAGGGTGGTTCGAGGAGGAGCTGAAGCAGACTTGGAAACATCTGTTTACCATAACTCCAAAGAGTATCAGGTTGGGGGACCTTCCTTTGGACCACAAGGCATGCATCCTCACGCCCAATCCATGGTGGATTTTCCTAACGGATGTGCCAGGGATCTCGTGGGAAGTATCAAAGGAGTTGAGCAAGCAAAGAAGGCCATCTGTGATGCCCCATTGGGACGAATCCGGATGGATCATTCAAGAGAGGAAGTTGGTAGACTTCAGAGGGATGGCCACGGCTCACCTAGGAAATCACCTAACTCTGAAACTGATCCAAATCATGGCTCCAGTGCAGAGATGCGATATGCTTCTGAGTTGCAGGGAGGACATCCTAGGCATCCTGAAATACATGATAATTTGGAAGCCAGACTGGGTGGCATCCAAGGATCTGCTGAGAAGAATAGGGTGGAGTATGGTGGAAGCGGCAGCAATGAATGCTAATCCATCAGAGATTGAGGTGCCGTTGGGTCAATTTGTAAATATGAATGTGTTACTCTGGAATTGTAGAGGAGCTTTGAACCCGAACTTCAAGAGAAGGATTTTTGAAATGGCAATCAATCATCGACCTGCCATTTTAGTAGTGACTGAAACGAGAGTGGGTGGAGACAGAGCAACAAAAATTATTGAAGGGCTGCCTTTTGATGGGTCTATTACTACAGAGACTATTGGCAATGCTCGAGGTTTGTGGATTCTCTGGAAATCAGATGAGGTGGAAGTTCCTCCTCTATCTTCCACAAAACAAGAAATTCACGCTACAGTTAAGGTGCATTCTTCTAATCTCACTTGGCTTATGACTACTATTTATGCTAGCCCTAGGTTAGCTGAAAGAAGAATTTTATGGGAAAATTTGAAAACTGTTGCCCATCTCCACAATTTACCTTGGCTTATGTTGGGAGATTTTAATGAAGTGTTGTGTGGTGAGGATAAATTTGGCGGTAATCATGTCAATCTGAACAGAGCTTTAGAATTTAAGAATTGTTTAGATGAGTGTAATATGTTGGATTTGGGTTTTGCGAGTCCTAAGTGCACGTGGACAAACCGTAGGCCCATTTCAGACCTGATATTAGAAAGAATTGATCGGTGTTTTGCTAATCCGGTGTGGCGTGTTCTTTTCCCAGAAGCTTTAGTGACTCATCTCCCAAGGACATTTTCGGACCATTGTCCAGTCTTGATTGAGTTAAGTAGAGCTAGTGCTAATCAGCAGAATAAACCATTTCGCTTCCAAACCATGTGGTTATTGCATCATGATTTTCTGAGGGTTGTCCAGCAAGCTTGGTCCAACGATAGAGCTTTGCAGGAAGCAACTTTGGATTTTGTAATTAGAGTTAGGAAGTGGAATTGTGAAGTTTTTGGAAATTTGTTTGCTAGAAAGAGGAGGATATTAGCTAGACTTCATGGTGTGCAAAAAGTGCTAGCCAATAATCCTAATGACTTCCTTTTGGAGTTGGAACAGCAGCTGATTACAGAGTACTCTCTAATCCTCATGCAGGAAGAGGAGTATTGGGCACTCAAATCTAGGTTAAATACGACTACTTTTGGAGACCGTAATACTAATTTCTTCCATGTCTCTACGTTGGTTAGGAGGCATAGGAACAAAATCAGAGGTATTAAGGATGTGGAGGGTAATTGGCTAACGGATGAAGTTGAAATTAAGGACTACATTAGAAATGGTTTTAAAAATTTGTATATGACTGAGTTGAATATGACTTCCATAAATTCGGATATTTCGGATTTTTCTTACTGTTTTTTGGATGATGAGGATAGAATTAGAATTGATGGGGATGTGACTGAAGAGGAGATTAAAGCTGGTATATGGGGCCTTAAGCCTTTTAAGGCACCAGGGCTAGATGGTCTGCAGGCAGGTTTCTATCAACATTTTTGGATAGAGGTCAAAAATTCGGTTTGCAAGGAGGTAAGGGGTGTTTTTGAAAAATGTTGTGTGCCAAATTACCTTAATGAGACATTGATTTCTTTGATTCCCAAGTGCCAAAATCCAGAATCCTTAAGCAATTATAGGGCCATTAGTTTTTGCAACTCGGTCTATAAAATTGTTATGAAGATTCTGGTGGCTTGGATTAGACCGCTACTTGGTAGTCTAATTTCGCCAATTCAAACTGCCTTTATTCTGGGTAGAAGAGGCACTGATAATGTTCTAATTGCCCAAGAATTGTTTCATGCTTTGGATAAGAAGAAAGGGAAAACCGATTTTATGGCTGTGAAGTTGGACTTGGAAAAAGCCTACGATAGATTAGAGTGGAGTTTTATTTACAGAGTGCTCCAAGCTTTCTATTTTCCTCCAAAAATTTCTAAGATCATCATGAGCTGTGTTACATCCACGAGTACCTCGGTTTTGGTTAATGGAGGTGCCTTAGAGAAGTTTAAGCCTACTAGGGGCATTAGGCAGGGGGACCCTTTGTCCCCATATATTTTCATCCTATGTATGGAGTATTTGGGGCATCTCATTGAGCAAAAGTGTGTTAGTGGAGGGTGGACACCTTTAAAGGCTTCAAAGAACAATGTTGGCTTTTCCCATCTCCTCTTTGCGGATGACATTATCCTTTTTAGTAAGGCTAATGCTATTGGATGTGAAGCAATTTTGGATGTGCTCAAAAAATTTTGCAGAGAATCTGGCCAAAAGATCAGCTATGATAATCTAGAATTTATTTTTCTCCTAATGTAAATGATGAGTTGAAGGAGGAAATAAGTGAAAGGTTGGGTGTTAGGGAGACCAATAACATAGGAAAATACCTTGGGTTTCCTCTTAAACATCGAGGGGTACCTAGAAACCCATACAAGTTTATCGTAGAGAGAGTTATGAGTAAACTTGCTAGATGGAAAGCAAAATTTCTCTCTTTTGCTGGCCGGGCTGTTTTAATAAAATTTGTCATGTCAGCTATCCCAAATTATATAATGCAAGGGGCTGTCCTACCATCTCATGTTTGTGAGAAGTTGGATAAGATTAACCGGGATTTCTTATGGGGATCAACAAATGAGAAAAGAAGAATGCACATGGTTGGTTGGAGCAAGATTGTAAAGTCTAAAGAAGAAGGTGGATTGGGAATTCAAGAGGCAAGAGCTAAGAACATAGCCTTGTTATCCAAATTAAATTGGAGGATGTATCATGAAAAAGATGCATTGTGGGCGAAAGTAATTCTAAATAAATATTGCTCCCATTCAAGAATTAGATCAAGGGATCCTGAAAAACTTCCATCGTCTCCCAATTGGAAAGCCATTCGCTTGGGTTTCCCTATATTCCAAAAAGGGATTTCTTGGGGGATTGGTAATGGATCTGGAGTAAAGGTGTGGAATAACAATTGGATTAATGGTGATTCTCTTAGGGAGATGATTGAAGGGTCTCTTAGGCAAGGAGAACAAAATTTGACAGTTGCAGATTTGTGTTGTGGTCAAATTTGGAAATGGGAGCTGATTTCATTTGATCTCCCTCAGCCCATTAAAGAAAGGATTAAAACAGTTCCAATTCAATTACATGGAAGTGGGAGAGATACTTTGATGTGGAAATTCTCCAATAATAGAGAATTTACTTCTAGTTCAGCCTACCAGTTGGCAAATCAAGGGGAGGAACCTATCACGCAATTTCATGGCCTTTGGATATGGAAATTAGATATTTTGCCGAGAATTACAAATTTCCTTTGGCTGTGTTTGCATGGTAGTATTCCAGTGAAGGTTGTCCTTGCGGAAAGAGGCATAAATTGTGACAAGGTTTGTCCTCTGTGTAGAGTTCAGGATGAAACTATAGTCCACCTTCTTCGTGAATGTGTTGTTGCTCGTGATTTATGGAGGAAATTGGAGGTTCCTCCGTCTCTTGTTAGTTCCTTCTCTGACAATTTTGAAGTTTGGTTGAAGACTAATTGTTTAAGTGAAGTAAGGCATAAAGGATCCACTTGTGAGAGACCGCGCCCCCGGCCCGTTTTTATAGGATGTTGGGCCAAACCCACGTGAATGGGTGGAGTCGTGTTATTGCCTCTCAAAATGGAGGTTCGACTAGTTATATTTCCCCCTTTAGATTAAGGGTTTTACAATGAAGTCGCCACTTATTTAATTATTGGAAAAATAAGAAAACCATGAATGAAAACGTTCTTCATTTTATTAATTTGAAATTGAATTTACATTGATCACAGGAAATTACATGGCTTTGGCCCTAGATACAATCTAAGATGAAATACATTGTTTTGTTTCCTAGTTACAATCTAAAAATCAAAAATTACATAGATAAGTATTTGATCTACTAACCCTTGATCTAAGCTCGGAGGCTATGTTACAAGATGGGAAGGTGTTAAGCACCCACCTTGCCCTGTGAAACCGGTCTTCTAGACTATGGTGGCCAACATTCATATCACATCATCCAATATGTCAATCAATTTGTATGTTGAATTTAATGTGTGTGCATGTGATAAACCCTAATTCAATTTATTAAGCATGACGTTTGGATTAAAAAATGAACTCTAGTGAATGTGTGTGGATAGTGATAAACCTAGATTCAAGGATTTGAAAGAATTACTAAACAAACATGTTTTTCATATTTTTGATGTGGATTTAAGATTAAATCTAGTGATATGTATGAACATGTGATGAACAACTAAGAACATGTGAAGAACACATAAGAACAATTAAGAACATTTAAACATATTCAAGGGAATTATCATGCTTTAATATTAAATTCTCATCATGGCAATATAAACAAACAGTTAGGGAAATGGATTATACCTTCATGCAAGATCTATATAATGGAGGAGGGGATTCTTGATGGAGGTCCTAAGGGTGGAGGAAAAGAAGAGCTAAGAGAGGGAGAGTGAGTCTTACTCAATACCTTAAGTCTCAGGAAGACTAAGATATGACAAGACTACTTAACTTCACTAGAACTCAAGAGAAGAGAAGAGAAGAGGGGGGGATTTTTTTTGTGTCTTGGAATGAAGGAGATGTGGGGTTTATATAGTAGTGGTGGAGGAAATATGAATGGAAGGCTATTTAATGAGGGTTGACAAAGAATCATGAACCTAGACCTTATTTTATCCTTGGGGGAAATCTGATGCATTAAATGGAAAGATTTGTGGGAGTGAGGAGCAAGTCAAAATTCGGTTTTCCTATAGCTGCTGTAACAGCCTATAGAGCCAATTTTGAAAAATCATATCTGCCTCAATTCTGATCGGAATTGTCTCATTCTTGTGCTCAAATCGAAACCCTGGATGTCTAGTTTCTGGGAAAAATAACCTCATTCACAGATTCAAAATATTATGAGAGATATCGATGAAATGGTGAGCAGAGATCATTTGTTAGAAAATAGTTTCAGCACAATTAACACCAATAGGTCCCCAAATTAGCTCCCAATTAACATTAAATGGCTCCAATCACTCCCATTTCAGACTTAATTGGTTCCAAATTTACTCTAATTAAAAGATAATTGAACAAATTACTCATTGAATAATTAATGTTTAACTATCTAGTTAATTAGGTGTGTGCAACCTTACCATAAAATGAAGTCCTAACCAACCAAATTATGACACATCATCGATCTCAAATTGATTATACTTATAACCAATTGAAATCAATTGTTCATAATCACATATAGTCGGACTCAATTTGTGATAGTGCATCTCAGCCATTAAAACTTGATTTGATGATAACTTTCAATCTAATGGTCCGATTAGAGCTCATGACCAGTTGATTTAATCGTTACAATATCAAGATCACTTTGGTGAAATGAGATTAAGGATCTAATGACCAGAATCAAGATGCATATTTTCAATGTGAAATTACCCTTTTACCCTCCATGTAAGGTTAAATACGGGTTGCAAAATAGGGTGTCAACAGAATGCCCCTCATTGGTAGAGCTTGAAAAGCGAATGCCAATGTAAGAAAGAGACACCTAACTTTGCAATCAGTATTTAACCGTGGTGAATGTATGATGCATGCAAATAAAAATGCAAACAGTCATGTTCTAGATCAAAATGTGGACCGAATCTCGAGGGAGATTGCCTACATACCTCTTAGTGGGAGGATTAGGTCTAAACGTAGTTCATACATGCAGAATTTTTTTTTTTTTTTTTTTTGTATGAGTACAAGATATGCTTACCTGGAGGACAACGAATTTGGGCTTTGGCTCATGCTTTCAGAGGACCAAAGGTTCTGGATCCTGACTCATGTTTTCAGAGACCTAGGATTTTTGGATCTTGGCTCATGTTTTCAGAGGACCAAAGGTTCTGGATCCTGGCTCATGTTTTCAGAGGCCTAGGATTTTTGGATCTTGGCTCATGTTTTCAGAGGACCAAGGGTTTTTGGGCTTTGGCTCATGTTTTCAGAGGACCAAAGGTTCCGGATCTTGGCTCATGTTTTCAGAGACCTAGGATTTTTGGATCTTGGCTCATGTTTTCAGAGGACCAAGGGTTTTTGGGTTTTGGCTCATGTTTTCAGAGGACCAAAGGTTCTGGATCCTGGCTCATGTTTTCAGAGGCTTAGGATTTTTGGATCTTGGCTTATGTTTTCAAAGGACCAAGGGTTTTTTGGGCTTTGGCTCATGTTTTCAGAGGACCAAAGGTTCTGGATCCTGGCTCATGTTTTCAGAGGCCTAGGATTTTTGGATCTTGGCTCATGTTTTTAGAGGACCAAGGGTTTTTGGGCTTTGGCTCATGTTTTCAGAGGACCAAAGGTTCCGGATCCTAGCTCATGTTTTCAGAGACCTAGGATTTTTGGATCTTGGCTCATGTTTTCAGAGGACCAAGGGTTTTTGAGTTTTGGCTCATGTTTTCAGAGGACCAAAGGTTCTGGATCCTGGCTCATGTTTTCAAAGGCCTAGGATTTTTGGATCTTGGCTCATGTTTTTAGAGGACCAAGGGTTTTTTGGGCTTTGGCTCATGTTTTCAGAGGACCAAAAGTTCTGGATCCTGGCTCATGTTTTCAGAGGATCAAGGGTTTTGTGGGCTTTGGCTCATGTTTTTAGAGGACCAAAGGTTCTGGATCCTGGCTCATGTTTTCAAAGACCTAGAATTTTTGGATCTTGGCTCATGTTTTCAGAGGACTAAGGGTTTTTTGGGCTTTGGCTCATGTTTTTAGAGGACCAAAGGTTCTGGATCCTGGCTCATGTTTTCAGAGGCCTAGGATTTTTGGATCTTGGCTTATGTTGTTAGAGGACCAAGGGTTTTTTGGGCTTTGGCTCATGTTTTCAGAGGACCAAAGGTTCTGGATCCTAGCTCATATTTTCAGAGGCCTAGGATTTTTGGATCTTGGCTCATGTTTTCAGAGGACTAAGGGTTTTTGGTTTTTGGCTCATGTTTTCAGAGGACCAAAGGTTCCGGATCCTGGCTCATGTTTTCAGAAACCTAGGATTTTTTGGATCTTGGCTCATGTTTTCAGAGGACCAAGGGTTTTTGGGCTTTGGCTCATGTTTTCAGAGGACCAAAGGTTTCGGATCCTAGCTCATGTTTTCAGAGACCTAGGATTTTTTGGATCTTGGCTCATGTTTTCGGAGGACCAAGTGTTTGGGATCTTAGCTCATGCCGATGTGTGTGGCCTTTTACACTAGTACCTGCAAAATAAAAATTTTCAATTAGTAACAAAGTTATTCATTGAAAAGAAGTTGGCATACCTGGCGAATGCCCCTAGTTTGGGACATATTCCATGCTTCGATGAATGCTGAGGGTGGACAGTTGACTTGATGTTGCACCATTGGAAAATATAGAAGAAGATCATAGTGTTCTGTTCCTGAAGAAGAATTTAATGAAGATTTTTTTTTTTTTTTTTTTTTTTGAATTTGGAAAACTTGAATTTTTTAAAGGAATTGAAAATTTTGATTGATGATTTTTTTTTTTTTTTTTGAAAGCAACCTAAGAAGTATGAGCCCAATGCCCATAGTCCCAAGGCCTTTTTTGAAAATTTCCTTCTTCTTTTTTTCTTTTTCTTTTTTTGAAAATTTTTTCTTTTGTCTTTTTTTTTCTTTTTTTTTTTTGAAATATGAAGATTTATTCATTATCAAAAAGTGAGGAAGATGAAGATGGAGTAAAAGTGATGAAGATTTATTCATGATGATGTTTTTTGAAAAACCTATCCTTTGAATGAGAACAACTTTGGTTGGGAGTTGATGCAGATTGCTGGATAAGTCCTTGCTTAATTTCTGCAAAAAGATAATTTCAATTAGCAATGGATTTATTCATTGAAATGAATTGGAAGTATTTACCCAATGCCCCTAGTTTGAGGCATATTCCATGCTTGAATTGAAGTTGAGTTCATTTGATGTTGCGACAATTGGGGAACATGAAAGAAGATCACGGTCCGTCATCATTGGTTCCTGCAAAAAGGCTTTCTTTCTCTAACTTGTTAGAAACCAATTATCATGAAAACTTGCATACAATATAAATAGGCCAATGCTCTAAGTTTAAACATGCTTAATGCAAACAAATGGGCTTAACCTAACATGCACCCAAACAATTTTGTCACATTATTTTGACTTTGTTCTCCAAGGTTGTTTGGGTGAATGGGACCGGGCCTCTGCAAGGCTGCCTACGTACCTCTGTCATAGAGGATCAGGTCAAGACGTAGTTCAAGAGAACCGGATTTTGAAAAAGAATGATTTTTTTTTTTTTTTAAATTATGAACAAGAGGTGATTCTTTGAACAACCATTTTGGCAAATCAAAGTGTTTAAGAGTCAAACAAATCTCTTTGATTAGGAAGGATCAGGATCATTAAACTCATGTAATCAAATTTGCCTCTTCCTTTTGAACATCATCAGATTAAGTCTCCAAAGGCAATCAAGAAATGAAATGTGATAATATTTATGAATCACATTATTGGGTGCAAACAAGGAGAGTGCTCCAGGTTTGGAAGTTCTTTTGAGTTATTTTGAGGATTTGAGAATTTGAGAAAATTTGTCCTTGGACATATCATCTTGTGGGATTTGACAATTTTAAGCATTTTTCCTTTTTAATTCAAGAGAAAAATATTATTAGAGTTTAAGATGCACCTACAACTAGCAAGACTTCAAGGAGGTCTTTACTCATGGGTTGTAATGTAGGCTGGGTTTGGCTTATGAAATGAAAGATATAAAAGACTCAAAATTCCCTATGATGTTTCCCCCAAGTATGCATTACTCAAAAATCAAGTATTAGAGGAGTTGTCCCATTTCTTCTTTGTCATCTTCTCACTAGTCTTCATTGGTCACTTGTCTCAACATTTGCTTTTATGCTCATTCATCTTGAATCATACCTCTAGACTTTCATCTTGTAAAATCCTTTTCTTTTTAGATTATATCTTCAAGTTTCCAATTTGCTAGGATTTTTCCTTTTTTTTTTTTCTTTCTTTTCTTTGGCCCTAACTTTTGCCTAGGCCGCCCTTTTGGGTTTTCAGCCTAGCGGGCTTTCTTTTTTTTTCTTTCTTTTTTTATTTTTTTTTTGGGTCTTTCATCTTTTGATTGAATTAACTTTTGGGGACCTTTTTTCTTCCTTGTATTTCTCAACTTAATGATTTTTGGTCATTTTGATGCACTCTATAGACTTCTTTCTTACCTCAATGGACTTGCACCTTTTTGTGCTTGATGAATCTTTTCCTTTTTGATGAACTTTCTTTTGGATGAACCTTCTACTCTTCTTGGCATGATGAATTTTAGGTTCTTCAAACTTGATGCACATTTTGTTTTCTCTCACATTGATGGAATTTCATTTCTCCTTCCTTGATTGAGTAAAAACTCCTTTTACTTTGATGATCTCTTATAGCTTAATGAATTCTCTACTTGTCTTTCATGTCTTCTAGGAGAGCTTCATCAATTAGCTTCAAAACTACAAGGTCAACTCCTCCTCAACATGAGATTTAAGCATGCATACTTTGAACTTTCCCACCCTAGGTTTAGATTTTAGTGGGTTTATGCAAAAAAAGGCTAAATGTTTGAAGGTTCAAATGAGCTAGCAATAGATGATGAACATTCTAGGTCATAGGAAATAATTTGGTTTAACCAAAGATGGCCTCCTATCCCTAGTAATGCTTGCTTGTAGGCACAGTGATTCAAGCTCTTTTAATAAATTCATCTTAAAAGAAAAAGTATGAATGCTCTAATGATGTGAAACAAAAGACTTTTGAAAATTGGATCAAGTGCATGGATTCTCGAGATTTTTCGATGGATGGATTTTTTGATTGCCTTTTAAGACCATTTCTTCTTATATTCTAAGTCAAGTAGCAAAAGTCTTTACATGGATCAAATGAAATTAATCATTCCTTGGTACAAGTTGATTGCTCAAGCTTTTAAACATCAAGATTCTAAAAATGTTTTGTCCAAGGGATCCTCATGTACCATTTTGAAAATGAGACTTTTTTTTTTTTTTTTTAATCTTGAAAGAAAGAAAAAAAAATTGGGTCTTTTTTAAAAAAGTCACTAGGAAGTTCAATGCCCCTAGTTCAAGGATTTTTTTTTTTAAAATGACTTAAGGGCTCAATGCCCCTTGTCCAAAGGCTTTTTTCATTTGGAAATTTTTCTCTTTTTTTGGGAAATTTGGAAATCTTGAATTGTTTTTTTTTTATTATATATATACACAAACAAAGCTCATTAAATGCTACATGAAGAATTTGAATTCAAAGAAACATAGAAACATGGAATAAACAATCAAACTTTAAGCTTAACCATGATGTTGCGAACCAAATGTAGAGTGAGGCAAAGTTGGGCCACTTGCTTCCTCTTGGTCCATTTAGGATGCTTGAGGCTTGGTGTGCTTGAACATTGATTATGATGAAATGGCTTGGGCTTTCACTTGGAAGGCTTGAGCATTGATTATGATCTCTTGGTATCTACTTGAAATGGCTTGGGCTTACACTTAGAAGGCATGCATCTTGTGTGAGCTTTTGGCCTTTGATGTTGATCATGAGTATACACCTTTAATAGGCTCAAGTATTGGGCTTAGACTCATTCAAGAAACAAATTGGGCTTCCATTTCAAGTAGAGTTCAATCTTAGGTTTTTAGTTTTGAGTTCATTCACAACATGCAATGTTCAAACAATCACGATGGGCTCAAGCGTTGGACTTGAGTCATCATGGTTCAAACAACGGCCATACAAATGCGTAATGAAATGCAATTTACATGGACCGACCTAAAGGTAGGTTCTATGGGTCATTACAACATAGGTAGAAGGTAGGTTAAAGGTTCCCACAAGCTAGGACGTCATACCTCCCAACTTGTGACGCCAGGAGCGCCGCGTTGGTCCGAACGGTACAGTTTGTCCCTATGAACCACCATGGCATAACCATGATGATCCTTGTCGCGGTGGGTGGTAGGTTCACCACTGGGTATGTGAATCTCAGGAAGACCACAATCCACGGCTAATACTACCGGGCTTCCGGGCTAGCACATAAATAAAATAAATTTCATTCAAGCAAATGATGCATGAAATGCAATATAATGACATATTAGACATATTATATACAAAAAACAATAAACAAACAATGACATGGTTGGCCACCATAACCTAATTGAAACTTAACCCTTAATATCCCCAGCGGAGTCTCCACTGTGAGAGACTGCGCCCCCGGCCCGTTTTTATAGGATGTTGGGCTAAACCTATGTGAATGGGTGGAGTCGTGTTATTGCCTCTCAAAATAGAGGTTCGACTAGTTATATTTCCCCCTTTAGATTAAGGGTTTTACAATGGAGTCGCCACTTATTTAATTATTGGAAAAATAAGAAAACCATGAATGAAAACATTCCTCATTTTATTAATTTGTAATTGAATTTACATTGATCATAGGAAATTACATGGCTTTAACCCTAGATACAATCTAAGATGAAATACATTGCTTTGTTTCCTAGTTACAATCTAAAAATCAAAAATTACATGGATAAGTATTTGATTTACTAACCCTTGATTTAAGCTCGGAGGCTATGTTACAAGATGAGAAGGTGTTAGGCACTCACCTTGCCCGGTGAAACCGGTCTTTTAGACTATGGTGGCCAACATTCATATCACATCATCAAATATGTCAATCAATTTGTATGTTGAATTTAATGTGTGTGCATATGATAAACCCTAATTCAATTTATTAAGCATGACGTTTGGATTAAAAAATGAACTCTAGTGAATGTGTATGGATAGTGATAAACCTAAATTCAAGGATTTGAAAGAATTACTAAACAAACATGTTTTTCATATTTTTGATGTGGATTTAAGATTAAATCTAGTGATATGCATGAACATGTGATGAACAACTAAGAACATGTGAAGAACACATAAGAACAATTAAGAACATTTAAACATATTCAAGGGAATTATCATTCTTTAATATTAAATTCTCATCATGGCAATATAAACAAACAGTTAGGGAAAGAGATTATACCTTCATGCAAGATCCATATAATGGAGGAGGGGATTCTTGATGGAGGTCCTAAGGGTGGAGGAAAAGAAGAGCTAGGAGAGGGAGAGTGAGTCTCACTCAATACCTTGAGTCTCAGGAATACCAAGATATGATAAGACTACTCAACTTCACTAGAACTCAAGAGAAGAGAAGAGAGGGGGATTTTTTTTGTGTCTTGGAATGAAGGAGATGGGGGGTTTATATAGTAGTGGTGGAGGAAATATGAATGGAAGGCTATTTAATGAGGGTTGACAAAGAATCATGAACCTAGACCTCATTTTAGCCTTGGGGGAAATTTGGTGCATTAAATGGAAAGATTTGTGGGAGTGAGGAGCAAGCCAAAATTCGGTTTTCCCGTAGCTGCTGTAACAGCCTATAGAGCCAACTTTGAAAAATCATATCTGCCTCAATTCTGATCGGAATCGTCTCATTTTTATACTCAAATTGAAACCCTGGATGTCTAGTTTCTGGGAAAAATAACCTCATTCACAGATTCAAAATATTCTGAGAGATATCGATGAAATGGTGAGCAGAGGTCATTTGTTAGAAAATAGTTTCAGCACAATTAACACCAATAGGTCCCCAAACTAGCTCCCAATTAACATTAAATGGCTCCAATCACTCCCATTTCAGACTTAATTGGTTCCAAATTTACTCTAATTAAAAGATAATTGAACAAATTACTCATTGAATAATTAATGTTTAACTATCTAGTTAATTAGGTGTGTGCAACCTTACCATAAAATGTAGTCCTAACCAACCAAATTATGACACATCATCGATCTCAAATTGATTATACTTATAATCAATTGAAATCAATTGTTCATAATCACATATAGTCGGACTCAATTTGTGATAGTGCATCTCAGCCATTAAAACTTGATTTGATGATAACTTTCAATCTAATGGTCCGATTAGGGCTCATGACCAGTCGATTTAATCGTTACAACATCAAGATCACTTTGGTGAAATGAGATTAAGGATCTAATGACCAGAATCAAGATGCATATTTCCAATGTGAAATTACCCTTTTACCCTCCATGTAAGGTTAAATACGGGTTGCAAAATAGGGTGTCAACACCACTCCTTGGTACTTCCTTTTCCTTTTTGCTGTTTGGAATTTGTGGAAAAACAGGAACAAAGTTATGTTTGACAACTCTATTCCTAACACAATGCTTGATAGGGTGTGTCTTGGCCAAGCTAAGGAATATTTTTACTGTGTTAGTAAAGCCAAGCAAGTCACGTCTAGGACTATTATCCCTATTAAATGGTGCAAGCCTAGTCCGGGTTGGCACAAACTCAACACAGATGGTGCTTCACTTGGAAACCCAGGCAGAGCTGGTGGTGGAGGTATAATTAGAAATAGTGATGAAGTGTGGATTAGGGGTTACTCCAGATCAATTGGGTACACTACAAGTGTTATGGCTGAATTGTGGGCCTTAAGAGATGGGTTATCTCTTGCTATTCAGCTGGGTATTAGTAAGTTGGAAGTGGAACTTGATGCCAAGGTAATAGTGGAGATGTTAAATAATATTGACAACACTAATAAAAAATTGTCTCCATTGCTTCTTAACCTGCAGATCTCTCATGGCAAGCATCACACAAGTTCGGGTAGCTCATGTGTTTAGAGAGGCGAACAGGTGTGCTGATTACTTGGCTAAGAATGGGTGCTACATGAGGGAGGATTTTGTTATTTTTGATGTTTCCCCCTCTAATGAATTAGATGGTTTACTTATATTTGATAGAAATGGTCTATACAGTTATAGGCATGTAGCCTCTACTTTGGCCTCTGTGGCTGGTTTGTAACTTCTTTTGTTGTTTAATATTATGCCTATTAACCAAATATATATATATATATATATATATATATATATAAACATGCCAAACATACACTTTAAATCGATTGTAAATAGGTCGAATTGAGTCAAAGTTACGGGTATTTTGTATTTTTCCACGTGTTAAAAAAAATAAAAAAAACAAGAAGTATCAAATATAAAAAGATAATAAAATACCTAAATTAAAAAGTTAAATAATCGGTAGATTCTTAAGTTAGTACAATTTAAAGATCTCTTTAACCCATGTTTTTGAGTTTAAAAGGGCAAATGAATTAGAATTTGGGCTAACTTCTTCCAAAATTTCTTATTCATATAGTGTGTGTATATATATATGTATTAATTTCTATTCAATAAAATAAAAGGAAGGAGAAAAAAGTGGAAGAATACTCTTTGACTGAAGTTTCTCTCTCGAACTCTCACACCTCATTTGGTTTTTATTATTGATTTATCATCCTTAAACTTACGTTAACCTTTTGAGTTTTGTTTGCCAGCTTGGTTTAAGAAGTGTACATTATTGTTCGTGATCGCATGGTGGTGGGTTTGATGGTTCAATTTGGTATTCATTGGCTTGGTAATGGTTTGATTTGGTATGGTGGTGGAAAAATGAAGAGATGAGAATTTTTTTTTTTTTGTTAAGAAGAAAAAGAGAGATGCTATATTCATAACAAATCATAAGTAGTTAATTATTATTGGTTCAAATTTGAACATATCACTGAGATTACTTTTATGCCCCAACAATAATAACTAGTAACAAGCTATCATTTATGATTTATCGTGAAAATGTTGTGAACATTGCATTTCTCGAAGAAAATTAGAAAATAGAAAATATTACTGTAATGACCTTATTACATAAATTTTGAACAAAACATTTCATGGAAAAAAGAAAAGAAAAAAGAAAAGAGAGTTAAGGTAAGAAAAATAAAATCCAAATACTTAAAAGAGAGAGAGAAGAAAAAAAAAAAAAAAAATAGAGAAGGCCAAAGGATTTGGTGTAGATAGGTAATTTCCATAAAATCCTCACTTTTCTCCCCAATTTTTCTTGATTTGGGGGGCTGGATTATGGTTAGCCCATTAAAAAAAACAGCCGAACCTCATAATTTTTTCTCCTCTTTTTCCCTTCTAACCAAACACCCATTTCACCCAAAATATCTTCTATTTTTCCCTTTCTCCTTTCATTCCTCCAAAATCACCCCAACCAATCATACACTGAATCAATTTTATTTTCTTGTATAATTTTGATAAATTCACCATGGTTTAAAAAAATCATATCAGACCAATCGATTCAAATTCAACTAGAAACTGAACCTTCAATTGGTCCGGCAAAAGTAGTTCGGACATGGAATTCACCCACAAAAAAAAAAAAAAATAAATAAAAAGAAAAGAAAAAAGACGCTTATTATTCTCCCTCGTCCATTAAAAGTCACTTGGGCCAACTACAGGTGCAAGTGACATGTTGAAGTGTGAACCCAGCCCATTTACACCTTCAAAACGGTGCGTCCTCAAATCCACCTCTAGCTTCTGAACTAAAAGTGAAAAGTGAAAAACCACAGCTCAGAAAAGAGAGGGAGGTCGATACTCGACATTGCTTGAAGCTGCTCAAACTCAACTGGACTATCACATAACAATCTCAATTCTCAAGCCAGGTAACAAATCTTCGTTCTTTTTCACTTAAAGCAACTAGCTTTAATCTCAAATCAAATGTTTCGTTTAGTTTGCTTAAACCTCCCACAACAGTTAAAGCACAGAGCTTTACCACAAAGCCATGCCCACTTGTTCTCAAAACTCTCTAATACCATCGAAACACCATCTTTTACAGTCTCTTTCCTTCAAAAATCATGTGGGTTGTCCTTAGAATCCGCCATTTCAGCTTCCAAGAAGCTCAACATTGTGAGCACAAAGAATCCCAACTCAGTTGTGGAACTTTTGACAACTCACGGTTTGACTCAGACCCATGTCAAAAGTTTAATTACTAGTCGTCCAGTCTTGCTTTTGGCTGATTTAGACAATACCCTGAAGCCCAACTTGGAGTTGTTTGAGTCATTGGGGTTTTCTAGCACTAGCCTTGGCAAAATGCTTACCAAAGACCCACGTGTGCTTGAAAGTGATGCATACACTGTGGTTGAGTTCTTTAGAGCTCATGGTTTCAGTGATCAGCAAATATCAGATTTGACTATGAAGCGTCCAACATTGTATTTGTTTAATGCACATAAGATTTTTAAGCCAAAGCTTGAGTTTTTCAGATCTTTGGGCTTGTCAGAACTTGAAATTGCGAAGATTTTGTCGACCGAGCCTTATATTCTAGAAAGGAGCCTCGAAAACCAAATCATTCCTTGTGTTCAAGAACTTAGGCGGATTCTTGGCAATGATGAGAATGTCGTGAAGGCTATAAAGGCATGCTACAGGGTACTTGAATGTAAAGTGGAAAAAGTGCTACAGCCCAACATATCGATGTTGGTAAGCCGTGGTGTACCCATGTCCTTAATTTTGAAAATGTTCTTGATCCAACCAAAATCAATGCTTATGAAGACTTATCGGTTTAGTGTGATTGTTGATGAAGTTATGAAATTGGGTTTCGATCCCAATAATCTGCTATTTGTTCTAGCCATACGTTCCATGGCGGTTATGAGTAAATCTTTGTGGGAGCAAAAGGTAGAAGCTTTTAAAAGTTTTGGATTGTCAAAGGATGAGATTTATGCAGCATTCAAAAAGCAACCCATGTGTATGATTGCTTCAGAGAATAAAATCAGGAAATTGATGAGTTTCTTTGTGAACAAACTGAATATGACACCTTCAATGATCTCCAAGAATCCAAATCTTCTACTGCTTAGCTTGGAGAAGAGGATTATTCCAAGGTGTTCAGTTCTGCATCTTTTGATATCAAAGGGGTTGGTTAAGGAAGAAACTAGCATTGTTTATGTGTTCAGAATGACTGAGAAGAGGTTTGTGGACAAGTTAGTGAGCAAATATCAGAAGGAGGTTCCAGATGTTGTTAGTGCACACCAAGGCAAGATAGAATTTCAAGGGTTCCCCTTTGATTTAAAAATTTGAGTTATTATGAGTTCAACAAATGGCAATGATGGAACAAATCACTGCCTTTGGCCACATCTTCATTTAGTTTAGCCCATCTTTATTGCTCACATTGGGTGATGAATAGAAACTCGTCAAAGTTGAGCTGAACCTTTTATGTATGGCGACAAACCCCATGCACTTGTTTTATGGAGGTGGCTATGTGGGCTGGCAATTTGAAATTTGAGTTTAGAAGAAGTCAGTAACCCTTGGCCTGCTCTGATTACATTAGACAGGAGTATGGCATTGCACAAGAATCTTTATGATCCAGCTAGCTGGTGGTTCTCTCAAATTCCCTTTTTTCATCAACAGTAAGGGTGGGTTCTAAGGTTGATGTTATTTAAAAATGTGATTCAAATGTCGTACTCTACGATGTTTAGGTGTTTCAGGTCTTGTGATATTACTCAGAAACCATACATTTTTACAATTCTTATCATTCTCCTGTTGTTTTCTCTAAAAAGGTTAGTTTCTTTTGTTTTTTTTTTTTGTTATCATATCTATTTTGACTTGCATTGATTGATGACTACCTATGCGTTTGTTCTTTTTCAGTCTAATATCTCTGTCATCTCTTTGTGTTATTTTACTTTTTCTATTTAATTAGTAATTGTTCTGTACTATACTAATCCCATGATGCCATATTCGAAGTCTAATATGGGAATGGTTTCTTATTAAAGATTCTCAGCTAGTCAGCTTGAATAAGTCTAGTTTTTTTTTTTTTTTTGGTGAAAATTAAATAAGTCTATTTAATAATGGTAAGAACTATCTCTTGGTAAGGGCCTCTTGTTTGGTAGATGCTATGGAATGACTTGGGGGTTTGTTGCATAAAGTAGCACCTATACCTGGTTTCAGTGTGACTCAAAGGACATTATCATCTAAATTTATGTCGTGTACTGTTTTAAGTTTTAACTTTTAAGGACTGGTGTTCAGATCAATTGCTTGAGAATTCCCTAAATGTGTCCAGTAGAGTAGCTTGAGGGAATGTATGTTTTCTTTTATAGTGTCATTACCTTTGTTAATGTTGCTTACAAGTTACTACCAAAGCCATTGCCCCCAATTGGTGAGCTTGCTAATGGCTACCTACACTGGGGTCTTCCATTAATCAATGGAGGCATATGTTACATGCTATTGCGCCCTTTTCATCTGTAGCCTTTTACCTTTTCACGCTTGAATTTCAATTGCCACTTCATAGTTTCTTCTTTCTCAAAGCTGGTACCTGAAAGCCATACTGCTCTTCCAAAATTCTATAGGATAAGGCAATTGCAGTCTGTATATTTTTTATGTTTGTGACTGTACTTCTGAATTTTTGTTGTGTTTAAGCTCTTTTTGCATCCCAGAATATTAAATTACTCAAGTGATATGAGACTAATGAGTTTGCCATGAAACCTTTCTCTTAGTTTCCTATCAGTTTGTATGGCTTCCTATATATGTTAGCAAAAACGTTATGGCTGAGCAAGTGGGGGGATAACCTTTCAGAGTCACTCATGATTCATGATGCAACCATTATCTCTGAAAGAGAAGAATCAGTATTAGAAAAATGTTAGCATTGCCATTTGACTCAGTTCATCTGAGCTTGATCTCATGATCAGTTCCTTAAATGTTGTTCTTCCCTTTCCCACTACCATTTTATATATGCATCTCATTTCTTATATAATCTGTTCTGGTCCTTTCCATCCTAAATCTTGGGATGCATACATCATGTAGAGCAAAACATGTGCTTGCAATATCTGTTCTAGTTCTTCTTTTTATTCTGTATAGCTTAGCATAGTTGCTGAACACAAAACAAATAAACTATAAATGTGGCTCATATGCTGGTATCTTGTGTTGGCCCTTTAATGGGGTGTTTTTGATTCCTCAAATTTCTTTATCTGTTGATTTTGCAAATAGTAAAGCTCCAATTATGCAATAATAAAGATATTACAGAAAAATGGGAAAGAAAAATGCCACACCATGTCGGAGAGGAAGCATTGGATTACCAATTAACTGAAAACAATGCTATTCCCATCAAAGGACACAGATTATTTAAAAACCTTTACAAGCTGGTTGTACCATGCCCATCTTTCATAAGATCTGACCGCCCTCAACTTTGGAAACCTCCAAATTCATATTCTTAGAATTTCTGTAGGGTGTAGACTTCACAAAATATTTTAAATTTTTGTACCTTGTAACATTTCATTCTTTGTTTTCCCTTACAAAGTTATTGCTTTAAACTGTGGTGAGAGAAATCTCAAATCCTGGGAGTCACCTTGTCTCTCCATGGTTAGTCCCATTGTTAAAGCTTGTTGAGCTACTTTCCTGGCCTTGCCAGGTTTGCAATTTTACATCATGCTCCACTTCTAGAACCCAAAATCTTATTGTTGGGCTACAATACCAACCATGTCAATGAATTCTTAATTTTTTTTCACACACTGAGGTCAAAAGTTCAATGAAGTTACATTGTCCTTGACTAGTCTTTGCAATTTAGTTTAGTAGCAAGGACATGGAGGGGAAAAAAGGACGATATAGAACTTGCTACCATTTGGATTTGGAAAAGTTATTATAAGAATTCAAATTTTGTTTCAATATCTTATGTTCCAGACTTTGAAATGGAGCATAAATTTCACAAAACCTATGCATGAGGAATAGTGTCTCTGTCCTCCAAAATAGGTTTTGTACAAGGCAGTACTGGTTTTGTATGTTGTGTAATTATATATTTTCTTCTATTGAGAGTAACAAGGAGGTCCTTGAGAATTCTCACACATCAAACATGGGGAAATTAAGATTTATATACACACTGACACTTGCAAAGATTCTACTCTCATTGTTGTCTACTTTGTCAAATTGCTATTGAATTGCATCACTTGACAAATAACTCTTTTTCTGCAAGAAGATCCCTGGCTCTTGGCAGAACCTTACTCTTTCTTTCTATCAGCACTAGCAAAAGCTTTCTTTTCACTGTTTACTATCATACATCATGTCCCTTCTAGGTGACTGGAGCATTAGATGGAAGCATACTTTGCCAGCCTCTCGCATGTAGTGGACTCACATATTTGTAGATCCATTTTCTGAGTATAAATATTTTGTATGAGATAATTTCTTCTGCATTGAATGGATTAAGAACAAATTTTGTGTGTATTAAAATAAATTAATAATATTTTATCAAATTGAGCAATCAAGTAGATGAGGTGGAAGCAGTAGCTACTGCCTGAGCCTGGGAGTTTTCCCTGGAAGTTGGTATTAACCAAGGTATTTTGCAAGGTGATTCCAAGGTGGTCATGAAATCTCTTGCATACAAGGCGCAACCTTTGGCTTCCTTTAGTACTTTTATTAATAGCTTATTTGGATTGAGGGGTAGTACATACACACACACTTGCATTCGAACTATTCTTCCTTCTGTTCTATATAGCTAAGCATAGTTGCTGAACACACAAATAAATTATTAAGGTTGGTCATATGCAGGGTTCTGGGTGGGCCCTTTAAAGTGGTGTCTTTGATGCCCCAGATTTCTCTAACTATTGATTCTACAATGAGTAAAAGCTCCAATTCTGCAATAATAAAGAGTTTCAAGATAACTACGAAAGCAAAACACCACACCAAGTTTGAGTGGAATCACTAGATTTCCAATGGGTAAAACCTAGGTAGAGTTCCTCAAATGTTGTACCTTTAGGTATCCCAGACAAATTCAACCATATGACTGCATCAGCCAATAAGTCATATGGTTGAATTTAATTGTCATTAGAAAAGATAACATTGTTTGTACTACATTGATCAATCTTCAATGCAACATGTAATTGATTTCTTTTTTCTTTTTTGGGTTAAGATAAAGATAGAAACAACATGTAGTTGAACTTAAGGTACAACACCTAACTAATTGTATTTGTACCTAAGTTTTGCCCGTTATAAAACAATGCTATTCCCCATCAAAGGAAAAAGATCGTTTAGTAACCCCAGAAAGCAGATTGTACCATGCCCATTTTCTATAAGATTTGACTAACTCCTCAACTTTGGAGAACTCAAAATTGATATTCTTAGAATTTCTGGACAGTACAGATGACAATATTTTTTTTCCAACTTTTGTACCTTACAACCTCCCCCCCTCCCTCCCTTGCTGGTTTTAAAATGAGTAGAGAGAAATGTCAAATTTGCATGCTTGGTCCTTTTGTTGAAGCCTGTTGGGCCACTTCCCTGGCCTTGACAAGATGGCAATTTTACACCATGCCTTGCTTCTGGAGCCTGAAGTCTTATAGTTGGGCTACAATACCTAGCATGCCAATGAACTCCACTCCTAATGTTTCTTCACACACTAAGGTAAAAAATTTGATTAAACTAATCTTTGCAGCTTAGTTTAGTAGCAAGGGCAGGAAGGGGGGAAAAGGACAATATACAATTTGCTACTACTTGGGTTGGGAAAAGTTGTTATAAGAGTTCAAGTTTTGTTTCAATAACTTGTGTATCAGGCTTTGAAATGGAGCATAAATTTCAAAATACCTGTGAATGAGGAACGATGTTTCTTTGTCCTCCAAAAAATGCTTTGTACAAGGCAGTACTAATGCTGTATTTTGTGTATCTACGTGTTTTCTTTTGTTAAGAGTAACTGTTAGGTCCTCAAGAACTTCCATACATCAAAGCATGGGGACACTAAAATGTATCACACACTAATAACACTTGAAAATATGCTCTTTTTATTGTTGTCTACTTTGCCAAATTGCTATTCAAATACATGATCATGTGATGTAGCTTAGCTTGGTTACCGGAAGAGAATAAAATTTGAAGTTGATTTGGAATAAATGTGTATATCGCGATCATCTTGTAATTCTTTTGCAATAAGCATGTTGTGAGCAGTCCTCTTATCAAGCGCAGGATTAGGCGCAATGCAGTGGTTTGTCCTAATGTTCATGTAATACTTTTTATTTTTAACTTTTTAAGTAATAATTGCCCCAAAAAATCTAGGATTTGTCTTTGCTTATTTTTAATGATTAAATGTGATTATTGAAGGAAAAAGAATGGTAGGGACAAGGTTGGATTTAGGAGTTTTCTTACCATGTAGAGTGGGAACATAGCTGGATTTATATTAGATGATTTGCTCCTTTTAAATTTCTTTTATGGTTTAAATCTACTGTGCAGGAGTATCCTGGCTTTGGTAGACAACTTTGCAAATGAAAATCTAAAGTGGCATGGAACTTGTTATATTTGTAAATCTAGAGATTGGTGAAAGGTACTCGCTGGTTGTTAGCATTGGCTTAGTACTACTGCTATTAGTCTTTCCATTTAAGGAGGCCTTTTTAAATGTGGTACAAAGAGGTTGTTGGTAATTTTGTTCTTCACAGGTAGCACAGCTGTATCAAATTTTTTGCTCAGGAAAGAGCGTCTGGTTGGACTCGACTATTATAAGTTTATAATGTTCATTGGAAGCATTAGCAGCAGTGTTAGGCCTAGAACACGATTTCAAGTGTTAGGCCTACAAATATATTCATTTTTATGGCCCAAATCCCGTCAACAGGTCATCTAAAAGCAGATTATTATTTTGTAGGCAGTGCAGTATTTCCTACTTCCAGGTAAACAAAGGAATTTCTTCCTACTTCGCTCAGGGAATAATTTACCTCGGAGTCAAAGATTCTCTTTCTTATTTAAGAGGAAGGAAATTGTTTTTCCTTTGCTTTTTATAAAGTTGGCAAAAATGTATTTTTAGTCCTTATATTTTGGATTAATTTTCATTTTGATTTTGGTCTCAAAATTGATTTTGCTAGTAATGTAATCCTTAAAAAAAGAAAATCATTTCTATTTTGAACTTACCATCAATCCACTAATAAAAACTTCCTACGTGACAAATGGAATACCTTGCTTATTGATGTGGCCCTAACATGACGCTGACATAGCCATTAAAAATTATTAAAACAATTATTTGACATTTTTTAAGTGCTTCATCAGCATTTTAATTAAAAAAAAAAACCATGTTAGAAAATTTAAAAAATTAAATTAAATTAAAAAAAACTTAAATCTAATTTAATTAAAAATTTTAATTAAAAAAAATTTCTTAATGTTCTTTAACTTGTTCTTCATTTTACAACTTATTCTTCATACCCTTCCCAATTCAATCCTACCAACCAAGAACTCAAACCCATCATAAGAAAACAAACCCAGCAACCTAAGAGCTCAAACCCAGATCACTAAGACATAAATGAAAACAAGAAGAAAAAACCCAAATTCAACACCTTAGAGATCTACTACAAATCAAACCCAGCACCATCAGATCTACTATAAATCAAGACCATCGAATTCTTCATGTTCTTTCCCAAATTCTAACACAATCAACACCGAATTCTCAGCAAATCAAACCCATAAATCCAGTTAACAAACCAACCCAGATCAAACCCAGATCAAGAAACCAATCGCAACAAACCCAGATCAACACAATCAAACCCAGATCCCACCACCATTGACCAACACAATCAAGCCACCACCACCTCGCCGATCAAAAACATTTTTCCATAACTTGAACTTCAGCTCAAAACCCACAAAAATTCCAGAACATGACCACCATTGACCGACACAATCAAGCCACCACCACCCCGCCGATCAAAAACATTTCTCCATAACATGAACTTCAGCTCAAAAACCCACAAAAAATCCAGAACATGACCACCACTGCCATCGAAAAAGTCACTAAACCCACCGATCAGTCAACAAACCCACGCCAAGGTGGTGGCCAAGACGGAGGCCGAGATCGAGTTCCTTTCTCTCTAAACCATCACCGACCCCTTCCTCTGGATCTGCTCCAAACCGCCGGCCTCATCTCTCTCTCTCTCTCTCGCTCTCCCTCTAAACTCTTTTTTTTTGGTAGAGTTCTCTCTAAACTTAGATGATAATAAAAATTGTTTGATGCTTTTGACTAACTCACTTAAAGAAAAGTAAATACACTTAAAAGTAAAATGATCTAATGATAATTTTTTTTTTGAATTTTCTAATTAATTTAATTAGATTAATAAAAATTCGTTTAAAACTAAAAAAGTAAAATTTTTGTTTGTTTTTTATTTTTTAAAATCAAAATCAAAATTGAGGAATTAAATTTTTTTTGTTTTAATTTTTCATTAATTAAAATGGTGAGCTGGCATTTAAAAAATGCCAAATAATGTTTTCGATAATGTTTTAACGGCCACATTAGCGTCATGTCAGTGCCATGTCAACAAGCAGGTTATTCTGTTTGTCATGTAAGAGTTAGTAGATTGACGGTAGGGATCAAAAGAGAAACGATTTTTTTTTAGGGACTACAGTAGTAGCAAAATTAATTTTAGAACTAAAATAAAAATTAACCTAAAATGTAATGACTAAAAATACATTTTGGCCTGTAAAGTTTGAAAATAATCATACTGGCCGACAAAGTTGATCATAAATCAATTTCACTTTTACAAAAGTAAACACTCAAAGGGGGGAAAGGGAAATGCCTTACAGCTGGTTAAAGGTAAGTCTTTTGTCTTTTCTTGGGCCAAAATGGCCAAATGGCCATAAAATCCTAAGTATATAGTTAGTAGTTCTAGTTATCAAACTATATTATTTACTAGCATCTCGAGTCTAAGAGACTCGATTTTGGTCTATAAATCGAGTCTCAAAGACTCGATTTTCATGATCTGATGTGGCATTTTTTTCCTACTTGGAAATCGAGTTTCTAAGACTCGATTTATAAACCAAAAAAATTTAAAAAAATTTCAACTCTCACGTACAAGCCAAAATACACAAATTTTTTTTTAAAGAAATACAACAATCAGATCAGATGAGAGAGGCGAATTGCCTAGAATGTATCAGAGAAGAATCCAGAGAAAAAAAAAAAAAAAAACCAGAAACAGAAAGAGAGAAGAACCCAGAATAGAAGAACCTAGATCGGTCGGCCTGGGTTGCACATGGCGCACGCGGCCTGGCCTGGGTCGCGCACGGCGCGCTCAGCCTGGCCTGGGTCGCGCACTTTTTTTTAGAGAATTTCAACTTATAACATCTGAACCTGATGATAAAAAACTTTTCTAAAATGATTTGTAACAATTGCACCTTTTTTTTTAGACTAAAATGATTTGTTAATGATTGCACTTTCTTTTAAGGAGTTTCAAACTATGATGTTAGCTTCTGATGATAACTCTTTATTATCAAATTTTATCATCAAATTAAGACATCAATAGGCTTTTGGTGAAGCGAATATTGAACTTTAGATCTCTTATTCAACCATAAAAAATTTTATCAATTGAGTTAATTGAATTTGAATTAAGAATTGCACTTAAGTCATCTTTTAACCTTTCAAAGGTAAACACTAGAGTCTTTCTTTCTTCCTTTGCAGGTACCTTCCTTTGCAGGTACAATCACTACAGGAATGCTAACCCAAGAATATAATGGTTTAAGTAACACCAACCATTCTAAGTTTGAGCATTTGTAGCAGTGTAGCTAAATAGCTATATAGCTATTTTAGCTACACCAAAACATAAAAAAGAGGGTTGCAGCAGTAGAGCTAAAACTAAAAATTTTAGCTTCTCAGCTATAGTGCATAGCTAAATATAGTTGTGCATTGTAGCTTAAAGGTAAAAATAAAAAAAATAAAATAAAAAAAACTATTTTATGTTGCGTTCACACTGATCAGAATATTTTAATATTATTTTTTTCTTTTCTTTTCTTCTCTCCTCTTTTCCATTTCTGCCTGTTGCTCCTCTCTACTCAGTCCTCACCCTCTTCATTTTTGCCCATTGTCGCCGACCAAGCCCCTACCCTGCGCCAACCACTCTGTCTCGCATTTTCTCTCTCTAGATCTCCACCTCAAAGGCCGAACCTCCAAGCTCCACCCTCTCTCTACTATCTCATGCCCAGCGTCGATGTGGGTTTGTGTTTGTTTTTTCCGATCTATTGTAGGCAGTGGGCTTGTGTTTTCCGATCAGCGTTGGTGGGTGGGTGGCTAGGTTCGTCGACATCGGTGGGCTGTGTTGTGGTTGAATAGTTGGCGTCGGTTGGGTTCATCGGCGTCGGTGTGCTGTGGTGTGGTTGGTGTGCTGTGGTGGGTTAGTGTGATTCGTGAGTGGGTCGCTGGGTTCAATACTGTGTCTGTGTGGGTGGGTTTGTGAGTAGATCGGTGTGTTCGTGGTGGTGGCTTGGGTGGATTTCGTGGTGGTGGGTGTGGGTGTTGCCTTGTGGGTTTGGTGGGTATGGGCTTGGTGTTTTTTTTTTTTTTTTTTTTTTTTTTTTTTGTGGTCTGTGGTGGTGGTGGTGGTGGTGGTTGTGGTTGTGTGTGTGGCTGTGATGGTTGTGTGTAGTAGATATATTATTTTATTATAGCGGATATATTATTTTATTGTGATGTTTATATTATTTTATTAGGTTGAATGCTAAAATAGATCTACTGTTGTAACATGTGTGTTGTGTAGGTAAAATAATAAAGTAACTTTTTGTAGTGTCAAATAACTAAATTTTTAACTCCATTGCTGTAGATGCTCTAACATACTAGCTAGCTACACTCCAAAAATAAGCGTGTACCTAAGAAATTTCTTCCTACTTTCCTCAGGGAATAATTTACCACAGAGTTAAAGATTCTCTTTTTTATTTAAGAGGAAGGAAATTGTTTTTCCTTTGCTTTATATGAAATTTGAAAATGAGTCACAACGCATAAGCTTTAGCTAGCTTAGCTACACTCCAAAAATAAGCGTGCACCGAAAAAATTTCTTCCTAACGTGCTGGGTGCAAAGGCAATAGTGTGAAAGTGAATCAGTATGGATAGCTACTCTCCATATAGTATTTTCACAATGTACGGCCAGTTTGGGCCACCAACTAAAAAATTGTTTTCTCTAAAAAAAGTTAGTCATACTACAAATAGTATTTTCACAGTAGACTATCATATAGGCCCGTTTAGTAGCTCATTTTGAACACACTTTTGAGCATTTTAAATAATATTACACATATTTTCATACACTTTTTCACCTACACGTATATTAAAAATACTCAAACAACATTACTCAAACTCCTCTACCAAACGGGCCCATAGTCTTCTCGGCCTCAAAACAACAACTAGCATTCAATTTCTTCCCTCTGCCATTCCCATTCTCTCTCAAAATCCATTCAGAAAAACCTCTTATTTTAATTTTCATTCACTTTCCTTTGCCTAATTTCATCAAGCTTTCTTTCTCTTCTTCCTTTTAGATCTTCTCAAACGTACCATTTCACTATGGCTTTTTTGACAAACAAACAAGCCTCCTCTTCCTCCATCACCCACCAATTCATATATGATGTGTTCTTGAGTTTCAGAGGGGATGATACCGCATGGATTTTACAAGCCATTTGAATGGCTTTTTGAAGCTGAAGGTTATTCACACCTTCATCGATGATGAACTCCCAAAGGGAGAAGAAATTTCTACTGAACTTCTCGAAGCTATTAGAAGTTCAAGGAGTTCCATAATTGTATTCTCTGAGAACTATGCATCTTCTAGCTGGTGCTTGGATGAACTTGTCGAAATTCTTGAGTGTAAGAAGAATGGACATATGGTGCTACCAGTGTTTTATAAGGTGGATCCCTCGGAAGTACGTAACCAAAAGGGAAAATTTGGAGAAGCTTTAGCAAAACATGAAGTAAATAATATAAAGAAGGTGCAAAGATGGAGGGAATCTCTAAAAAAAGCTGGTAGCATATCTGGTTTGACCTACAAGGACGGGTATTTAATTACTAACCTTTCACTTTATTTATTTATTTTTTTCTTGTTATAATTTTCAATTGTGTGTCTAGTCACTAAATTTTAAGTAAATTAACGCCAGTTACCACTAATTTTTTTCATTGATGGCTTTAATTTTTTTGGGGTCAAATTATGAAAGTATTAATTTTTAATTGCTAATCTAGTTACTACAAAGATCAATGACAGAAACATAAGAATATACAATCAAGATAATCTTACCAATTAATTAGGACATTCTTCCGCAATATTTAGAAATTTTTCGAAAAAGTACTTAATAATTTTGTAAAAACATCAAAAGTAGGTCCCTAATAACTTGTTTCCTCACATCTATAAAATTTATGTAATTTACTTTTATTAACACCTAGTGTTATGCATGTGTGATGCAAGGTATAATAAAAAATCATATTTAAACTAAAGAATATACTTCAATAATATTGTTAAAAGTGAATTATAAATTAGATAATAAAAATTTACTTAAGTTACATAGTGAATACACACCATGTAAAAGTAAAAGTAAACCAAGTTTAACATAGATTATAAAATCATTTAAAATAAATAATGAAACGAGTTCTAAATTTCTTGAAATTTATAATTGACTTTTTATCAAAATATTATTTTATATTTTTAAATATTTTGTGATACGGTTTTACTTAAAAGTAAACTATATTAATAATTTTAATTTATTTATAATAAGCGAAAGGGTGGAATTATATCATACAAATTTCAATACTTATATTACGCTAAGTAGTGCAAACATGACTTGTATAATTAAACTTTTATTATTAAACCAAAAATTTGTGGTAGGTCATTAACATAATATAAAATAAATAATGAAATTTCTCTCAAAATTTGAAAAACTCTTTGGAGTAGAATTTTAATTGAGTAACTTTTATTTAAAATTTTTTGAAACATTGATGATGGAGTTCAACTTAGACCTACTATGAAATTGTTATAATTTACTTATAGTACACCAAATGACCTAAAGAGAGAAAAAAAAAATGAAAAATATGAATCAAATAAATGAAGAGGAGGGCATCCACTTAGCACAACTACAATGGAGGATACAACTTTTATTATATAGTATATGGTATTATATAATTTGGACATGAGTTCATATAAAATTAACTTTATTGCAAATTTTTTGGTGACAATAATTAGTTGATTGATTATTTTATCATTTTAAAAAATTTATATAGTGTACCAAAGGTTTTATAATTTCACTAACAACATAAATCATACAATTTAATATTTAATTTATAATTATTCAATTTTCTTTTTACAGAAAATAACCAAAACTTTTAAAGGCATAGGAACTTGGCTCAAAGAGAGTATGTCACATGTTGTAACCACAACTTTTAGGGTCCAACTTTTGTTATATACAAGTTGTTGATTTGCATAATGCGTTTTTATAAAAAGGTAATACGAATATACCTATTATAATCAATAAAAATTTCTCTATTATCAAATGACAAAAAAAATTAGTCAAGAACTTAAAAGGTAAAGCATAAAAATAACCGTTCCCATATAATATTTACAATAAAGTTAGCTATGTTAGAAATTTGACAAATTTTCTCAATATCCAAACTTTATCTCCCTAATATCAAATCCACGGAAAATGTATCTAAAAGATTTTTAAGTTAAAAAAAAAAAATGAAACAACTACTTTCAGGACCTAAAATACATCAAAACCTTGATTAAGGGGAAAAAAAGTCAACTCTAATACCTAAAATGTAGAAAACTTATCTCAAAATTTTATAAATAAAATAATGTAATAGCATAAAAAAATTTCCAAAACCAAACCCTTACAAAAACAAGATTCAAAACCTAAAAGGAACAAAATATATATATATATATATATATTTATTTATTTATTTTGTTTCTACCTCCTGTCAAACAAAAAAAAAAAAGGTGTATATATACAAACACTTCCAGGATCTAAAGTCCAAAAAAAAAAAAAAAAAAAGTCACATCAACAACCAATTTCTCTCCCTAATATCCAAAACACAAAAAATATATCTCAAAATTTTATAAATCGAAGAGGAAAAAAAAAAAAAAAAAAAAAAAAAAAAGAACGACTTCCAGGACCCAAAACCCAACAAAATCTTGATATAAATAAATATATATATATATATATATATATATATATATAACACACACAACAAAGTCATAACTTTTAATTTGTAATATCCAAAAAGAAAAATGCATCTAATTTTTTTTTTTTTAAAACATTCAAGACATACCTCCGGCAATATCAAAGTTTGATAGTCTGCAATAGTGGATTATGATTGATCTTGCTAATTCCTAAATATTATAACATGGCTCTACTTAATGAATAAACTTTAAAACGGGCATGAAAAATATTAAGTTATTAATTATTCAAGTAAACCAGTATGCACTTATAGTAACAAAAAAAGAGAGTACGTTGATGCTGTTATGTAGAAACAATCCAAAAATAAAAGTGTAGCATTAATTGCACAAAAAAAAATTATCAGCCTGTCAGATAAGTACATAACACATCAACCAACTCAAAACTGTACTTTCTTGCCAAATTATTATCTAGAAAATGGCATTAATACATCATACACACACACAGCTAAAATTTAAAGAAAATTCAATTAGATTTAAATTGAATTTTAAATTTTGCAATACATGTTCCATTTAATTTTTAATTTTATGTCAATTAAATTATTGAGTGTAAAAATTGAAGAGTCTAAATTCAATTAAACTCTAAGTTGGATTTCAATTGAAACTCAATTTTCCGCCACGCGTCCATCTAAGTTTTTAATTTTTGTGGCAAGTAAATTATTAGATACAAAAACCAAAAAGTCTAAAACTAATTAAATTTTAAATCATATATATAAAGGTAATACCATGTAATCTCTTCTAAAAGCAGTGTATAATCTGAATCATATAATTGTGATTTTTTAAAATTATACCCATGCATATGCACAAGCTACACACTAGTTAATAATTAAAGCTAACAAAGGCTACAATAATTGAGGCCATTTTGAGTGTGTATGTATTGTAATTTGTAACTATTTAAAGAATTTTTTTCTCTCTACTTTTAGTTACTACCTTAGTCTCTTGTTTTAATTTTACCAAAACCAAAGGTTAGAGGATAGGTAAAATTATAGTGTACTATTGAATAATTAATATTGTAAAAAAAAAATATAAAAAATAGTGGTGTGGCTGATAATGTGGCTTAACATGAGTGTAACAAAATTAAATTCTACGCTTTGACTTTTATATATTATATAGATATAGATATAGATTATATGATATTTTAGTTGTAGTGCACAGACGAAACATCTTGAAGTTAGTCCTTGTTCATGTATTTCTATTTTTTGTTCTAACTTATTACATACTTTTTATGTTATGTAAATGACAGTTGTAGCTGCTCTCAATTTGAATTTATTGAAGAAATTTTTAAAGAGATCTCAAGTGCTCAATTAAATCACATGAAATTATCTGTTGCAAAATATCTTGTTGGAATAGATACTCGTGTAAATGACGTCATAAATCGGTGTTTAGATATTAAATCAAATGATGTCCGCATTGTAGGGATCTTTGGCCTTCCCGGAGTGGGTAAGACAACAATTGCAAAAGTTATTTTTAACACAATTCATTATTGTTTTGATGGAAGCAGCTTTCTAGATAATGTTAGTGAAAAATCAAGGACAATTGATGGCATAATTCAATTACAAGAGACACTTTGTTATGAGATCTTAGGGTATCAAAATTTGAAGGTGGGGAGTGTATCTAAAGGAATCAGTGTGACGATTGAAAGGCTTCATCGTAAAAGGATTCTTATAGTTCTTGATAATGTTGAAAAATTGGATGAGATAGAATTTTTTCTTGAAAATTATGATAGGTTTACTTCTGGAAGTAGAATCATTATAACCACAAGAGACAAACACTTGCTTGATACTCTTACAAAAAATATTCATGTAATGTACTACGAGGTGAAGGAGTTAAATAAACATGAAGCTCATAAACTCTTTTGTCAAGAGGCCTTTGGAAGAAACAATTTCGAGGAAGATTATTTAGAATTGGTCAACCAATTTATAGATTATGCCAAAAGTCTTCCATTAGTTCTAAAAATAATTGGCACAGATTTGTATGGAAGAACTAAACATGAATGGAAAAGTGCGTTAGACAAATACAAAAGAATTCCCAAGGGAGACATTCAAAAAATACTCAAAATAAGTTATGATGGATTGGACCAAACTCAACAGGAAATTTTTCTTGATATTGCTTATTTTCTTAAAGGATTTTACAAAGATGAAGTTGTAGATATACTAAGAAGCATCAATAACCATGATCCATATTATGATATTGAAAGACTTATTGATAAGTGTCTTATAATTGTTACTAAAGATAACGAATTATCGATGCATGACTTGATTCAACAAATGGGTTGGGAAATTGTTCGACAAGACTCACCAGGAGTGATCAAGAAGCGTAGTAGGCTATTGTGTTATGAAGATGCTCCTGAAATACTAATTGAAAATATGGTATGAGTTGTTTTGATTTACTTTTTTCTATTTTTTCACAAGGGGATTTAGTCATTTTTATTCCTTTTATTTTTTTTTAATGTTTAAGAAAATATAATTTTATTAGTGTGGCTTTTGTTTAAAGTTAACAATCTATTTTTTTTTTTTTGGTGAATTATTTTCTACATTGTGGTTTACGTAATGTTTTGTTCAATTAGGGGTCAAATGAAATTCGAGGCATAACACTGTGCTTGCCTAAACCAAAAAAGCTGAAGTTGAATCTTGGAAAGATGAAGAATCTCAAATATTTGATAGTTTGCAATGTAATTAGTGAAAACCTTAAATCTCTTCCCAATGGGTTGAGGTTACTTGAATGGAATGAATTTCCTTTATCTTCCTTACCATCCGCCTTTGAACCTAAAAACCTCGTTGTACTCAAGATGCAACGAAGCCACATAAAATTGGACGAGCATTTCGAGGTATGATCATTAGCATTTATAAATTCTTATTAGGCTTTTGTTAATGAGTGCTCTTAGAGAATAACTTAAGATGCATTTTTTTTTTTTTTTTTGTGGTTAAAACTAAACCATGCGTTTAATACTAAATTAAATAATATTTCTATACATTTCCAATGAACAAAATCAATTTGTGCACTTAAAAAAAGAGTAATGTTACATGCACTACAAGTTTTACAAATTGATTAAATTGATGTGTTACCAATCATAAAGAGAATTCAAATATTTATTTATGAGCTAGTTGAAGCCCAACATTTACATTCATTATCACATTAATTTGTAAATTTTATATTGTAATACTTGTAGTATCTATAGCATTTTTTTTTTAAAATGTTTATAATAATTCAAAATTGAACATGTGGTATTTCTTAATCTATCCTCTTAGCTTATCATATTAATATATATTTTTTCTTTTTACTAATAAATTTCAAAAAAATATTTCTTCTTTCTACAGAGGTGTCGATTCGAAACATTGAAATATATGGATTTGTCATCTTGTAAAAATATTACAAAGGTACCCGACTTATCACTGATTGCCCCAAACATAAAGGAATTGGACCTTCATGCATGCATAAATTTAGTTGAGGTTCATCAGTCCATTGGACTTCTTGAAGAGCTTAAATTATGGGAACTCACTGGATGCCAAAATCTTAGAATTATACCAAGAAACCTCAAGTTGAAATCTCTAAAAGATTTTCATTTCTTGAGCTGTGAAAGTCTTGAGCAAGGAACGGAAGTGTTGTTTTCATCAATAGGATATCTCATTGCCCTTCGTAAGTTAAGTATAAGTTTAAAAAACGTGAAAGAGGTTCCAAGTAGCATCTCTAATTTAAAAAATCTTAGCTTACTCTTTATGGAAGATTGTGACAATTTTCCAAAAGCCATGGATACTCCTGATTGTTTCCCCAAATTAGAATTTTTAGGTATCCGTTACAGCAATATTACTACCCTCCCTGACATCAATATCAGATTTCAGAAATTAAAAATACTTTACTTTCAGCACTGCTGGAACCTTCGAGAAATTCCAATACCTCCACCACATCTAGAAGATTTATGTATGGAAGGGTGCAATTCCTTGGATTCACAATCAAGAAGAAGATTATTGAGTCAGGTATCTCCCTTTCTCATAGAATGATAGAAAGAAACAATATATGACTAAATTTGCTAAACTGAAGTTTCTTAAATTTGCATCAGTTTGGAGAAATGTTTGGGCTTCCACAAAATATGGTATGTTCAAGGGGATCATTGCATCAGGACTCTGTTTCTGAAAAGTGCTGCGATACATCTAAAATGTGTTCTACACTTGAACTTGGGGATGATGGATTTCAATTTAACCTTATCCTTCCAGGAACTAAGATTCCAAAGTGGTTCAACCATCAAAGTGTTGGAAGCTCCATATCATTCTCAGTTGGTTCGAAATCTCTAGCATTTGCTTTCTGTGTTGCTTTAAAAATAGAACTGAAGGATATTGTGGCAAGTCGATTTGAAAGGTTTCTTTGTTCTGTCTACATTTTCTTCAAAGGTTATAAAAAAAAGTTATTTTCATGTGAATTTTTGTTAGATTCATCATCTTTTATGTGGTTTCACTATAGAAGCAATAGCTCATTTGATGGCATAGTTTTAGAGGATTGCAACAATGTTAAGTTTCTATTTGAGGTTTCAGATTATGATCCAAAAATGGCAAAATTTACAATAGAAAGGTGTGGGGCCCATGTAGCATGCATCTGTCCTTCTCGGAATCCTGCTGTAGATAAGATGGCCTGCATAAGAGTTCATGAAAGTTTAAGAGTGTCCTTTGATGAAAACTTAAAAATGTTTTTATGTAGAGTAGTTGCTCAAAACCTCGTTAGATTCTCAAAAACCTATTGCCCTCTCTGTGAAATAGCTGAAGATTCCCTTTTACATCTATTTCAATGTTGTCCCTATGCCAAAGGAGTGTGGTATGGTGGTAGATGGGATTTTCGAGTTGAAATGATCCGAGCTCAAACTATAATGGAATTTGTTGAACATATAATTGACCCCCCAAGTGAGTTAATCGCAGAAAGAATCACCAAAGATGAGTTCACACTATATGCAGTAGTGACAATGAAAATCCTTTGGATGGCACGAGAGGAAGCTTTGGTTTCAAACACTAAACCCACCATAAACCAATTAGTCCATCGTCTGAACAAACAGTATGACTTTTACTTGAGACCACTCACCAAAGAGCAAAACAGGGGAAGTGCTTGGACCAAACCGCTTGATCAATTGGTAAAGCTTAATTTTGATGCATCATGTGATCAAAATAGTGTAGGCTTGGCTGTGGTTCTCAAAGATCAAGACGGGAATGGGAGAGCTATCGGACGTGGCATAAACAGCAACAGCAAGATGGGATTGGCATTGGCCAAAGTGGAGCGCAAATTGTGGTAGAGGGTACAAAGGTAAGCATTCCTTGTATTTGATAAAATGTTTCTATGGGTTGAATGAATGAACTCACCTCCTTCTTTTCTATAGAGGAGTTTCAATATATATATATATATATATAATGGTAAAATATGGTAAAGATTAAACAATTTGATTGCTATTTCTCTTTCTTTTTTGTAGTCGGATGAATCTCCTCTAGAGATACTCTTTAATTTGTTAGCTTCTTGTTGAGTATTTATCTTTTAGATTGCTCTATTTGAATTGCAGAAAACTTCATTATAAATCCAGCTTGCTAGCCAAATTCTGCTTTGGCTTAGGCTTCTTCTTCATTTGGAAATTTGGTTAGATCAAGAAAATTTGATGCTTTTTCTTTGGAAGTACATACTATCATTGCTTCTTTACCAAGCCAAATTCCGTTAGCTTCATCTCATGTGTTGCCAAGTTCGTGTTTTGTGAGTGTAGATTTTCTTGTGGCTGAGTCCATTGTGTCACGAGCAGAAGATTCATGAACCAGGGTGTGATCAGCCATCAAGCACTTTGTAGAATATGCCAAATGTCAGACTAACAACTGGAGGCAGACCTTCTGGAATTGCCACTACTGATTGTGACTGCTTCAGTGACATGCATGATCAGCCATCCTGCACTTCATCTCTAATACTTTTGAGTTTAAAATATGTCTGAGTAAGAAGATTTAGAGTCTCAGAGCAACAAATGTTCTCTCATTTCATCTATTAAAAATTGCATGTTGTAGTTTTTTCAGTTTAATTTTGTGTTCATTTCTTTTTACATAATGTCTATGATTTCAACCAACATCAGTGGATAGTGGTTAGCTTAAAGAAAATATTGTTGCTTTAAGTCATACTTAATTATAACCAAGCTGCTTGTCTTGTGATGTTACTCTAGGATGTTTAGGTGTCTCAGGTCTTGTGATAAGAATTTACTCAGAAACCATACATTTTTACAATTATTATTATTCTCTAAAAAGGTTAGTTTCTATTGTTTTTTTTTTTTTTTTGTTATCACATCTATTTTGACTTGCATTGACTGATGACTACCTATGCTTTCGTTCTTTTTTAGTCTAATATCTCTGTCATCTCTTTGCATTATTTTAATTTTTCTATTTAATTAGTAATTGTTCTGTACTATCTAATCCCATGATGCCATATTCGAAGTCTAATATGGGAATGGTATCTTATTAAAGATTCTCAGCTAGTCAGCTTGAATAAGTCTAGTTAATAATTTATTTATTTTTTTTGAAAATTAAATAAGTCTATTTAATAATGGTAAGACTATCTCTTGGTAAGGGCCTCTTGATTGGTAGATGCTATGGAATGACTTGGGGGCTTGTTGCATAAAGTAGCACCTATACCTGCTTTCAGTGTGACTCAAAGGACATTATCATCTAATTTTATGTCATGTACTGTTTTAAGTTTTAACTTTTAAGGCCTAGTGTTCAGATCAATTGCTTGGGAATTCGCTACATGTGTCCAGTAAAGTATCTTGAGGGAATGTATGTTTTCTTTGATAGTGTCATTACCTTTGTTAATGTTGCTTACAAGTTACTACCAAAGCCATTGCCCCCAATTGGCGAGTTTTCATGTTTGTATTCCAATTGCCACTTCATAGTTTCTTCTTTCTCAAAGCTGGTACCTGTAAGCCATACTGCGCTTCCAAAATTCTATAGGATAAGGCAATTGCAGTATGTATCTTTTTATGTTTGTGACTGTACTTCTGAATTTTTGTTGTGTTTAAGCTCCTTTTGCATCCTAGAATATTAAATTACTCAAGTGATATGAGAGTAATGAGTTCACCATGAAACCTTTCTCTTAGTTTCCTATCAGTTTGTATGGCTTCCTATATACGTTAGCAAAAACGTTATGGCTGAGAAAGTGGGGTGATAACCTTTCAGAGTCACTCATGATTCATGATGCAACCATTATCCTTGAAAGAGAAGAATCAGCATTAGAAAAATGTTAGCATTGCCATTTGACTTAGTTCATCTGAGCTTGATCTCATGATCAGTTCCTTAAATGTTGTTCTTCCCTTTCCCAGTACCATTTTATATATGCATCTCATTTCTTATATAATCTGTTCTAGTCCTTTCCATCCTAAATCTTGGGATGCATACATCATGTAGAGCAATACATGTGCTTGTAATATCTGTTCCAGTTCTTCTTTTTATTCTGTATAGAATAGCATAGTTGCTGAACACAAAACAAATAAACTGTAAATGTGGCTCATATGCTGGTATCTTGTGTTGGCCCTTTAATGGGGTGTTTTTGATTCCTCAAATTTCTTTATCTGTTGATTTTGCAAATAGTAAAGCTCCAATTATGCAATAATAAAGATATTATAGAAAAATGGGAAAGAAAAATGCCACACCATGCCTAAGAGGAAGCATTGGATTACCAATTAACTGAAAGCAATGCTATTCCCATCAAAGGACACGTATTATTTGAAAACCTTTACTAGGTAGTTGTACCATGCACATCTTTCATAAGATCTAACCGTCCTCAACTTTGGAAAACTCCAAATTCATATTCTTAGAATTTCTGTAGAGTATAGACTTCACAAAATATTTTAAATTTTTGTACCTTGTAACATTTCATTCTTTGTTTTCCCTTACAAAGTTATTGCTTTAAAATGAGGTGAGAGAAATCTCAAATCTTGGGAGTCACCTTGTCTCTCCATGGTTAGTCCTGTTGTTAAAGCTTGTTAAGCCACTTTCCTAGCCTTGCTAGATTGGCAATATTACAACATGCTCCACTTCTAGAGCCTAAAATCTTATTGTTGTGCTACAATACCAACCATGTCAATGAATTCCTAATTTTTTTTCACACACTAAGGTCAAAAGTTCAATGAAGTTACATTGTCTTTAACTAGTCTTTGCAATTTAGTTTAGTAGCAAGGACATGGAGGGGAGAAAAGGAAGATATAGAACTTGCTACCATTTGGATTTGGAAAAGTTATTATAAGAGTTCAAATTTTGTTTCAATATCTTGTGTTCCAGACTTTGAAATGGAGCATAGATTTCACAAAGCCTGTGCATGAGGAATAAAGTTACTATGTTCTCCAAAATAGGTTTTGTACAAGGCAGTACTAGTTTTGTATGTTGTGTAATTATATATTTTCTTCTATTGAGAGTAACAAGGAGGTCCTTGAGAATTCTCACACATCAAACATGGGGATATTAAAATTTATAAACACACTGACACTTGCAAAGGTTCTATTCTCATTGTTGTCCACTTTGCCAAATTGCTATTGAATTGCATCACTTGACAAATAACTCTTTTTCTGCAAGAAGATCCCTGGCTCTTGGCAGAACCTTACTCTTTCTTTCTATCAGCACTAGCAAAAGCTTTCTTTTCACTGTTTACTATTATACATCATGTCCCTTCTAGGTGACTGGAGCATTAGATGGAAGCATACTTTGTCAGCCTCTCGCATGTAGCGGGCTCACATATTTGTAGATCCATTTTCTGAGTATAAATATTTTGTATGAGATAATTTCCTCTGCATTGAATGGATTAAGAACAAATTTTTTGTATATTAAAATAAATTAATAATATTTTATCAAATTGAGCAATCAAGTAGATGAGGTGGAAGCAGTAGCTACTGCCTGAGCCTGGGAGTTTTCCCTGGAAGTTGGTATTACCCAAGGTTTTTTGCAAGGTGATTCCAAGGTATTCTTCCTTTTGTTCTGTATAGCTAAGCATAGTTAAGCCTGTTCAGGCACCGACCGGCACTGATGAAACCAGCCGGCGCCGAACCGATCCGACCGCTTCACAAGCCCACCATAGGTGTCCGGCGCGGTGGTCGGCGGCGATCTGGACAAACCAAAGACGTCCGGTGCGGCGAGCGGTGGCTGTTTTGCACTCCGACGAGGAACCGCACCGTATCTGTATATATATAAATACACACACTATAATTCAACATATATGTATCAATGTTTACAGTTTTTTATTTTTATGTTTCAGTAGATTGAAGAAAACCCAGAGAAGCCATGAAAGCAAATGCAAGGAATAGGAAGAAGAAGAAAACGGCGCTAGACTTAAGGATAGATTTTTTTTTTTTTTTGGTTGACATATACAATCTAGCACTAAAACTACGTCGTTTTAGGACCTGATATTAAATTTTAATATCAGCTCCAAAACGACGTAGTTTTATCATCAGATTAAAAATTAAAAAAAAAAAAAGGGTTTTTCTTCCTACTTTCCTTAGGGAATAATTTACCATGGAGTCAAAGGGTCTCTTTCTTATTTAAGAGGAAGGAAATTGTTTTTCCTTTGCTTTATTCAAAGTTTGAAAATGAATCAGAACGCATAAGCTTTATTCAAAAACGATTTCTCTTCCAAAAAAAAAAAAAAACGAGTTCAAGTGTTAGGCCCACAAAATATTCATTTTTATGGCCCAAAACACGTTATTAGGTCATCTAGAAGCAGATTATTATTTTGTAGGCAATGCACACTTTCCTGGATCAGAGTAAACGAAGAAATTTCTTCCTACTTTCCTCAGGGAATAATTTACCACAGAGTCAAAGTGTCTCTTTCTTATTTAAGAGGAAGGAAATTGTTTTTCCTTTGCTTTATTCAAAGTTTGAAAATGAATCAGAACACATAAGCTTTATTCAAACAAGATTTCAAGTGTTAGGCCCCCAACATATTCATTTTTATGGCCCAAAACACATTAACAGGTCATCTAGAAGTAGATTATTATTTTGTAGGCAATGCACACTTCCTAGATCAAAGTAAACGAAGAAATTTCTTCCTACTTTTCTCAGGGAATTATTTACGGAGTCAAAGGGTCTCTTTCTTATTTAAGAGGAAGGAAATTGTTTTTTCTTTGCTCTATTCAAAGTTTGAAAATGAATTAGAACGCATAAGCTTTAGTCAAACATGATTTCAAGTGTTAGGCCCACAACATATTCATTTTTATGGCCCAAAACACGTTAACAGGTCATCTAGAAGCAGATTATTATTTTGTAGGTAATGCACACTCTCCTGGATCAGAGTAAACGAAGATATTTCTGCCTACTTTCCTCAGGGATTAATTTACCATGGAGTCAAAGAGTCTCTTTCTTATTTGAGAGTAAGTAAATTGCTTTTCCTTTGCTTTATATAAAGTTTGAAAATGAGTGTGTACTAACATTCAATTTCTTCACTCTGCCATTCCCATTCTCTCTCAAAAATCCATTCAGAAAAACCTCTTATTTTGACAAATTTCTCTATTATCAAATGAAAAAAAAAAAAAAATTAATCGAGAACTTAAAAGGTAAAGCATAAAAATAACCGTTCCCATATAATATTTACAATAAAGTTAGCTATGTTAGAAATTTGACAAATTTTCTCAATATCCAAACTTTATCTCCCTAATATCAAATCCACTAAAAATGTATCTAAAGGATTTATAAGTTAAAAAAAAAAAAAAAATGAAACAACTACTTTCAGGACCTAAAATACATCAAAACCTTGATTAAGGGGAAAAAAAAGTCACCTCTAATTCCTAAAATGTAGAAAACTTATCTCAAAATTTTATAAATAAAATAATGTAAATAGCATAAAACATTTTCCAAAATCAAACCCTTACAAAAACATGATTCAAAACCTAAAAGGAACAACATATATATATATATATATATATATTTATATTGTTTCTACCTCCTGTCAAACCAAAAAAAAAGTGTATATATACAAACACTTTCAGGAATTAAAGTCCAAAAAAAAAACCCAAAATTAAAAAAAAAAAAAATCACATAAACAACCAAATTTCTCTCCCTAATATCCAAAACACAAAAAACATATCTCAAAATTTTATAATCGAAGAGGAAAAAAAATAAATAAAGAAAGACTTCCAGGACCCAAAACCCAACAAAATCTTGATTTAAAAAAAAAAAAAAAAAAAAAACCCACAACAAAGTCATAACTTTTAATTTGTAATATCCAAAAAGAAAAATGCATCTATATATATATATATATTTTTTTTTTTTTTTTTAAATTCGAGACATACCTCCGGCAATATCAAAGTTTGATAGGCTGCAATAGTGGATTATGATTGATGTTGCTAATTCCTAAATTTTATAACATGGCTCTTTTTTTTTTTTTTTTTTTTGGTAAAAGGGAAATATTATTAAACACAAAAGACGTAACTACACATCAACAGAAGCCATACTGGCAGCAACAAGTCTACAATAGTACAAACCATTAATGTCCTTAGCTAATAAAGTTTCTAGATCAGCAGTAAAAGGAAAATCAAAAGTAGCAAAGTCCTCCTGCATAAAACAGCCCCATTTTGCCAGCCAATCTGCACATTTATTGGCTTCTCTAAACACGTGAACAACCCGCACTTGAGGAAACTTGTCCAGGAGGTATCTGTAATCAAATAACAGAGGAGCATAAGCTGAATTAGGATTCTTTTTTGAATTTAGCAGCCCAACAATCACCATAGCATCTAGTTCTACTTCCAGTTGCTGAATTCCAAGGTGCTCTGCCAATCTCAACCCATCTCTCAAGGCCCATAGTTCAGCCATGATGCTTGAGGTAAAGCCAATTGATCTTGCATAGCCCTTAACCCATGCTCCTTGACTATCTCTAATGATCCCACCACCCCCTGCCTTACCCGGATTTCCAAATGATGCACCATCTGAATTAAGTTTGAACCATCCCTCTCTTGGCTTATTCCAACCAACAGGTATTACAATCTTGGTATTAGTTTTCTTTCCTTTGCTCACACAAAAATGGTACTCTCTAGCTTGATTGATACAATCATTAGGCAGTTTCGGGTTAGGAATAGAATTGTCAAACACAATCTTGTTTCTATTTTTCCAAACAGCCCAAATAGTGAATAAAAAGACCGTGCTCCATGGAATACCAGAACTATGTAGAATAGTATTCACACTATTTGAATGCAACCAACCCTCTAAACTACCAGTGAAAGTGTTAACACAGTCTGGAGGGACCTCAATACTTCTCCAATAATTTTGAGTTAACTTGCAATCACGGAGAAGATGAATAATGGTTTCATCATGGGACCTGCAGATAGGACACTTGCCATCACAATTTATACCCCTTGCTGCTAGAATACTCTTAACAGGAACACTATTGTGGAAACACAACCAAAGAAACATAATAATTTTGGGCATTATATCAATTTTCCATATCCATTGTCCCATGAAAGGAACTTCAGTGACCTCATTCTCAATGCTTAGTAAGTAAGCTAAATTAGTGGAGAAATCTCCGTCTCTAGTAAATTTCCACATAAGAGAGTCCTCTCTATGGCCAAATTCCTGCAAAGGGAGAGCTTTAATTTTATTCCTAATGGTATCTGGTAATTCAAAGGATATTAAATCCCATTTCCAGCCACCCACATCTCTTAACTCTTCAACAGTAAGTGAGATATCCCTTAGACTTAGAGGCCCCTGAATCATTTCTCTTAGGGATTCTCCCTTTAGCCACTTATCTAGCCAAACTTTAGTCCTTGCTCCAGTCCCAGCACACCAACAGATTCCACTAGAGAAAATAGTGAACCCCGCTTTAATGGCCTTCCAATTAGGAGAAGAGGGGAGAGCATCCGGATCCTTTGCTCTCATTCTAGAGGAGGAGCAATATTTCTTCAAGATGACTTGAGCCCACAAGGCATCCTTCTCTTGATACATTCTCCAATTCAACTTAGCAAGTAAGGCTAAATTTTTTGCTTTGGCTACTTGAATTCCGAGTCCCCCATCCTTCTTAGTCTTCACAATCTTTCTCCAACCAACAAGGTGCAACTTTCTTTTTTCACTAGTGGATCCCCATAGAAAATCCCTATTCACTTTATCAAGTTTATCACAAATATGTGTTGGAAGAGCCACCCCTTGCATAATATGATTAGGAATGGCTGACATGACAGATTTAATTAAAACAGCCCTACCTGCGAAAGACAAGAATTTAGCTTTCCAACCCGAAAGCTTATTCATGACTCTCTCCACCACAAAGTTATATTGTCTCCTATTTGCTCCTCTATGCCTCAAAGGAAACCCCAAATATTTGCCAATACTATGAGTTTCCTGTATGCCCAGCAACTCACACACTTCCATTCTCTCCTCTTCCTTGACATTGGGAGAGAAGTAAATTCGAGATTTCTCCAAGCTAATCTTTTGGCCTGATTCTAAGCAAAATTTATTCAATACATCAGAAATAGCATCACAAGCATCATGCCCCACTTTGCAAAACAAAATGATATCATCCGCAAAGAGGAGGTGAGAAAATCCCAAATTATCCCGAGATGCCTTAAGGGGAATCCAAGAACCTTCCACACACTTTTGCTCAATGAGATGGCTTAAATATTCCATACACAATATAAATATGTATGGAGATAACGGATCTCCCTGCCTTATACCCCTAGAAGGTTCAAAGGGTTCAAGCATTCCTCCGTTCACCAAAATGGAGATATTAGTAGAAGAAATGCAACTCATAATAACCCGAGTCAGCTTAGGAGGAAAATGAAAAGCTTGTAAGACTTTGTGGATAAAATTCCATTCTAGTCTATCATAGGCTTTCTCTAAATCCAGTTTAATCGCCATGAACCCCATTTTGCCTTTCTTCCCATCTATAGAATGAAATAACTCTTGAGCGATGATAGTATTATCAAGACCCTTCTTCCTGGAACAAAGGCAGCTTGAACGGGAGAAATCAAATTAGTAAGAAGAGGTCTAATACGGGCCACAATAATCTTTGAAATGATTTTATATACAGAGTTACAAAGACTAATAGGCCTGTAATTATTTAGGGTCTCAGGACTTTGGCATTTCGGAATCAAAGTAACAAGGGTTTCATTAATGAAACTCGGAACGGCTTCTTTGATGAAAACTTCCTTGATCTCGTTACAAACCGAGTTTTTCACATCTACCCAAAAATGTTGAAAGAAACCCACATGTAATCCATCCGGTCCAGGGGCTTTAAAAGCTTTAAGAGACCATAGACCAGTCCTTATTTCTTCTTCTGTTACTTCAGTTTCAATTCTAGTACTATCCTCCTCTGATAAAAAACTACACGCAAACTTGGAGACATCCGAATTAATTGGAGAAAAGGAGGATTCAGTGGAATACAATCTTTGAAACCCAGATTTAATGTGATCCTTTACCTCCAAATCATCCAGGATCCAATTTCCAACAGAATCTTTAATACATCTAATTTTATTTCTGTGACGTCTCACCAAAGTAGTAACATGAAAAAACGAAGTATTACGATCCCCAAAATTAGCTTCATTTAACCTTGACTTGAGAGCCCAAAATTCCTCTTCCTGGAGCAAAATAAGAGAATATTCCTCAATCAACTTCTTCTCCAAATCCAGTAAGAAATCATTGGGATTTTCAGCCAAAGCTTTTTGAGTCCCATTCAATCTAGCAAGGGTTCTTCTCTTTCTAGCAAACAAATTTCCAAACACTTCAGCATTCCATTTTTTTGCTCTGTTAGTAAAATCTGAAATGGCTGTATGTAATCTTCTATTGTTTGGCCATGCCTGCTGCACCACTGAAGGAAATTCCGGATGCAGTAACCACATTGTGTGAAATCGAAATGGTTTATTAGGATGCCCCACTTCTTGCCTACATAACTCCAAAAGAACCGGGCAATGATCTGACCAGGTTCTAGGTAAATGAGTCACTGTGGCATCCGCATATAGTGTTCGCCAAATTGGGTTAGCGAAACATCTATCAATTCTCTCTAATATAAGGTCAGTAATGGGCCTACAATTCGTCCAAGTGTATTTTGGGCCCGCAAAGCCCAAATCCAACATATTGCATTCATCCAGACACTCTTTGAATTCTAATGCTCTGTTAAGATTGACACTATTCCCGCCAAACTTATCTTCCCCACTCAGCACCTCATTGAAGTCACCCAACATGAGCCAAGGGAGGTTATGGAGTTGACTAACCATTTTTAAATTATTCCAAAGAATTCTTCTTTCTGCTATTCTAGGACTAGCATAAATAGCTGAAATAAGCCAAGATAAATTAGAGGAACGCACCTTAACAGTTGCATGGATTTCCTGCTCCGTAGTTGATAGCAGGGTGATCTCCACATCTTCCATCTTCCAGAGAATCCAGAGTCCTCCAGCATACTCAATTGTATCAGTTACAATGCTCCCATCAAAAGGCAAATCTTCAATGATTTTTTTTGCCCTATCACCCCCTACTCTTGTCTCCGTTATCACCATAATAGAAGTTTGATGATTAATAGCCATTTCAAAAATTCTTCTTTTGAAATCAGCATTCAATGCTCCTCTGCAATTCCACAGCAAAATATTCATTTTGACAAAATGACCCAAAGGAACCTCAATCTCCATAGGATTAGTATTCATTACAGCTGTTTCCACCATACTCCATCCCATCCTCCTCAGTATATCCTTGGACCCCATCCAATCTGGTTTCCATATCATCATATATTTTAGAATGCCTACTATGTCCTCCCTGCAACAAAGGAGTACATTGCATCTCTGCACTGGAGCAAGAATTTGGATGAGCTTCAGAGTTGGATGATTCCCCATATGAGCAGTGACTGCTCCTCTGAAATCCACCAGCTTCCTTTCCTGGATGATCCAACCCGATTCGTCCCAATGAGGCACAACTGATGGCCGCCGCTGCCTGCTCAACTCCTCCGCTGCCTCCATCGAGACTGCTGGAACATCCGTGAGGAACTTCCACCATGGGTTGGGTGTGAGGTTCCAAGCAGGATGATCCAGTACAAGGTTTCCTGATCTGATGCTTGTTGGGGTTAAGGGAAAGATGTGCTTCCACGCTTGCCCCAACTCCTCCTCGAACCATCCCGGCGTTTCTGTCGGATTGGCTCTGATATGCGCGATCACCTCGTTCGGAATTACCACAATTCTGTTCTGATACCACATGGCCCATCCGGATTGAGGAAGTGGGCTCACTCCCAGAAGAAAACCTTCCATTCTCAAGCTCATCAGTTCCTACAACCTCACTATTTCCTCCCAAGCTTGAAGTGAAGCGTTTCTGAGTTTTTGAACCCTTAAGACTCTTGGTACTCTTAATGCCCAGACTTTTACTATTTTTAAATTTGTTTTTCTGATGGGTCTTGTAAATAATCCCATCCTCCCCTGTAGAAACCTGACTTTTTTCACTGCATACGGCATGCTCACTGCTCAAAGCCTCCTAGCAGACGTCCATTTCATTCTCGGCTGCCACAAAATCTGTCCTTTGCTGATTTTGCACAACAATAGCACCCAAATTACCCCTAGCCGAATCAGCCAAGTCCTTAGAACCAATTATTCTAAGGTTATTTCCTTCAGAACCCGTGACATTTGGCTCTGAAAAGTCAGATTTACCCTTAAGCTCTTGAAAATTTCCTTGATTTAAATTGTTGGGCCCACGAGGACGGCCAGGCCTATTAAAATTCTTTTTCCTAGTAACCACCATCCAGGGTCCATACTTGGAATCCAACTGGTTGGTTTCTTTTTGTTCAGTTGAGATATTCTCATTTACAACTACTTCTTCTCTAACAGCAGGTTTGATATAGTACGGGCAAGAATCACGCTTATGACCCAAACGGCCACAAGAGAAACAAAGTGTTGAAACACCTTCATATGTGATTCTTTGAACCAATTTGCCCACACGAACTGAGGTGATAAGTGGTTTGTCCAAATCCACTTGCACACAAAGTCTGGCATAGCTCCCTCTAGATTCAGATGCTGTGTACGAATCAATACGAAGAACAGGTCCAATAGCATTTCCAATTTCTCTAAGGACAGCAGCATCATAAAACTCTATTGGTAATTCAGGAAGCCTCACCCACATTGCAACTGAGGATAATTTGGCCTCAGATGCCTTAAAATAAGGCTCCCATGGTTTAATGGCAAGGAAATGCTCCCCTACAAACCAAGGACCCCCTTTGAGCACCTTGTCATAATCATCACTACTGCTGAATCTAATTAAAAAGAAATCCTTTCCCAAATTAACACAGTCAAGTTTAGCCAATGGTTTCCATAAAGCATTGATTTTGAAAGTCAGGTAGTTGAAACCCACTGTCCTACCATAAACTTTCACGATCAAAGCTTTCAACCATGGTGCTCTTATCCGAGAGAAAGTTTCCTTAGAGAGCTTAACCTCAACCATACCTTCTATCAGCGGCTCTAGATCCGTGTCTGACTCGTCGTTATCATCCCAGTTCCTCTCAAAGCTGAAAGCTTGCTCATATGCACCTGGGATGTCCCCAAGCAACGTGTCTCTATAGGAAACGATAGTCCTGGGTTGGGTGAAACTCCTCGCACTGTTACTGTCCTTAAATTTCTTAACACTCCGTTGTAGCTCGTCTTCTTCCTCACTTGATCTTCGTGTTGGCATAGCAATCTCTGTCATATTCATTTTCATGCTACACTTTTATTTTTGGATTGTTTCTACATGGCTCTACTTAATGAATAAACTTTAAAACACGCATGAAAAATGTTAAGTTACTAAAAAAAGAGTACGTTGATGCTGTTATGTAGAAACAATCCAAAAATAAAAGTGTAGCATTAATTGCACAAAAAAAAAATTATCAGCCTATCAGATAAGTACATAACACATCAAAGAACTCAAAACCGTACTTTCTTGCCAAACTATTATCTAGAAAATGGCATTAATACATCATATATATATATATATAGGCACACACACATATAGAGCTAAAATTTAGAGAAAATTCAATTAGATTTTAATTGAATTTTAAAGTTTATGCTACATGTTCCATTTAATTTTTAATTTCATGCCAAGTAAATTATTGAATATAAAAAATCGAAGAGTCTAAATCCAATTAAATTCTAAATTGGATTTCAATTTTCTGCTACGTGTCTATCTAATTTTTTAATTTTTGTGGCAAGTAAATTATTAGATATAAAAACCGAAGAGTCTAAAACAAATTAAATTCTAAATCATCTTTATAATAATAATAATAATAATAGGTAAAGCTGAGAGAAAATGCAATTAGATTCCAATTGTAATTAAATTAGAGTCTAATTTTACTCCATGTGTCTCATCTAATCTAAGTTTTTTAATTTTTGTGTCAAATTGGTTAATTTAGTGTAAAAAACGAGGAGTCCAATATAAGTAAACCATAAAAAATATAAATTTTAAATGATTTTATATTTATGAGCTTTTTTTTTTTGTATAACTAAAAACAATTTAAGTTTATAAGTCATATATATATATATATATATATATATTAATAGCCAAAGCTAAGAGAAAATTCAATTAAATTCTAAACTGGAATCTAATTTTGTGCCACATGTTTCATCTAATTTTTAAATTTGTGTGTCAAGTGATTTATTAGATGCAAAAATTAAAGAGTCTAAATTCAATTAGATTCTAAATTGAATTTTAATTGGAGTTCAATTTTACGCATGTGTTCCATCTAATTTTTTAATTTTTGTGGCAAGTGAATTATTAAATGCAAAAATAGAAGAGTCTAGATCTAATTAGATTCTAAATTATATATGTGCAATTGTGATTGTTTTTAAATGTATCCGTGCATATGCACATGTTACACACTAGTATATATATATAAAGGTAATACCATGTAATCTCTTCTAAAAATAGTGCATAATCTGAATCATATAATTGTGATTTTTTAAAATTATACCCATGCAAATGCACAAGCCACACATTAGTTAATAATTAAAGCTAACAAAGGCTACAGTAATTGAGGCCATTTTAAGTGTGTATGTTTTTTTTTTTTTTTTGATAAGAAATACTCTCATTTTATTAAGTAGCGAAACAGTACATAACATCTTGCGAAACCGAAGATGCAAGGAAAGGTGGACACTCTTCCATCCAAGTTACAAAAGAGTCAATATTCTTCGTAAAAGCAACTAAAGTATGAGCTGGTCTATTTCCTTGTCGCCTCACGTGGGATGATTGGAAAGTACAGAACGCAGGAAGTCTTGAACAAAAACCTGAGACCACTGTAGAGATAGAGACCGGGACGTCTAAGGGGTTCTCCATAGCATGGCAAACCAGCATGGAATCTGACTCAAAAATAACATCTCTGACTCCTATGTCCCATGCAAAAACAGTGGCTTCATCCATTGCCTTTGCTTCTGCCTCCAAAGGATCCAATGGGAGAGGGAGGCATTTGCTTAAGGCTACGACAACAAATCCAAGGTGGTCTCTAATAATCACACCGACGCCGATCATGCCATGCTGAGAGAAGACAGCAGCATCTACGTTGACCTTGTACCAGGGAAACACAGGTGGGACCCAACAGCCATCCATGGCTTCTTTGAGCTGAGTGGGCCGTAGGTGTGCAAGTTGGAAGTCATGTAATATGGAGTGAGCTCGTCTTAGAATTTCTTGCGGAGTTTGTCTTGCTTCACCCAGGCGGGTTTTGTTTCGGTTGTACCATGCACTCCATGATATTGTGATTACCAATTCAATAAGTGTGGTGTCCATGTGCTGTTTGAAGAGTAGATACCAGATGAGGTCCATGAAAGACCTATGAATGAACCCAGTTCTCTCCAGTGGTATGTCCGAGAGGGTCCAAAGTTCCTTAGCAACATTGCACTCCCAAAATAAATGTTCAACCATTTCTGGTGCTAGTGTGCAAGCCTCACAGGTGGGGTCGTCGATAACCCGTCTATGGTAGAGGTTGGCTTTTGTGGGAAGTATGTTGTTGCATGCTTTCCACGTAAAATTTTTTATTTTGTTGGGTATGTGCAAATTCCAAATGTGGCGCCAAAACTGGGCTTGCTCATTACTCTGAGATGTCTCAGCTGAGGTAGAAAGCTGGGTGATGGTCCTTGCAACTTTGTATGCACTGTTGACAGTGAAACGCCCCCTAGGAGTGAAGGCCCAAATCATGCGGTCCTTTGGCTTGTGGCGGCTCAGAGGAATGCTTAGGATGGATGTGGCATCTTCATGGAAGAAAACCTAGTTGATCAAGTTTAGATTCCACTCACCACTTTCTTGGTCCATAAGAGAATCCACTGTAGTATTTACAGGCAATAAGGTCGGGGGTGTGAGGACACGGAAGGTGGAGGGTCTTGGCAGCCAATAATCCGTCCACACTCCAATGGACTTGCCGTCCCCTACCTGCCAGCGGTAGCCCGATTGCACAACAGTCTGAGCAGCGAAAATGCTTCGCCATGTAAACAATGGTTTCGTGCCTAACTCCGCATGTAGGAAATCTGTATTTGGAAAATAGCGGGCTTTAAGTACTCTATGGACCAATGAGTTTCTGTTCATCTGTAAATGCCAGCCTTGTTTAGCTAAGAGAGCAAGGTTGAAAGCCTTGAGGTCCCAGAAACCCAATCCCCTTTCTTCCTTTGGTGTGCACATCTTGTCCCAGCTCAGCCATGCCATTTTATTTTTACCTTCTTTTTGGCCCCACCAAAATCTTCGAATCATCCTAGCCAATTCATCACAGAGGGAGTTTGGAAGTTTAAAGACACTCATTGTGTATGTGGGAATGGCCTGTGCAACTGCCTTGATGAGAACTTCTTTACCTGCTTGGGATAACAACTTTTCTTTCCAGCCCGAGAGTTTGTTGTCTAGCTTTTCCTTCAAAGCTCTGAAGGTGTGTTTTTTTGATATGCCCACTATGGATGGCAGACCCAAATAAGTCTCATGCTGTCTGATCACCTCTACTCCAAAGTGATGTTTTATCTCTTCTTGTGTGTCCCGTGGGGTATTTCTGCTAAAGAAAAGAGCAGTCTTCTCCTTATTTAGCTGTTGGCCCGAGGCTTGCTCATAAATAGTTAAAAGATGCTCAAGATGGCTGCATTGTTCTATTGTTGCTTGGCAAAAAATAATGTTGTCATCAGCAAAGAATAGATGAGAGATTCTCGGTCCAAGTGGGCAAGCCGATACACCCCGAAGTTGGCCAGCAGCTGCAGATCGGTTTAGAAGAGCTGAGAGGCCCTCTGCACAGAAAAGAAACAAGAAGGGAGAAATAGGGTCCCTTTGTCTCAAACCCCTAGATGGGATTATGAGACCTCGGGGTTTCCCGTTAATGCTGACAGAATATGTAACAGAGGTAATACATTGCATTATAAGTTTCACCCATTTATCATTGAAACCCATTGTTTGCATAATTTTCTCCAGGCAGCCCCATTCAACACGATCAAAGGCCTTGCTCATATCTAGCTTTAAGGCCATCTCACCAATCTTACCGCTCCTTTTTTGATTAAGGTGGTGCATAGTTTCAAAGGCAACAATAATATTGTCTGTGATGAGGCGGTCAGACATGAAAGCACTTTGGTTTTCACTTACAATATGGGGCAGGAAGCGCTTCAGCCGATTTGCAATGACTGGAGGTGAGTTTAGAAATAACATTACAGAAACTTATCGGTCTGTATTGAGTCACTCTCCTGGGATTTTTGGTCTTTGGAATGAGAACAATATGTGTTTCATTAAAATTTGGAGGAATAGTACCCAAGAAATCTAGAACAATTTTGGTGACACATTCACTAGTAAGAGACCAAAAGTGTTGATAAAAGAGAGGAGGCATACCATTAGGACCTGGAGATTTTTTGGGATGCATCTGTTTGAGAGCTTTGTGGACTTCTTCAGCTGTGAAAGTCTGGGTGAGGAAGGTGTTCATCTCGTCTGTGACCACATGTTGGACTGCATCAACCAGGACTGAGGTATCAGTAGGCCCATTGGAGCGAAAGATGGTCTCAAAATAATTTAGAATGATGTTCTCCGTAGTGTGATCATCCTCCTGCCATTGCCCCGTTGCATCACAAATGCCCCGAATGTAGTTTCTATCTTTTCGGTTTGATGCTTTCTGATGGAAGAAGGAAGTGTTCCTATCACCATCAGTGATCCACAAATTTCGCGAGCGCTAGTGCCACATTGTATTTTCAGCATCTAACCATCGGTTCAAAGACGCTCGTACCTCCTGGATTTCAATATCGTTGCTAATAGGATGATGCTCAAGGACCTGAAGCTTCTGGTTCAGCTTTGCAATCATATTCCCTACGTGACCAAAATCATGTTTATTCCAAGCAGTAAGTCGGTCACGACAGCTAGCATGATAGTTGGTGATTGGATCACCATCCAATTTGTAGAGACCTTCGTGCCATGCTTCTTGGACGATATCGGCACACCGTGGATCTTGAAGCCACATGGCTTCAAAACGGAAGAGAGGTCGGGATCTTGGTTGTCTAGGTCTGGAGGGCTGTATTCAGATGGTGAGCATGGAGTGGTCCGAAGATGACATTGAAACATGATGGACAATGGCATTAGGGAAGAGCGCCTTCCAGGTCATGCTGGCCAGGGCTCGGTCCAGCCTGATATGAATACGACCTTCAACAGGGTGGTTTCGAGACCATGTGAATGGAGAGCCAACATATCCAAGGTCAATGAAACTACAATGGTGAATGGCAGTGCGAAAACGATCCATTTGGCGTGTTGGCCGTAGGCAACCACCCGCTTTCTTAGACTGGCTTGTAATCTCATTGAAATCACCAATGCAAAGCTATGGAAGGTGATTTGTTTGACCGAGAGATTCAAGGAGAGTCCAAGTTTCCTCACATTTGCTAGTTTCGGGATGCTTGTAAAAACCTGTCAACCTCCAACATATTCCTGTTGTTTCACAAAACACATGAGCATCAATAAACCAACGTGAAAAATTTTTGACATGTACCTTTGTACCCGGTTTCCACAGAAGAGCTAAGCCTCCACTTTGACCCTCACTAGAGACCACTGTATGTATTGTAATTTGTAAGTATTTAAAGAATTTTATTCTCTCTACTTTTAGTTACCACCTTAGTCTCTTGTTTTAATTTTACCAAAACCAAATATGGATCAAATAATATTAGTAGTAAATAAACATAAATTAATTTGAATATGATAGCTGGGTAACATTATATCGCTAACGCTTAACTTGGAAACTTTTTGGCCATAAGCATAAAATTGCTTACATAAATGAGATGTGACAATCAAATCAACAATAACAAAGAATTTGTAAGCAAAACATAGAATGAATAGAGGGGAGAGATACAAAAGGGGCAATAAGAAATTTAAATGAAAATTTAAAACAATAGAGGAATGGTTGTAGGAAGAATAAGGTTAGAGTGGGATATAATGGAGGGAGAAGCAGAGTTTACAATGAAAAGAGAAAAGGTTAAAAGATAATGTAATGCTAGAATTTAAGAGATCATGAAAAAATTGATTAAAAAATTATAGAGATATAATTTTTTTTTTTTGAGGGAATATAGAGATATAAGTTGAGAAGTCATACATTGCCAAAAGATATATGGTTTTATTATGATTGATAAGTTACAATGAGGTTAGAGAATGGGTGAAATCATGGTGTACTATTGAATAATTAATATTGTAAAAATATATATAAAAAATAGTGGTGTGGCTGAATGTGACTTAACATGAGCGTAACAAAATTAAATTCTACGTTTTGACTTTTATATATTATTATTGATATAGATATAGATTATATGATATTTTAGTTGTAGTGCATAGACGAAACATCTTGAATTTATTTCGTGTTCATGAATTTCTATTTTCTATTCTAACTTATTACATACTTTTTTTGTTATCTAAATGACAGTTGCAGCTACTCTCAATTTGAATTTATTGAAGAAATTTTTAAAGAGATCTCAAGTGCTCAATTAAATCACATGAAATTATCTATTGCAAAATATCTTGTTGGAATATATACTCGTGTAAATGACGTCATAAACCGGTGTTTAGATATTAAATCAAATGATGTCCGCATTGTAGGGATCTTTGGCCTTCCCGGAGTGGGTAAGACAACAATTGCAAAAGTTATTTTTAACACAATTCATTATTGTTTTGATGGAAGCAGCTTTCTAGATAATGTTAGTGAAAAATCGAGGACAAATGATGGCATAATTCAATTACAAGAGACACTTTGTTATGAGATCTTAGGGTATCAAAATTTGAAGGTGGGGAGTATATCTAAAGGAATCAATGTGAAAATTGAAAGGCTTCATCGTAAAAGGATTCTTATAGTTCTTGATAATGTTGAAAAATTGGATGAGATAGAATTTTTTCTTAAAAATTATGATCGGTTCACTTCTGGAAGTAGAATCATTATAACCACAAGAGACAAACACTTGCTTGATACTCTTACAAAAAATATTCATGTAATGTACTACGAGGTTAAGGAGTTAAATAAACATGAAGCTCATAAACTCTTTTGTCAAGAGGCCTTTGGAAGAAACAATTTCGAGGAAGATTATTCAGAACTGGTCTACCAATTTATAGATTATGCCAAAGGTCTTCCATTAGTTCTAAAAATAATTGGTGCAGATTTATTTGGAAGAACTAAACATGAATGGAAAAGTGCATTAGACAAATACAAAAGAATTCCCAAAGGAGACATTAAAAAAATACTCAAAATAAGCTATGATGGATTGGACCAAACTCAATAGGAAATTTTTCTTGATATTGCTTATTTTCTTAAAGGATTCTGCAAACATAAAGTTGTAGATATACTAAGAAGCATCAATAACCATGATCCATATTATGATATTGAAAGACTTATTGATAAGTGTCTTATAATTGTTACTGAAGATAACAAATTATTGATGCATGACTTGATTCAACAAATGGGTTGGGAAATTGTTCGACAAGAATCACCAAAAGTGATCGAGAAGCGTAGTAGGCTATTGTGTTATGAGGATGCTCCTGAAATACTAATTGAAAATACGGTATGAGTTGTTTTGATTTACTTTTTTCTATTTTTTCACAAGGGGATTTAGTCATTTTTATTCCTTTTATTTTTTTTTAATGTTTAAGAAAATATAATTTTATTAATGTGGCTTTTGTTTAAAGTTTAACAATCTATTTTTTTTGGTGAATTATTTTCTACATTGTGGTTTACGTAATGTTTTGTTCAATTAGGGGTCAAATGAAATTCGAGGCATAACACTGTGCTTGCCTAAACCAAAAAAGGTGAAGTTGAATCTTGGAAAGATGACGAATCTCAAATATTTGATAGTTTGCAATGTAATTTGTGAAGACCTTAAATCTCTTCCCAATGGGTTGAGGTTACTTGAATGGAATGAATTTCCTTTATCTTCCTTACCATCCGCCTTTGAACCTAAAAACCTCGTTGTACTCAAGATGCGACAAAGCCACATAAAATTGGACGAGCATTTCGAGGTATGATCATTAGCATTTATATCTTATTAGGCTTCTGTTAATGACTGCTCTTAGAGAATAAGTTAAGGTGCATTTTTTTTTTTTTTTTGGTGGTTAAAACTAAACCATGCATTTAATACTAAATTAAATAATATTTCTATACATTTCCAATGAACAAGGGATGGATGCTGAAGTTGTGGGTTAAATCTGAAGTGTAAACAATTAGTATTTACCAATCAAAATAGCAATGTGATCGCTAAATTCTGATTATGAAGCGAGGGCTTGGGAAACTAAGATAGGGATCTTTGTTTTATGATGGCTACTTCTTATGATGTTTAGCCCTGGGGTGACACTGTTCTAGACAAGTTAACAAGATGTTTAGTGTGGGCCTCTCTTTATATATTCTTTCATTTTTTGGCCATATGTAGACCCTTATTTGATACCCTACTTTGGAAGAATTTAAACTGCAGATTATGTTATTGTGCCTTTGATTATTTTCAGGTCGTCTGGATACTTTTGTACCATATTAATGGTATTCTTATCTAATCCTTGATTCTGTTTGAAAACAGGCTATAAAGGAATGTTAATAACCATTTATTTGTAAAATTTGAAGAAAAAGAGAAAGTGCCCCCGTATGGCTTAAGTCAATGAACTCTTAGTCATACCTTTTTTAAATACCAAATTAATTGCATACTATTGAAAACTAGATCCCAAATAAAAATGGCTTCTAAACTAGATCTTCATGGATTGCAGCATTCCTTATGCAGCTTGTTGCATTGTTGGACTATTTACCTACAGTGTTTGAGGTTGCTCAATGTGTAGATTCACCTATTTTTCTGTCTTGTGGGTTTATCTGGAAGAATCAGAATCATCAGATTGTGCTCCAAATTGGTTGTTGAGGTGTCTTATACTTCCATGAATGCTATTTTATGTTGACTATGTGGTTGGTGGAAGATTTAATCATTTTTTTAGGCATGTATTAGAATAAATACTAGGTTATGTGTGCAGGTTTGTTACTCCAAATGTGGCTGAGATTAATGCACCATGGTTTGGATTAATATTCAAGGAAGGCTAAAGCAAGTTGTTTGACTCGTCTTGTGCCAGACTACCATGATAATTGGGTTGTGCTTCTCCTCAGTCCTTGGGAAATCAAGACCGTTGGTCACAAATTTTTACTAGGCAAGTAGATTTTCATCTGGATTATGCAAAATGATAATCAAATGTAGTTTGCTATAGTTTTCTTTGTAGCCTTGCTATACATCTGTGGAATATGAAATATTGAACATTGACTTAATTACGTTTTCTTTTCTTTCATTACAATAAAATCAAAATTTTTGAATTTGCCTTTGCTGTGATCCTTTATGATGATTGGCTTATGACATCTCTACAAAGATTCCTAGTAGACTACTTGGAGCAGATGTGGTTTAAAATTACTTCATTTTCATCTACTTTTATTTTTTGGGATCTTCTTGCATTGAACAGAATTCTTAGCCTACTTTGGGGCCATTTGATTTTATTATATAGGTGATAATGACCCAATGGAAATTATTCCATTTTAAGTGATTATTTTTGCAATAAAATCTGTCTCTATAGAATAATCAAGCTCTAGCTACATCATCAGCCACACAGCTCGCCACGTCAGCAGTGTCGCCTCATCAGCACCACATCACTTAGCTGATCGTTGACCCGGACCGACCCGACCTAGACCACCCGGATCTGACACGTGAGCACTGACCATTGACTTTGACAGGATCCATTGACTTTAACTTTTGTTGACTTTGACTTTTGCGTTGACCTTTGACCAAAAGTTAAAATTTCCATAAAGACCTATCTTGCCCAGTTTTTCACGTAGATTCCGAATTTGGACTCCGTTTCTTCATTTGAGGCTCTGAAATTGGTCAATTGGCACATTATTTATTGTGGTTTCTTCAAAGGCATTCTACAAGGCATCTTCAAGAGATCTTCTCATGCTTATCCAACCTCAAGCCTTCATCGAGTTTTTGCCTTGAGTTTGAGGGAGGGTGTTAAAGATATATTAGACATATTAGCCCAATGTAATAGGCCCAAGCCCAATCCTGCTTATACTAGTAGTCTAAGGTTTAGTCGCCTATATATACTCATGTTAGGGTTCATAGTAACAGAGGTTTTGTACTACACTTTTATACAATAAAGATGTAGCCCTTAAAGGATTCCTTCGTGGATGTACGCTGACAAGGCTGAACCACGTAACCCTCGTGTTCTCGATGTTCCTATTCTATGTTTCCCCTTCCGCATCCACTCTAGCATATACAACATGGTATAACACATCGTGTTGCTACTAATATATTTAACAGTTTAAATTATAGACAACTTTTAGCCTATGAACATGACATCACCTATTCTCATCCCAAACAATATGTATGTCCGTAGTCTTGGCATAAATTACAGACAACTTTTAGCCTTTGAACACAACATCATTTAATGTTAGTTGGTATGAGAAAATTTTTTTGCTTCAAGAATACAATCGACCAAAAAAAACACCCACAAAAAGCATAAGTCTAGAAATAATCAATTATATGTTGAAGAAAATGCAATTGCTCATTTTTCCTATTATATCGCAACTCTCATTGATAGGCCAAAAACGTATTGACCCATTGTGATAGATTAATTGATTAATTAGCCAAATTTATTAATTAATCAAATTAACATGCAAATGCATGGTAGCACAAACAAAACACCAGTTAAACTAAGTATGCAGTGGAAAATAAATTGACACGGTGATTTGTTTACGAATGGGGAAAACCTACATGGTAAAAACCCCACCGGGTGATTTTAAGGTCATCACTCCCAAGAATCTACTATTATCAAAACAAGCGGTTACAAGTAAAGGAATCCCAGTATCTTATACCAACCTACAGTTGAACCCTTACCCCAATACCCAATTGGACTTGTTCTGTAGTGACAATCCCTCCTTTTTAATGCATGGCTCCCAGTACGTGACTAACCAATTGCGCGGATCGCAGTACGCAACTTTAATCACCAACTAGAAAAGGTTGTTGGCTGTAAAGTTCTTCAGCTCATCTAGATAATGAAGATCAAGAAGATGCTTGGTTACAAAACCCTACGGTGCACAAACACAGCAACTTCTTCACAAGAAAGATGAACTAGGGTAAATTTTGTCTCCGGTCACAATTTGCTTGAACAAACTTTGCTCAACACTTGTGCAACTTGTGTCCACTTTGACAGCTCTTAAAATAATCATTTTATATGTCTAGAGTTGTGAGAAAAGAAAGCCCAAACACATAATCACGGATTGGAAGAAAACAAAACAGAAAAATTTGTTTTTCTTAAACCTCGATAGATAGCTATCTGTTGAGCTGTTGTCGAGCCACGGGGCTGAAACAGCTCTTCAAGCTCAGTAGATGCTAGCTGTCGAGCTTTAATGATAGGCACTTCCTTGGCTTGAATCTTGGACAGACTTGCATGGTTTTAACACTTGATCTTGAAACAAGGTTTCTTGAAGTATTAAACACATCCTAGATCTACCCAAATACAAGTAAAGTGTGTTTTATCGAAGGATTAGCCAATTACATAAAATAGTGACATATGTTCCTAACAAGTGAATCACATATGTCCTAACAATCTCCCCATTTGGCAATCCGTGACAAAACCACAACAAACAAATGAACATATGAGAGAAGTCATAAATCACTCAACTCATATTCACTTGTCGAATACAATAAAATCTATCCTAACACAAACTCTTGAAAAACTTTGCAAGAAGAGAGTTTATGGCATGAAGACTTTGACAACCTATATTTTTGAAACACTTGAAACAAAACTTATCAAGACATCTTTGTGTGAAACAGAAATAATAGATTGCATACAAGTAATAAGAAGCATGTGCATAAAGAGAGAAAAGAAACAACACATGTAAGGGTAGGTGAAAGAAACATACATTAACATATAAAGAAAATAAGTACAATGTATGTCAATAATGGTCACAAGACCCATGCACAAGAAATAAATGTAGCTAAAGTAGAGAAAAGAAAAAGATACAAGTAATCTTCACTACATCCCTCAATGTGCACTCTCCCCCTAACAAAAATCTCCTATACTAACCCTCCCCCTAAGTATGACTATTCTCATAACCAAAACTACTTTCCCTTTTTGTCACGAGTGACAAAGGGTAAGAGTGTCAAGTAGACATCTCATCTGTACCGGAAGAGCTAGCATCTCCATCATCATCATCCTCAAAAGCAGTAGCATCATCATCATCAGCACTGTTAAACCCATTACTCTCATCTGCAGAGGCCACAAGAGTGGAAGGCATAGTGTAACCATCAATCTCAACTTGGGGTCGAGCAATACGTCCAACATGGGTGTTCACTTGACACAACTCATCACTGAGAGTGTCGAGGTGAGCATCCATGCACTGAAGCTACGCCATGATGTCCTTGAGTGTCACTTCGCTTGTAGAAGAGGAGGGAGCGGATGTGGATGGAGCAAAAGGAGTGGGAGGAGCTGCTGCACCGGACCGCCTCGATCGAAATTGCGCCTCGCTCTGTTTAATGGTAGCGTAGTCAATGGCAAACATAACGGGGAAGTGGTCAGATGAGGGAAAAGGAACAGAAAAATGGTATAAAATCCGCGTGATAGCTGAAGGGAAGATAAGCTTATCACGGGTAGCTGTATCCCTATACACATCTATAATAGAAAGAATAAAATATGAAGGAAAATCTATAGTGAGATGCTCAAGAAGAGAAAGCAAAAATCGAGCACGAGGCTCTGTGATAGAGTTATAGTGAGAGAGAAGGTGTAAAACAAAAGTCATCACCATGTTCATGAATTTAGGACCTTTAGCAAAGGTCGAACATGGTGTAAACTGATGATCACCCCAATCAGAAGGGTGCTTGTAGAAAGCAGAAATCATCTTGTCTTTGGAAACAGTCCTCAGAAGCTCACATCCGGGGTAGTCAGGATGCTCTACCCTCGGGATACGGAGCACATCGGATACCAACTCCGGTGTGACAACTATGCGCGTACCTTGAACGCGAGTATGAAAGAGAGGTACTGAAGAATCAAGTCCATGCATGTTGGAGTAAAACTCCTGGATCAGCACGGATGGACAAGTGATCGGGACGTCACACAGTGACTCCCAACCCCAACTGTGAATGACATTGGGTAGGTCAGTGTAGGAGAAGTTTGACAAAATGACTTGGCGTTTCGAATAAACACCTCGTCGAGAAAAGTTCTCCGAGAAGTCCTTTTAGGCATCCTCATCACGAAACCGAATAGAAGAAGGGGTAGGATCAGAGGAAGATGATGCCCTGGAACGAAAAGGGTTCCAAGATGGAGTAGATTTACATTTCAGTGCCATTGACGCACTAATGTAAACTAGAGAGAGAGGGGGAAGAAAGAAACACTCAGAAAAGTCCCAAACAGTTCAAAATATATAGAAATATATTGAATGGAAGGAACATTTGCATGAATATGCATGAGCATGCGACGTGCAAATATAAATAACATCATAGGCTCAGCCCAATCCAAACCTACCAGCACACAATTAGTTTAACATATATAACACACATCTAAATGCATGAAAATATAGTTATAATGCACATGGAATGCAATGCATGAAGTTTTTAAGATCAAATCATCAAAACCCATCCCAAAAATTTCACAAAAGCCTATTGATTTTGAAAAACCCCAAATTTTGCAAAAATCCCAAAAACTTAGGTCACAAAGCATGAAATGCATGAAAAAGAGGGATTAGAGACTTACCAAGTGAGGAAAAACTTGATTAAGCTCATAAAATTGCTTGAGGAAGAGGTTTAGAGAGAGAAGTGAGTGTTTGGGAGATGATCAGCCATGGACAAATCAAGAGAGATCGAGGAAATGAGATCAGAATCGCGAATGCACCTATATATAGCCCATTAGTAAATCTCAATAGATAGAGGGGTCGAGCCATGTGTTAAGCTTTAAAAACTTCAACAGATGAAGCTATCGAGAGGTGTCCAGAGGTGTCCACAACAAAGCAAGCTCGATGGATCGAGGAGGTATCAAGGAGACAGGAGATTTCTTGATCGATCCACCTAGCTATCGAAAGGTGTCGAGATTGCGATAAAAGCAATTGATTAGCTTGATAGATAAGCCAGGTATCGAGAGGTGTCGAGGAGGTGTCAAGATTACTTAAAAATAGCTTTTCAAGAAGAGAAAAACACAGATATGAATGCAATCAAGCATGCAACTCAACCAAGGATCCAAACATTATTTTGAAACCTCAAAATCATCTCTCAATCAAAAACTTAAGCACATAGATCCCACACAAACACACACACACACACACACACACACACACACACACACACACACACACACACACACACTAAACAAGTTTAACCAATTTTATATTTCAAAAACAAGTCAAGACAGTTTAGTGAGCATACATTAACATATGTAAATCTTGTTATGGCCAAATCACATTGTACCTGCACATGTATCAAGAGTAGCAAAGAATATTGTGTGTTGTGTATGAAAAAACATCGCAAGATTGCATCAATGTATACATGTTATGACGATTTGAGATATGAGAAAATCACTTTAACTCACACACAATCATAACTGTTTGATGGGGACTATCACCTTCGAGGTACATCCTATAACTCCCACATCTCCTAGAATACACGCTTGCAATCATATTTAAAAGTATTTTGATCTTTTTGCTTTTTATTTTTCTTTGCATATTTTTCTTTTAAGCAAATCATGCATGGGCATATAAGAGATAGAAAAAAAATACCCAATTATGTTAAGCACTTGACATTCCAATTTTGCTATGCCGAATCACACAAATGTCATTCATAATTGGTGGGTAACAATGGTGAGATAGTTATTTATGCCTTTCTCTTCGGATTTTTTAGTTCTTTCCGTAAAAAAGAGTGATACAAGTGTTAAGTACAAGAGATTACTTAATCTTACTCATAACAAACACGAGCCACAAAGCTCACTTACTTAGTTGTGCATAGAGATGCTCATCTAAGCTACAAAAGATACAAAGTATAGAAAACTTTGTTTCAATGGCCATCCAAGGTACACAAATACCAATATACACAAAACACACACTGTTTTTGTATTTTTCTGATCTTTCATTTTTTTTTTTTATATCAAAAACAAAATAAATAAAAAAAAATCTGAAAACAAACAAAAACATGTTAAACAAAGCAAAGCATAAAAACTAGATTGACTCAAAACTTGAAAGCAAAACACACAAGTAATGCAAACAAAAACAAGAAGGGAAAGAGAGAAAGAAACAGTGATAGAATCACTTGGAGCCCTTTTCCTTCCATACCTTGGAAGAACCTTTCCTTTGAGTGAACCCTTGAACCGGCGGTGAGGGGGAAGAATTGAAACCTTTCAAGTTCGAAAGGAACATGAGGGCTTTAAGAAGATCTCCAAGAGGAGCAAAAGAGGATGGAAATTGATTCTGGTTTCCTGATGCTATCATGCCATTGCTCTGTTGAGTGGCTAACCACTTATAGCAATTTGGTCGAGTATGACCGGCAACTCCACAATGATGACAAAGATGCTGCTTCTTCTGTTTAGGCTTTTGAGAGTTAGCATTCTTAGCCCTAGGGTTTTTAGCTTCTTTCTTATCTTGCTTAGGGGGTGCTCCTAAGATAGATTTGCCATTGTCTATGTTCTCACTAGCTAAATCAATTTTGACATTAGTGTTCTCGATTTCAACATTATTAGCAGGAGGAACAAAAACAGTAGTACTAGTAGAAACAATATTAGAAGAAGAGAAATCATACCCTAAACCTATTCAATCAGAAGCAGATTTCTGAATGCTAAGCATCTCGTCAAGCTTCGCACTTGAAGTCCTCTCCAATTGAGCTCTAACTTGAAACAGCTCCGTTTCAAGCTTCTTGGTCTTCTCAGTCAAGAAATTATTTTCAAACCTCAGTGCTCCAATAGTCTAATTAGCTTCATCAAACTTTGTGGAAAGCTCTTCATGATCAAGTTCCACATCACTGAGCTTCTTGGTGGCCAGCCTATAGAGTTTCTAATGCTTCTTAGAAAGCTTATATAGTTTCTCGTGGGCTGTATGGATATCATCTTGATCATCCATCTTCTCGAACTTAGAATCCACCAAGTCCTTTTCTTCATCCACATCTTCAACAATCCCCTCAGTAGGATTGATAATGGCAATGAAGGCATTTAGGATTCCGTCATCCTTATTGTCGAAATCATCCTCAGGCTCGGTGTTGCTCAATGTAGCAGCAAGTGCCTTGCTCTTCCCAATGCTCTTGTGATATGTAGGACACTCCTGTTTCATGTGATCGAAGCCTTGACACCCAAAGCACTTAGGTCTTACGGGAACAGTGTACTGACCGCCATCCCTAGCATCCTTCTTCCCTTTGTCTTGGCTCTTGAACTGAGAAGAACTAGATTGCCTACAGTCATTGTCGAAACCCTTCCCATTGGCATTCTTCATGAACTTCTTGAATTGCCTAGTGATGTAGGACTTCATCTTAGAATCTTCATCATCTGAAGACTCATCCGTGTCACTGCTCTTGGCCTTTAGCGCTATGCTCTTGCTCTTACCTAGCCTACCAATCCTTATTAACCCTAGCTCGTAGGTCTACAAATTACCAACCAGCTTTGTCAAAGGAATCTTGTCAATATCCTTTGATTCCTCGATCGCCATAATCTTGGCATGGAATCTCTCGGGTAGAGATCTAAGCACCTTTCTTACAATCTTGGGTTCAAGAATGATTTCTCCAAGATTGAAAGTTGAGTTCACTATGTCCTTGAGCTTGGCATAGAACTCATCAAACGACTCATCCTCCTCCATCTTGATCTCGTCAAAGCTTGTAGTGAGCCTCTGAAACTTTGAATCCTTGACAGCCTTGGTTTCCTCATAGGTTGTCTAGAGAATGGTCCATGCTTCCTTAGCAGTTTCAGTGGAGGATATCTTCTTGAACTCCTCATTAGTGACTGCACTGAACAAAGCATTCAATGCTCTGCTATTGAAATTCACCGCCTTGATCTTAGCATCATCCCAATCGGCAGGCGCTTCCTTTGGCTTGGTTCAGCCAATCTCTACAACTTGCCACACCTTTTCATTTAGAGACTACAAGAAAACTCTCATGCATACTTTCCAGTATGCATAGTTAGTTCCATCAAACAATAGAGGTATAATGAGAGACTGTCCTCTATCCATGACAAACAGGGGTCAATGGATCAACACAACAAACATTAACCCTAATCAGAGTGTACCTGCTCTGATACCACTTGATAGGCCAAAAACGTATTGACCCATTGTGATAGATTAATTGATTAATTAGCCAAATTTATTAATTAATCAAATTAACATGCAAATGCATGGTAGCACAAACAAAACACCAATTAAACTAAGTATGCAGTGGAAAATAAATTGACACGGTGATTTGTTTACGAATGGGGAAAACCTACATGGTAAAAACCCCACCGGGTGATTTTAAGGTCACCACTCCCAAGAATCCACTATTATCAAAACAAGTGGTTACAAGTAAAGGAATCCCAGTATCTTATACCAACCTACAGTTGAACCCTTACCCCAATACCCAATTGGACTTGTTTTGTAGTGACAATCCCTCCTTTTTAATGCATGGCTCCCAGTACGTGACTAACCAATTGCGCGGATCGCAGTACGCAACTTCAATCACCAACTAGAAAAGGTTGTTGGCTGCAAAGTTTTTCAGTTCATCTAGATGATGAAGATCAAGAAGATGCTTGATTACAAAACCCTACGGTGCACAAACACAACAACTTTTTCACAAGAAAGATGAACTAGGGAAAATTATGTCTCCGGTCACAATTTGCTTGAACAAACTTTGTTTAACACTTGTGCAACTTGTGTCCACTTTGACAGCTCTTAAAATAATCATTTTATATGTCTAGGGTTGTGAGAAAAGAAAGCTTAAACACATAATCATGGATTGGAAGAAAACAAAATAGAAAAATCTATTTTTCTTAAACCTTGACAAATAGCTATCTGTCGAGCTGTTGTCGAGCCACGGGGCTGAAACAGCTCTTCAAGCTCGATAGATGCTAGTTGACGAGCTTTAATGACAGGCACTTCCTTGGCTTGAATCTTGGACAGACTTGCATGACTTTAACACTTGATCTTGAAATAAGGTTTCTTGAAGTATTAAATACATCTTAGATCTACCCAAATACAAGTAAAGTGCGTTTTGTCATAGGATTAACCAATTACATAAAATAGTGACATATGTTCTTAACAAGTGAATCACATATGTCCTAACACTCACATCCAAGAAATAGATGTTGGACCAAATGATCTAGATGAATGTCATATTCCCATTTTCCTCATCTCTTGGTTTTTCTCTTGTCAACTATGAACTATCATTTGGCCAACCCTTGCAATTTGAATTACTTCTCTGGTCACCTCTTTCTCTTTTATCATAGTTTAAAATAAAGACTACATAATATTTACAAAGGGAAAAAAAATCATATAATGAGCCAATGAGCTTTGGGCTTTAGCTCAAATGATACTTCCCCTTCCTGTTGATCATCTTTCATTCAAAAGAATTTGAAGAAAAAGAGCGTTCCACAGAATTTGAGTTTCATGACAACAAATTTACTGCTTTGCTATTCCTGAACTTGAGTCATCCAGCTACTTATATATCAAACTAATTGTGTACTCATGAACCTACTTCTTACATCCGAAACAATTTTACAATGAAAAAAATGGAGCCTTAAACCATGTTGTATTGATTTTATAAAAAAAATCGTAAAGAAAATATTGCTTATGGTCCAGTATTTGGAATGATAGGAAACAAGGGATTTTTGTGTAAATATCAGCCTACCATACTAATAAGTATTGAATAGTAATGAAAACTTTGATTCAGATCCAATCAATTTGAGGCCCATGACAAGCTCTCAAGGAATTTTTTGTTCGTCTCTCTCTTTTAATAGTAGGATTATAATTCGTTCATATAATGTGGTGTAAGATTTGAGGGCTGAGAGGCTAGAAAAGCAATGTTTTCCGTTAACAAATTTGCTCAATTATGTGTTGGGTGAACATTAGGTGAAACATTCAAACCAACAACTTTTTGAATATGCTTGATTTCGTTCAATTGATCTTCACTTCTTGACCGTTAAACTCGCACAGTGAACAATTTTCTTCAGACTTCAACTTCCCTTACACCAAATTATTACAATGATCTTGAAAAACAATTACAAAGAAACTTTTCCCTTACAAAGAAATTTTTCTCATAAAATTTAGCCAACACCTAAAATCTTTACAATTTATACTCATAACAATAAAGTCTCATTTTTAATGGTAGTTTTTTCATGATTTCTAAAGTCACGAACAAACAAATATCATTAATTATAAAAGATTCATGTGCCTCTCAATGATCCAAAGCTTATATAAAGAATAAACAACTCCACGATACATTAACTAAACTGATGATTTAATTCAGGTAATTGAGAATTCATTGCAACATAAAAATATATACTTAATAATGATGCACAATGATAAAGTCATCTTATTAGTGCCCAAATTAACCTTATCTTTTAGCAGAACAATTATTTTTACCTAGAACAGATATGTTGTGTGCCATACAAAATGGTATTGCTATATGTAGTAAGTAAAGTACCACTTTCAATCATCTATAAATTTTTTATAAGTTCTTTGGTGGGTGGATGAAACAAGTTGCATCTCATCAAGTCCGGTCATTCTACTATACCCCCATTTTTTTTAGGGTATGGTACTCACTTAAATCTGAACCATTAAATTAGTGTTGTTTTGATCTTGACCCTTGATTTAATTTAAGGGAATCCTTGTTACTGGTAAAGCAGGTCATGTATTTAAACAAAGAAAAAAAAAATCACTTCTCTTTCTACGCTTCAGAACTCTCTCTACGCTTCTATCTGTAAGCTTCTTCTCTCTCAACTTCTTTCTCTTCCAATCCAGCTACAAGACCAGAGCCACCACTACTAAACAAAACCCTAAGCAAGACCCACAATATAAGAAACATAGTATTTTAATTCCAGCCGCTCTCTGCTGCGACGACGGTATTGACCTACACCATTGAGGCCGTCAAAAAGGTCGCTCTCTTTCTCTTTTTTCTGTTGACCCACAATGAGGTTTCTGAATATCAAATTATGTTGCTATCTAATTACAGTTGAGAACCAAAACATGAGATAATTATTTTTGCAATTTTGTGATTTTGTATGACTGACTTGCCTTGGTTGTTTTAATGAGTTGGCATGCTCTTTGTAAGGGCAACTCAATCATGGCTTTCAAAAGAAGGCATGCCAAGTGCTTGAGGAAAGTTCTCATAGAGTTTCAAATAGGGGTTTCTCTCAACCTTTTATTTTGGACCTCTGTCCTTGTAAAAGGCATGCCAAAATCAACTGCCTAACTGAAGGGAATTGATTGTTGTGTTGTTGTTTCGAGAAGGCATCAACTTTTTAAAGCTTGCATGCATCGTTTTGTTTTTTAATGTATTTGCTTTTAGATTGTTAGTACACCATGGCATGATATGTTTCATTATGTATTCTTAAACGTTTAGTGGACAATGGGAAAAATATTTTAAAGATTTTGCGTGATACTAAGCTTGTTTAATTCATTTTGCAGTGGGGTTAGATTAAGTTCTATAATTGCAGCTTGATGGCAAGTATGTCGTTTACTCTTACACTGGGTGGAGTTATGAAGATTTTACCATCGAATGATGAAGTACATTGTTGTCTGTTGACCACCTATTAATGGGTGTTTTGAGGAAAGAGTTCCTAGTCATTTGAATCAAATCACTTAAAATGCATTTGACAAAGTTTTATACAATTTTTTTTTCCTAAATGACATCCCCACCTATTAGCACTAGCATCCGAAGATGATGAAAAAAAAACCTATTTTGCATTCTCAAACACTACTTTATCTATTTTACCAACTCATTTTACAACTCACCCTACATCTTATTTTTATTTGTACATACAACCCAATAAAATAATATAAACTACTTAATAAAATAATAAAAAATATTCTTATCTCTTAAATGAATTTTTTCTCAAGCTTTTAGAGGATTGACTTTAGATAAGATGTTCAACTTTTATACGCCAAGCATTGACTGTAAGTCTTGTACATGGAACAAATAGAGATAAAAAATTAGAAATATGATCCATTTTGGTCGGCCTTAGCTTGATTTGTCTAGACATCAATTTTTTCTCTTGCCAAAAGTCTGACTTATTTTAGGCGGAAGTTTCCTTGATTATTACTTGTATACAAAATTCCAAGATCATTAAATTGGAATAAGTCCCTTACTAACCTAACCAATTAGAATAAGATGAAATTTCTTTCCATTCACTACACCGCAAATTTTTTCTGCATCTTATAGTGATTTGTTGTTGATAGGTGTCATCCAAGTCCAACATAATTGAGAGTTGTAATTGAGACTATGGCCCAAAAGCTTTACTATTCAATACTTTGCGAGAAAAATTAAACACTCATTTGATGTAACAGGAGATTATAGAATTTGACATTGTATACACTAGGGTTTGTTCTTGATGTTGTGAAATTGCTGTAGATACTAAAAATTCTAGTTTAATTAGTTGGCAAGTCATGTTCTTTAATCGTGAAAAGTCTATAATGAAAAATTTTTATGTTCTTACAATAAATGTTTTAGAGTGAAAACTGTTAGTCCCCTCATCCCATTGGAACCTCCCTATTTATACAAAGGAAAAAGGGTCCAATATTCCTAAGTGTGACTTAGTTACATGAAATTTTTGTGCAATTATGCCTAGATTTCTTTTAAAAATTTAATTATAATTTTAAACTCTAATCTGGTGATTTTTATATGATTTTTGTGGTTTGATTTTGATTCAGTAAAGACATATTAGCCAAAAGAAACGAAGGTAGAGCTATTAAAGAAATCTGTACTTTTAGATTGGCAATTACAGATGGCTAATGTTGCATTGTCATTTGTGGTTGTGGTATGAATAAGTGGTATGTTGTTTGGGCGACTGATTGAGGCAAAGCAATTAACCATATTAAAAGGAATTAGCAACTTTTTCCTTCTCCTTTACCATTTGTGGCATGTATATGCCTTTTTTACATATGCTCAAGTGAAGTACCCATTAGGATTTCCTTTAATTATGATAAACATATTAATTTTTTTTTAAAGAAGTTCTATATTTATTAAATGATATATATACACACATACATACATATATATATATATATATATATATATATATATATATATATATATATATATATATATATGTCGAGGGCCATGTAGCTAAATTGGCACCTTCCCATACATAAAGTGTTTGGGGTTTAAGGGAGAAAATGTTCAAATTGCGGGAGTCAAGGAAAAAATGTTCAAGTTGTGGGGTTAGCAGCATATTGTAATTATTTCTAAATAAATAAAAAAAGATATAGAGATATAAATTGTTTTCTTTGAGCTAAAGCAGTTGCGATGGAAGTGTGGAGGTTTTTTTTTTTTTTTTTTTTTTTTTTTTTTTTTTCTTTTTGTCCTTGAGTATTTTGGATTGTTTCAAATGAGTAATGGCTCCTCCTAGGCTCCTAAAATTTTTGATTTATTGATTTTGCTATCTATAACTTTCATTCTTCTTTAACTAATAAAGTTTGGAATTTTCTATAAGTACATTTTTTCTTCAAAAAAATGAATAGAAATCTCCCTTCATGATCATGCTCATGTTAACGTTCATATTTGTATCTTTTGCAATACTCAATTAAGTTGTTTACTCATTTTGTGAATTATCAATTGTAGTTAAGAAAAAAAGTATAGACACAATACTATTCAATTAAACTAACATGAAAAATTAAATCTATTAGATTAAAAAAATGGACAATAAAATGAAAATTTCACAAAAAATTTCTTAAATAGAATTAAAATATTTTTTACTCAATATTGTTTATCAAGCAATCATGTACTAACTAATAACATTCCAATCATTACGTGCATAATAGAGTGATGAAATGGTTATTCAGTTTATTTAAGAAATGTGATCTAGTTAATAGAAATTAAAAAAAAATACAATAAACTTCATGTGTAGTCATGAATTATACCTTTACGTATATCTTATGCATTTTATGAGTTTTATTTTATATAAATGTATTTCATAAAATTAACAAAATTTATCATAAAACCCTTCATTGTATTTTTTTTAAAATCACTACATAAAAATGAAAGAAGTTTCTTTCCCCAAAAAAATGTTCTCCAGTCATAATATTTACCAAAAAAAATCATGCAATGCACTGGCCAATAACCAGTCTATATATATAATTAAAGCCAAAACTGAGAGAAAATCTAATTAGATTCTAAACTGGATTCCAATTGTTGTCTGATTTTGCACCATGTGTCCAATTTAAGGTTTAATATATATATATATATATATATATACACACACACACACATATATATATATATATATATATATATATATATATATATTTTTGATACCAAAGAAAACATCTTCATTAAACATATCAATATATATATATATATATATATTGATTCCAAATACCGATGGACTCACCATTCCAAATACATTACAATATACTAACTTTTTTATTTTTATTTTTTTATGAGATAGTTTTTTTTATAAGATAGTGGCTCCTAAAAAAGGGCTATATATGGGACTATGATTTCATGAACAACATGTAATTTTAAATAGAGTGATGGTAGGTTGCAATACATATACATATACATATATATATAGCCAAAACTTAGAGAAAATTTAATTAAATTCTAAATTGGAGTCTAATTTTGCGCCACATGTCTCATCTAATTTTTAAATTTGTGTGTCAAGTGAATTATTAAGTGCAAAAATCAAAGAGCCTAAATTCAATTAGATTCTAAATTGAATTTTAATTAGAGTTCAATTTTGTGCCATATATCCCATCTAATATTTTAATTTTTGTAGCAAGTGAATTATTTCGTACAAAAATCGAAGAGTTTAGATCCAATTAGATTCTAAATCATATATATATATATATATATATATATATATATATATATATATATATATTTATATAATTGTGATTGTTTTTAAATGAACATGTGCATATGCACGGAGTTGCACACTACTTTTATTAAATGAATGTATCAATTTTTAAACCCAAAATAGAAAAATAATTAGGAAATTGGTTTATTACCTTGTTGACATGACATGAATTTTATTCATTTACATGTTAGTTTACAAAGATTTTTATAATATAATTGGTAATAACTTTAACTTCTTAAAAAAAAATGATAATTTAAATTTTCATTTTAAAATTAGGTAAAGAGTATGTTTTTTAGATGATGTTCATGAGCACTTTAACTAAAAAGTCAAGACTTAAACCCCATTTGGTTGCCGAGAAATCAGAGGAAAAGAAAAGAAAATAAATTTTCAATTTCTGCTAATAAAATGACATCTCATTTAATTATGGAGATGCAATTAATATATTTTCAAATATTTTACTTTATTTTCTAATTAAGGACACACGATAATTCAAAGGATAGCTTAGATGGCATAAAAATATTATTTTGATATTAATGTTAGATACATCAATTCTTTTCATGTGCTACCTAATAATAAGGATTATTTTGAGACAATACCAAAAGTTTAGAAACAAAATTGACATGTTTAAGATGTTAAAAACCATTTTGATACATTGTACAAGTGTTAAAAACTAAAACAATAATTAAACATGTTTTTACATATTTTTATTAAAGATTAAATTCTATAAGGATGTAGTTTAAAACCCAAGTTTTACACTTTCCAATTCCAACATACCACATCATCTTATTACGTATTAAAGAATAAGAACAACCACACTCAATTAATTATAATACTCATCTGAAAATTCAACCAAATTGGAAGTTTATTAAGATGTTATTAATTGTGGTATGATGTACTGAGTTTTAATTAAAAAGCTGATGTGACATCTTTTATTGGATGGTGTAAAACATGAATTTTTCACCCTATTCTTACCAAATTCAAACTCTTTTTATTAATATCCTCAAAACCCTTTTTTTTATTAGCTAAATTTGGAAACTAATATCCTGTTTGGTTGTAAGGGAGATGAAAAAGAAAGAAATGAGGAAAAAGTAAGGAAAGGGAAAGGGAAGAAGAGAGAGTTGTACATAGAAGGATTGCATTAACAATTTCTTCAAAAGAAAGGCCTTCTTTGAAAAAATAATGGGACCGTATGAAGGATTGTGCTAAGAAAATTTCTAGAACACAAACTTTTCTCAAAATTATGGGTTATGAGAAAAGTATGAAACTTCATCAAAAAAGCAAAAAAAAAAAAAAAAAAATGAAATATTGGCAAATCGGTCAAATTGTGTATTCTCACTTTTTAATAGAAAACAGAAAAGCGAAAACGCTTGGGACCATCATAGCACATATTAATATAGAAAAACTTAATGAAAGAGGTAAAAAAAGGTTAAATGCAAAGTTAGAGCGCCACTTGGCAAGACCTCATACACTCCTTGAGGTATTTGCTTTTATATATATATATATATATATATATATATATATATATATTGATTAAGATGATCTTACAATAATCTTGCTTGACAGAGCTCGCTTCAAATTGCATGGATACATTTTTCTCTTATAATGAATTTTTTTTTTTTTTTTTAAAAAAGGGAAATTTATTCCAACCTATATTGTTTCTCATAAGTTCATAAGTCATAACTATGAACTTATATTTTCAAGGTATAGCTGAGGGAAGATTTTGAAGAAAAATATCATCAATGTGTTAGAAATATTGTATTCTCCAGTCTCCACCTCTTCCAAAACATAAGCAGCGCAAAGATCATCCCAAAGCCAAATACAAATCCCAACTCTGCACTTAGGCAATTCCAGTCAATCGAAGGCCTGGAGTATGAGGGAATATCTTCAAATGTTAGAGGTGGTGATCTTCAAAAGGCACATTTGTCTTCAAAAGGCACCCACATAATCCTTTGTTCCTTTCATAGGAAGCTTCCAAAAATGTACCAAATTGCTTGATATATGGAATCAGCCCAACCAATTGATTAAATGAAAGGTTTAGGATTGACAAGAAAATAAGACTAGGTTAATTTTGATTGGTTTCTCAAGAACTGAGGAAATGTTTTCAGTTTATTAGAAGCCAATTTTAATGCAGTAAATTGCAGGGAGCCGTTAAAGTTGTTAGTTGTAATTTCTTCATTTATTTCATACAAACTTTATCCTCAACACAATGGCTCTAATATAGACATTGATGTTGTCATTGCTACTGTTTTACGTAGCAATTTGTTAACCAAGACTTGGGATGAATTTTTTTTTTTTTTTTTTGAAACTAAGACTTGGGATGATTTGTACGTGTGCTAAACGAACAAATTAATATTTATTTTAGATGAGATCAGTCTAATCTAAGTATATATATGTGTAAATCTCCTTCCTACAGACTTGAATTCCGGTTCTTGTCCACCCACCACCTCACAAGAACTTAGTATTTGTGGAGTGACCATCATGCCAATGATGCGCAGTGATAAACCTTAAGGTTTCAAAAGGTAATAAATTAAACTTCATTCTATTTAACTAAAACTATATTGTATTTGGGGTTTAATATAAGCTTATAGTTTTTTTTTTTTTTAAACTACTTTTTGAAACTTTAGACTATAATTATTAATTTGTTGCCTTTAAAACTAGAGTTTGATTCGTTACTTTTTTAACTTAAAGATTTAATTTGTGACTTTTTGAAAATACTATATTTAAATGTTGATTCTAGAGGGTAAAGACCGTTGAACATGGCATTTTGATTTTTGACCTGTGGTCAAGTCTTGGTGCGGACCAAATACACCCAGCAGGTCAAGAGAGTGTAGAATGGGAGGTAGACGATAGAAACTTCGCTTCAATTGGAGTAATGGAGACAGCTGATGTTGGAGAAAAAGTTGGATATTATAAGCGTATACCTATGAAAGTGTGAACAAGTCTTCTCGGCTTGGACGACCAGCTATGAAATTGTTTTCTCAAAAAAAGTTAATTAGACTACAAATAGTACTTTCACAGTAGACTATCATATATAGTCTTCTTGGCCTCAAAACAACAATTAACATTCAATTTCTTCACTCTGCCATTCCCATTCTCTCAAAAATCCAATTAGAAAAACCTCTTATTTTAATTTTCATTCACTTTCCTTTGCCTAATTTCTTCAAGCTTTCTTTCTCCTCTTCATTTTAGATCTTCTCAAACGTACCATTTCACTATGGCTTTTCTAACAAACAAACGAGCCTCCTCTTCTTCTATCACCTACCAATACAAATATGATGTGTTCTTGAGTTTCAGAGGGGATGATACCCGCATGGATTTTACGAGCCATTTGAATGGCTTTTTGAAGCTAAAGGGTATTCATACCTTTATTGATGATGAACTCCCAAGGGGAGAAGAAATTTCTATTGAACTTCTCGAAGCTATTAAAAGTTCAAGGAGTTCCATAATTGTATTCTCTGAGAACTATGCATCTTCTACCTGGTGCTTGGATGAACTTGTCGAAATTCTTGAGTGTAAGAAGAGTGGACAAATGGTCCTACCGGTGTTTTATAAGGTGGATCCCTCGGAAGTACGTAACCAAAAAGGAAAATTTGGAGAAGCTTTAGCAAAACATGAAGTAAATAATATAAAGAAGGTGCAAAGATGGAGGGAAGCTCTAAACAAAGCTGGTAGCATATCTGGTTTAACCTACAAGGACGGGTATTTAATTACTACTCTTTCACCCTTTTTTTTTTTTAAATAATAGTTTTCAATTGTGTGTCTAGTCACTAAATTTTAAGTAAATTAACACCAGTTACCACTAATTTTTTTCATTGATGGCTTTAATTTTTTTTTTTTTGGGTCAAATTATGAAAGTATTAATTTTTAATTGCTAATCTAGTTGCTATAAAGATCAATGACAGAAACATAAGAATATACAATCAAGATAATCGTACCAATTAATTAGGACTTTCTTTTGCAATATTTAGAAAGTTTTCGAAAAAGTACTTAATAATTTTGTAAAAACATCAAAAGTAGGTCCCCAATAACTTGTTTCCTCACATCTATAAAATTTATGTAATTTACTTTTATTAACAACTAGTGTTATGCATGTGTGATGCAAGGTATAATAAAAAAACATATTTAAAGTAAAGAATATACTTCAATAATATTGTTAAAAGTGAATTATAAATTAGATAATAAAAATTTACTTAAGTTACATGGTGAATACACACCATGTAAAACATAGTTTAACATAGATTAGAAATTCATTCAAAATAAATAATAAAACACGTTCTAAATTTCTTGAAATTTATAATTGACTTTTTATCAAAATATTATTTTATATTTTTAAATATTTTGTAATTTGTTTTTACTCGAAAGTAAACTATGTTAATAATTTTAATTTATTTATGATAGTTTTTAGACCCCTTAAACAATTGATTTAACCTAGGTAATTAGCCAAGTTGTTACTTAGTCCAATTAAACAAGTCTAGGTTATCACAATATAAAAGATCAAATCATGCAAAGCAGCGGAAAATAAATAACACAAGATATGATCACCCAAGAAACCAAACCGGTAAAAACCTGGGGAGGATTTGACCTAACTATCCTCAAGGTAAACTTAAATCCACTATCTTGAAAGAATCAAAGTTCATACAATAAGACTTACAAGCCCCCACGCTCAACTTCTTATTGCTACCAACGAGTAGAACTTACTGACACGACCACGTGCAAGCTCCAAATCCACGGACTCCTTCTTTCTTGGATTCACCACCAGATACAAGCACACCCGCTTGTGTTTTCTTTAAGCTTTAATGGCAGCAACTGAATTGATCATCAAGGCGTAGATAAATCTTCTCCTTGAAAACCCTAAGTTTGTGTAAAGGAAAGTTCATCTAGATCTCACAAGAGATTTACACAAACCGCAATTATGAGCAACACTAAAACGTGGTTAGGGTTTGCCTTTTATACTTAGGACAAATAAGAAACCTTAAAAACGTTTTAAAACACTTATGGCTAAGTTGGAAAAATCTACAGAAAAACATTCTGCCCGAGCTTCGATCGATCGAGCCTGTCTTTTGATCGATCGAGCCAGGCCGAAACGCACAATCCTTTCCTGTTTTAACTCGATTCCAACTTTACATAGATGCACAACTTTGAGCTAGACTTAAACACTTCTAAACACATTGTTTTGATCATGGTTTGCCAACAATACAAATTAGAGTTCTAAATACATAAATCCTAAGTCTTTAGAACCTAACAATTTATAATAAGAGAAAGGGTAGAATTATATCATACAAATTTCTTTTCTCAATATATATATATATATATTTATGTATGTATATATCATACAAATTTCAATACTTATACTACGCTACATAGTGCAAACATGACTTGTATAATTAAGCTTTTATTATTAAACCAAAAATTTGTGGTAGGCCATTAACATAATATAAAATAAATAACGAAATTTCTCTCAAAATTTGAAAAACTCTTTGGCGTAGAATTTTAATTGGGTAACTTTTATTTAAAATTTTTTGAAACATTGACGATAGAGTTCAACTTAGAGCAACTATGAAATTGTTTTAATTTACTTATAATACACCAAATGACCTAAAGAGAAAAAAAATGAAAAATATAAACCAAATAAATAAAGAGGAGGGCATCCAATTAGCACAATTACAATGTAGGATACAATTTTTATTATATAGCATATGGTATGATATAATTTGGACATAAATTCATATAAAATTAACTTTATTGCAAATTTTTAGGTGACAATAATTACTTGAGTAATTATTTTATCATTTAAAAAAATTTATATAGTGTACCAATGGTTTTATAATTTCACCAACAACATAAATTATACAATTTAATATTTAATTTATAATTAACCAATTTTTTTTATGGAAATTAACCAAAACTTTTAAAGGCATAGGAACTTGGCTCAAAGAGAGTATGTCACATGTTGTAACCACAACTTTTAGGGTCCAACTTTTGTTATATACAAGTCGTTGATTTGCATAATGCGCATAAATGTTTTATAAAAAGGTAATACAAATATACCTATTATAATCAGTAAAAAATTTCTCTATTATCAAATGAAAAAAAGAATTAATCGAGAACTTAAAAGGTAAAGCATAAAAATAACCGTTTCCATTTAATATATACAATATAATCAGCTATGTTAGAAATTTGACAAATTTTCTCAATATTCAAACTTTATCTCCCTAATATCAAATCCACGGAGAATGTATCTAAAAAGTTTATAACTTAGACAAAAACAAATAAATGAAACAACTACTTTAGGACCTAAAATACATCAAAACCTTGATTAAGGGGAAAAAAGTCACCTCTAATACCTAAAATCTAGAAAACTTATCTCAAAATTTTATAAATAAAATAATGTAAATAGCATAAAAATATTTCCAAAACCAAACCCTTATAAAAACATGATTCAAAACCTAAAAGGAACAAATATATAAATATTTATATATAAATATAAATATATATATATATATATATATATATATTTAAATTGTTTCTACCTCCTGTCAAACAAAAAAAAAAAAGTGTATATATACAAACACTTTCAGGATCTAAAGTCCAAAAAAAAAACCAAAATTCAAAAAAAAAATTACATCAACAACCAAATTTCTCTCCCTATTATCCAAAACACAAAAAACATATCTGAAAATTTTATAAATCAAAGAGAAAAATAAAAATAGACTTCCAGGACTCAAAACCCAACAAAATCTTGATAAAAAGATAAAATAAAATAAAAACCCACAACAAAGTCATAACTTTTAATTTGAAATATCTAAAAAGAAAAATGCATCTAAATTTTTATTTTTTAAAAAAATTAATACATACCTCCAGTAATATCAGTTTGATAGGCTGCAATAGTGGATTATGATTGTTCTTGCTAATTCCTAAATATTATAACATGGCTCTACCTAATGATTAAACTATAAAACACGCATGAAAAATATTAAGTTACTAATCATTCAAGTAAACCAGTATGCACTTAGTAACAAAAAAATGAGTATGTTGATGTTGTTATGTAGAAACAATCCAAAAATAAAAGTGTAGCATTAATTGCACAAAAAAAAATTATATATATAAAGCTAATACCATTTAATCTCTTCCAAAAAAAATTTATAATCAGAACCTTATAATTGTGATCTTTTAAAATTGTACTCGTGCATATGCATGGATTACACAATAGTTAATAATTAAAGCTAACAAAAGCTACAGTAATTGTGGCCATTTTGAGTGTGTATGTATTGTAATTTGTAAATATTTAAAGAATTTTATTCTCTCTACTTTTAGTTACCACCTTAGTCACTTGTTTTAATTCTACCAAAAACCAAAATATGGATCTAATAATATTAGTAGTAAATAAACATAAATTAATTTGAATATGATAGCAGGGTAACATTGTATCGCTAATGCTTAACTTGGAAACTTTTTGGCCATAAGCATATAATTGCTAACATAAATGTGATGTGACAATCAAATCAACAATAACAAAGAATTTGTAAGAAAAACATAGAATGAATAGAGGGGAGAGATACAAAAGGGGCAATAAGAAATTTAGATGAAAATTGAAAACAATAGAGGAATGGTTGTAGGAAGAATAAGGTTAGAGTGGGATATAATGGAGGGAGAAGCAGAGTTTACAATGAGAAGTGGAAAGGTTAAAAAATAATGTAATGCTAGAATTTAAGAGATCATGCAGGTAAAAATTGATTAAAAAATTATAGAGATATAAAGTTTTTTTTTTTTTTTTTTTTTTTTTTTTTTTGGGGAATATAGAGATATAAGTTGAGGAAGTCATATATTGCCAAAAGATATATGGTTTTATTATGATTGATAAGTAACAATGAGGTTAGAAAATGTGTAAAGTCACGTTGTACTATTGAATATATTAATATTGTAAAAATATATATATAAAAAATGGTGGCGTGACTGATGATGTGGTTTAACATGAGTGTAGCAAAATTAAATTTTACACTTTGACCTTTATATATTACTAGTCACAGACCCGCGTGTTACGCGTGATTATTTTTTAAGATGGTCTCATTATTTTTATTATTTAGTAATTTGAACTAATTTAATGAAAAGTGTATGTTTTTAGACCCCTTAAAACACAACTGAATTAACCTAGTAAATTAGCCAAGTGATTAGTTAGTCCAAATTTCAGATCTAGGTTAACACAATCATATAATCATATCAATGTAAAGTGCGGAATATAAAGAACACAAAGATATGATGACTCAGGAAACCACACCAATAAAAACCTGGGGAAGATTTAATCTAACTATCCTCAAGGTAAACCTAAATCTACTATGAAAGAATCGAAATTTTACAATAGCGACTTAGACCACTAACATCCTATTGCTACCCACCAGTAGAAACTTACTAACATGACCACGTGCAAGCTCCGAGACCACGGACTCCTTCTTTCTTGGATTCTCCAGCAAGTACAAGCACACCCACTTGTGATTCTTTAAGCTCTTTAATGCAGCAACTGAATCGATCACCAAGTTCTTGACATAGTCTTGAATCTTGGAAACCCTAAGTATGTGTGAAGGCAACCACCTCTTGATCTCACAAAAGATTCACACACACAGCATAATGGACAACCAAAAACGTGGTTAGGGTTTTCTCTTTTATACTTAAGACAAAACATAAAACCCTACACGTCAAAAGGGCTTGGGTTGAGTTGGAAAAATTCTGCAGAAAAACATTTTGCCTTTCGATCGATCGAGTCTAATTCTTGATCGATCGAGCCAGACAGAATTGCACAATAAATTCTGCAGTAACTCGATTCCAACTTTACATAAAACGCATATACTTTGAGCAAGTCTAAACAAGACTAAAGCCTATTTTGATCATGGTTTGCCAACAATACAAATTAGAGTTCTAATACATTAGTTCCTAATCCTTAGAACCTAACAAAAAGTAATGCATTTCATAATCAGATTTATCACAAAATAATTTTTTTATTATTGTAGAATTGTTTTATTTAAATTTTGAAACCTTAATTCTACCATAGTTGGTTGACTAATTTTTACATCTCTAAGTCAATTAAACATGTTTTGCACGCTACATGTACACCTTCTTTTCCATAAGGGTTGAAATAATATGGGTAATATTTTTTTCTATGGAAGTTAAAAAAAAAATTAAAATTCTTGTACCTTGTCTTGATGTTTTCTAAAAATTAAATTTGGCGCTTGTCTTTCAATAATTGTGAAAATTCCAAGCAATATGTTACATGTTCATGCTTTGATTGTGTAATTGTATAATTGATTTGGGTTGTAATTTATAAGTTGAATATAATGGTGTATATCCAAAAGGGCATAACTCTGTTGTTTAGGATATTGAATATAGTGTTGTGTGTGTGATTTATAGAGTAGTGACGGTTGTAGTTATTAAAAATTGGTTTTTCATTGACTTTTAAGTTAATAAAAACCTCACATATACTTTTTTTTTTCAAAAAAACCTTTACATATTTTTTAACATGAATCTTTACATATACCTAAATAAGTAAACTCTATGCATTTCATTTCCTTAGATGAGTAATGCTAGAGATATAAACTTTTTTACATAAAATTTTCCAAATTGCTGATGTGGTGAGTGGTTATTGATAAATGAAAAAGTGATGTTAATGGTGAGCCTAGATGAAAACCAATAAGAAACTAGCCACATCAACAGTTTATAAAAATATTGTAAAATAGTTTGTGGCTGTAGTATTATGCTTTGTTAGAACGTTTCTTACTATTATCATATTTTACTGGCTGGTGATTTTTATAATAGAGGCATTAAATGAGAGTTAAAATCTTAGAACCTTTCATTAGATTTTTAAAAGTCATGGTGTGTGAAGAATATAAGCATTTAAGGATTTTTTTTTATATATTTTATTATTTATAAATAATGTTAAATGAAATGTCAAAAAAAGGATTTTGAAAATTTTTATCTTTATTTCTTATATATTTCTATTATTACTAAAGAACGTCTTCCTTTTAGTTTTGATAATAAATATGGTTTTCTAGATTGGAGTTTGATTAGTTTTAAGTTTAAATTTTGTATGATTGTATTTAATTGTTGATTATATGATTTAATTAAGTGAATTTAACGATTTATTTAATTGCATTGTAAAGTTTTTAATGACATTCGTAAGGTCATCTTTAATTAATTTTTTACTCCTTTAGCTGTCAGCCTCTTTATTTTCCAATTAACGGTTACTAATTAATTTATTTAATTGACATTTGATTTTGATAGGCCAAAAACGTATTGACCCCTTGTGATAAATTACTTGATTAATTAGCCAAATTTATCAATTAATCAAATTAACATGCAATTGTACGTGGCCGCACAAACAAATCACCAATTAACTAAAGTATGCAGCAGAAAATAAATTGACACAATAATTTGTTTACAAATGGAGAAAACCTACACGGCAAAAACTCCACCGGGTAATTTTAAGGTCACCACTCTCGAGAATCCACTATTATCAAAACAAGTGGTTATAAGTAAAGGAATCCCAGTACCTTATACCAACCTATAGTTGAACCCTTACCCCAATACCCAATTGGACTTGTTCTGTAGTGACAATCTCTCCTTTTCAATGCACGGCTCCTAGTACGTGACTAACCAATTGCGCGGATCTCAGTACACGACTTAATCACCAACTTAAGAAGGATGTTTGCTGCAAAGTTCTTCAGTTCATCATACGATGAAGATCATGAAGTTTCTTGGTCACAAAACCCTATGGTACACAAACACAGCAGCTTCTTCAAGAACTACGGCCCTTAAAATAACCCTTATATATGTTTAGGGTTGTGAGAAAAGAAAGCCCAAACATACATTCACAGAGATTGGATGAAAATTAGCTTGAAAAACTGAACTTCATAAATCTCAACAGATACCTTATCTGTCGAGCAGTTGTCGAGCTTCGAGCTGAAACAGCTCTCTTAAACCTTGATAGATATAGCTATCAAGCTAGCTGTCGAGATTTAATAAATAGCACTTCTTCGCTTGATTCATGGACAAACTTGCATGGCTTTAACACTTGAACTTGAAACCTTGTTTCTTGAAGCATTAAACACATCCTAAATCTACCCAATTACAAGTAAAGTGCGTTTTGTCAAATGATTAGCCAATTACATAAAATGTATATGTTCCTAACATCAATTCACATAAGTCCTAATAGATTTCTTTTACTAATCTCTTTCTCTCCCTCTTCGTTAACATCCTATTATTTTCCCAAATTTGATGATAATTATAATGGACTAAATATGCATTGTAACGTTTATTTATTTTTTATTCCATTTTGCGGCCATGAAGTTAGTATATTCATAACTATTAGGTTATTGTATGATATATTTAGTTTGATATTATTATTATTATTATTATTATTATTTGAAAGTTCAATTAGCGTGTAAAACACCAATGAACATTTAGACTCCCAATCTCAAAATCACCAACACAAGCTTAAATTCAAATAATATATGTGCGGAATATGAAATATAAGCAATACCTAATTTGGCAAACTATAACACATAATTAATCACAAACGCAGTAGCAACTAATGGTTAAAGAGTAAGGGAAGAGAGATACAAATACAAAAATAACACCGGCACGTGTTATCGAAGAGGAAACCGAAGACCTCGGCAAAAAACCTCTCCACCGCCCTCCAAGCAGTAAAATGATCCACTAAAGATTAAAGTTGGGATACATGAATAGCAAAAGACCCTCTAAGCCTAATCTACCTAATGCACCTAAGCCCTCCAAGTTTCTTGCTCCAACAGGGTTAGGCCTAACTGTGTCTTCTTTAGCTTCCCGGATCTTGTAATAAGCCCATTGCATCAACCAAGTAAATTGGCCATCTCCAAACTGCTTCCCAAGCACCAAAATACCTCCTCACTGATATGGGTATAGTGAGACAAGGATTTGACAAATGTACCTTTCAAGGATGTGTATGGAAAGGGTGAGAGTAGAGGAATTTGGAGAATCAAATATCAAAGATTGTGGATGAGTCAATCTTGGTTTTCTCTAGGGTTTCTCTCTCAAAATTCTCTCTGGAAGCTCTCTACATTTTGTGGGTATAAGGGTATTTATAGTAGCGTACGTGAGGAATGTGAAAAATCAGTTTTCATCCAAACAGGGCATTCTGGTGACTCAGTCTCGCAAGTGGGATGAGTCGTGAGTTTGAGTCACGAGCTAACTACTTGGCCAGACAATACATTTTGTCCTGTAGTGCTCCAGCTGTCATGACCCTTCAGTTCCCTACATGCTTCACACATGTGCCACTTTGGCGACTTACCAGTCGCGAGTCAGTCGTGAGATCCAGTCGCGAGGCTCCTTTGTATGCACACATCTTGAGTTTTCTTCACACTCTCTCACACACAACCCTTACATAATTCCCACCTAAATACAAGGTATCTAATTGCTAAAATACAAGCAAATTTGGCACGGAATAAAGCCAACACATGATTAAATAAATTCAACCTTACATTATTATTATTATTATTATTATTATTATTATAAATTTAGTGTTTCTAAAATAGCATGTGTTTTGTATTCTCTTTTTCTATTGATGCATTGTAATGTTTTATGGGAATACTTTTTTTTTTTTTTTTTGTATTTCATTTTTCCATTAATGCATTGTAACATTTCTTGGGAAGACTTTATAAGAACAATTTTTATTTATTGAATTTAAATAAAATATTATATGTTTACTTTTAAAAAAATGAGACAAAATATAAATAATTTAATGATATGGAGTATGCTGCTAAATTTAAATGTTGAATAAAATAATATGAGAAGAAAAATAGTAAAAATGAAATGTATAGCAATAAACACAAAATTATTTTAGTTATGCTATGTAATAAAATTACATTATATTTTTATATACTATCTTTATAATGCAATAATATAACATTTAACAACCAATGAGCATTAAAAATAAAAACATAAAACACAAGACTAAATCGTATCAACCCAAAGGATGTATGAATTATGATGTGTATCAGTTCTTTGTTAGCATGGTTTGTAGAGATGCAATCCATTTTCAGCCAAGCTATTTACAATTGGTTCTACACCCCAACCAGTTCCTATACTACTCCATTATTTCAACAAATTCGCCCCAATCTAGCCAAGCAGCGAATAACTTCTGCTCTAATGTATGGGATACATGCCAAAATGTGTCTTTCATGAAGTCTTCCTTTGCCCTTTCTTTAAAAGGTCAAGCTAGATCACTAGTCAATTTCAATTTTAGCAAATTAATTGACTTCTAGCAGCACTGCATCAGTATAATTTGATGGTCAACCTGTTACCCTAAAATAAAAAATATATATACCAAAAACTGAAATAAATAAATAAATAAAATAGAGAGAGAGGCTTTTGTGTGTGGAAAAATAGAAAATTATGCATGAAATAAGAGAGGGAATGACAATTTTATAGTTGAGGATAAGAATAAGAAGGGTGAAAACTAAAGGAAGATAAAAAGATAAAATAATAGTAATATTGAGAGTAATGGGGATATGAAAAATTAAAATGGAATGAGAAAGATTGAAGAAAGTTAAGGTAGAGAGTAGTAGGGATATGAAAAGTTAAAATGGAATTGAAAATTTAATAATAAATAAGAATATAATAGAGTTTTTAATTCACTTTAAATGTTAAAAAATTGTATAAAAAATTAGAAAATAATTTTGAAAATAATATGAATGCCGACGTGGCTCAACGTGAGCGTAGCAACATTAAATGGTACGCTTCAGCTTTTAGTAATATATAAAGATAGATTATTATTATAAATATATATAGAGAGAGAGAGATTATTATATAGATATAGATATAGATTATATGATATTTTAGTTGTAGTGCACAGACGAAACATCTTGAAGTTAGTCCTTGTTCATGTATTTCTATTTTCTATTCTAACTTATTACATACTTTTTTTGTTGTGTAAATGACAACTGCAGCTGCTCTCAATTTGAATTTATTGAAGAAATTTTTGAAGAGATCTCAAGTGCTCAATTAAATCACATGAAATTATCTGTTGCAAAATATCTTGTTGGAATAGACACTCGTGTAAATGACGTCATAAATCGGTGTTTAGATATTAAATCAAATGATGTCCGCATTGTAGGGATCTTTGGCCTTCCTGGAGTGGGTAAGACAACAATTGCAAAAGTTATTTTTAACAAAATTCATTATTGTTTTGATGGAAGCAGCTTTCTAGATAATGTTAGTGAAAAATCAAGGACAATTGATGGCTTAATTAAATTACAAGAGAGCCTTTGTAATGACATCTTAGGGTATCAAAATTTGAAGGTGGGGAGTATATCTAAAGGGATCAATGTGACAATTGAAAGGCTTCATCGTAAAAGGATTCTTATAGTTCTTGATAATGTTGAAAATTTGGATGAGATAGAATTTTTTAGTGAAAATTATGATCGGTTTACTTCTGGAAGTAGAATCATTATAACCACAAGAGACAAACACTTGCTTGATATTCTTATAAAAAATAATACTGTAATGTACTATGAGGTGAAGGAGTTAAATAAACATGAAGCTCATAAACTCTTTTGTCAAGAGGCCTTTGGAAGAATCAATTTTAAGGAAGATTATTCAGAACTGGTCAACAAATTTATAGATTATGCCAAAGGTCTTCCACTAGTTCTAAAAATAATTGGTGCAGATTTGTATGGAAGAACTAAACATGAATGGAAAAGTGCGTTAGACAAATACAAAAGAATTCCCAAGGGAGACATTCAAAAAATACTCAAAATAAGCTATGATGGATTGGACCAAACTCAACAGGAAATTTTTCTTGATATTGCTTATTTTCTTAAAGGATTCTGCAAAGATAAAGTTGTAGATATAGTAAGAAGCATCAATAACCATGATCCATATTATGATATTGAAAGACTTATTGATAAGTATCTTATAATTGTTACTGAAGATAACAAATTATCGATGCATGACTTGATTCAACAAATGGGTTGGGAAATTGTTCGACAAGAATCACCAGAAGTGATCGAGAAGCGTAGTAGGCTATTGTGTTATGAGGATGCTCCTGAAATACTAATTGAAAATACGGTATGAGTTGTTTTGATTAACTTTTTTCTATTTTTTCACAAGGGGATTTAGTCATTTTTATTCCTTTTATTTTTTTTAATGTTTAAGAAAATATAATTTTATTAGCATGGCCTTTGTTTAAAGTTTAACAATCTATTATTTTTTGGTGAATTATTTTCTACATTGTGGTTTACTTAATGTTTTGTTCCATTAGGGGTCAAATGAAATTCGAGGCATAACACTATGCTTGCCTGAACCAAAAAAGGTGAAGTTGAATCTTGGAAAGATGAAGAATCTCAAATATTTGATAGTTTGCAATGTAATTTGTGAAGACCTTAAATCTCTTCCCAATAGGTTGAGGTTACTTGAATGGAATGAATTTCCTTTATCTTCCTTACCATCCACCTTTGAACCTAAAAACCTCGTTGTACTCAAGATGCGACGAAGCCACATAAAATTGGACGAGCATTTTGAGGTATGATCATTAGCATTTATAAATTCTTATTAGGCTTTTGTTAATGAGTGCTCTTTGGGAACAAGTTAAGGTGCTTTTTATTTGTGGTTAAAACTAAACCATGCATTTAATACTAAATTAAATAATATTTCTATACATTTCCAATGAACAAAATCAATTTGTGCACTTAAAAAAAAAGTAATGTTACATGCATTGCAAGTTTTACTAGATTGAGTGTACAAATTGATCAAATTGATGTGTTACCAATCATAAAGAGACAATTCAAATATTTATTTATGAGTTAGTTGAAGCCCAACATTTACATTCATTATCACATTAATTTGTAAATTTTATATTGTAATACTTGTAGTATCTTTAGCATTTAAATAAAAAAAAATGTTTACAATAATTCGTAATTGAACAAGTATTATTTCTTAATCTATCCTCTTAGCCTATCATATTAATTTTTTTTTTCTTTTTACTAATAAATTTCAAAAAAAAAAATTCTTCTTTCTACAGAGGTGTCGATTCGAAACATTGATATATATGGATTTGTCATATTGTAAAAATATTACAAAGGTACCTGACTTATCATTGATTGCCCCAAACATAAAGGAATTGCACCTTTTTTCATGCATAAATTTAGTTGAGGTTCATCAATCCGTTGGACTTCTTGAAGAGCTTAAACTCTGGAATCTGTCCGGATGCCAAAATCTTAGAATTATACCAAGAAACCTGAAGTTGAAATCTCTAAAAGAATTTTATTTCTATGGCTGTGTAAGTCTTGAGCAAGGAACGGAAGCTTTGTTTTCATCAACAGGATATCTCATTGCCCTTCAGAGGTTAAGTATAAGTTTAAAAAATGTGAAAGACGTTCCAAGTAGCATCTCTAATTTAAAAAATCTTCGCCGTCTCAATATGGATTATTGTGACAATTTTCCAAAAGCCATGGATACTCCTGACTGTTTCCCCAAATTAGAAATTTTAGGTATTCGTTATAGCAACATTACTACCCTCCCTGAAATCAATATCAGATTTCAGAAATTAAAAATGCTTTTCTTTCAACACTGCTGGAACCTTCGAGAAATTCCAATGCTTCCACCACATCTAGAATCTTTATATATAGAAGGGTGCGGTTCCTTGGATTCACAATCAAGAAGAAGATTATTAAGTCAGGTCTCTCCTTTTCTCAAAGTCATAGAAAGAAACAATTTTGTTTAAATTTCCCAAATATAATATATGATTAAATTTGCTAAACTAAAGTTTCTTAAATTTGCATCAGTTTGGAGAAAAAGTTGGGCTTCCACAAAATATAGTATGTTCAAGGGGATCATTACATCAGGGCTCTATTTCTGAAAAGTGCTGCGATACATCTAAAATGTGTTTTGGACTTCGGTTTAGCCTTATCCTTCCAGGAACTAAGATTCCAAAGTGGTTCAACCATCAATGTGTTGGAAGCTCCATATCATTCTTGGTCGGTTCAAAATCTCTAGTATTAGCTTTCTGTGTTGCTTTAAAAGTAGAACAGGAGGATATTGGGGCATATCCATATGGAACTTTTATTTGTTCTGTCCACATTTTCCTCAATGGTTATAAAAAAGGTTTCTATTGGCGTAAATTGTTTTTAGATTCATCATCTCTTACGTGGTTTCACTATAGAAGCAATAGCTCATTTGACGGCATAGTTTCAGAGGATTGCAACAACGTTAAGCTTCTATTTGAAATTTCAAATTATGATCCAAAAAAGGCAAAAATTACAATAGAAAGGTGTGGGGCCCATGTAGCATGCATCTGTCCTTCTCAAAATCCTGCTGTAGATAAGATGGCCTGCATAAGAATTCATGAAAGTTTAAGAGCGTCCTTTGATGAAAACTTAAAAATGTTTTTATGTAGAGTGGCTGCTCAAAAACTTGTTAGATTCTTAAAAACCCATTGCCCTCTCTGTAAAATAGCAGAAGATTCCCTTTTACATCTATTTCAATGTTGTCCCTATGCCAAAGGAGTGTGGTATGGTGGTAGATGGGGTTTTCGAGTCGAAATGATCCGAGCTCAAACTGTAATGGAATTTGTTGAACATATAATTGACCCCCCAAGTGAGTTACTCGCAGAAAGAATCACCAAAGATGAGTTCACGCTATTTGTAGTAGTGGCAATGAAAATCCTTTGGATGGCACGAGAGGAAGCTTTGGTTTCAAACACTAAACCCCCCATAAACCAATTAGTCCACCGTCTGAACAAACAGTTTGACTTTTACTTGAGACCACTCACCAAAGGGCAAAACATGGGAAGTGCTTGGACCAAACCACTTGATCAATTGGTAAAGCTTAATTTCGATGCATCGTGTGATCAAAACAATGTAGGCTTGGCTTTGGTTCTCAAAGATCAAGACGGGAATGGGAGAGCTATCAGACGTGGCATAAACATCAATAGCAAGAAGGGAATGCCATTGGCCAAAGAGGAGCACAAATTGTGGTAAAGGGTACAAAGGTAAGAATTCTATGTATTTGATAAAATGTTTCTATGGGCTGAATGAATGAATTCACCTCTTTCTTTTCTAGAAAGGAGTTTTAGTGTGTGTGTGTGTGTGTTTATGTATATAATGGTAAAATATGCTAAAGATTAAACAATTGGATTGCTATTTCTCTTTCGTTTTTGTAGTTGGATGAATCTGCTCTAGAGATACTCTTTATTTTGTTAGCTTGTTGTTGAGTATTTATCTTTTAGATTGTTCTGTTTGAATTGCAGCAAACTTCATTGTAAATCCAGCTTGCAAGCCAAATTCTGCTTTGGCTTTGGCTTCTTCATTTGGAAATCTGGTTAGATCAAGAACATTTGATGCTTTTTCTTCGAAAATACATTCTCTCATTGCTTCTTTACCAAGCCAAATTCTATTAGCTTCATCTCATGTGCTGTTAGGTGCCTGTTTTGTGAGTGTGGATTTTTTTGTGGCTGAGTCCATTGTGTCACAAGCAGAAGATTCATGAACCAGGGTGTGATCAACCATCAAGCACTTCATAGAATATGCCAAATGTCAGATTAACAGCTAGACGCAAACCTTCTGGAATTGCCACTACTGATTCTGACTACTACAGTGACATGCATGATCAGCCATCCTACACTTCATCTCTAATACTTTTAGTTTAAAATATGTCTGAGTAAGAAGATTTAGAGTATCAGAGCAACAAATGTTCTCTCATTTCATCTATTAAAAATTGCATGCTGTGGTTTTTTCAATTTAATTTTCAGTTCATTTCTTTTTACATGATGTTTATGATTTTGACCAACATCAATGGATAGTGGTTAGCTTAAAAAAAAAATTGTTGCTTTAAGTCGTACTTAAGTATAACCAAGCTGCTTGTCTTGTGATATTACTCTCAAAGTAAGGGGCTGCACGTTGTTGGTGGTAAAGGAGACGTGATTGGTCAAATTTATAATTCTCATGATGATGTTTCAATCTTCAATTCTTTTTCATCGTAAATGCATACATATGTGAAATTTAGCATTCATAAATTATTGAGTTACATATTGATTTCTTTTATTCTTTTTCTCTTCTGTTACAACATCAGTAGCGATTATTCTTTGGCTTTGCCTTTTGTGGAGACCCCTTAGGAGATTGGCTTTTAGTGTCACTAGAAAGGTTCCTAAGTCCCTACATGAAACCCATGTAGTTGAGTCAATTTGTTATCATTTACTTTTTGCTTAGCTGCATATGCCATTTTCAACATTCTTTACCTATATGAGGACCATGTTATCATCTTTATGAGTTACAATGAGTAAATGGGAAATACGCTAAATTTTAAATGCTTTTATTTTCTTGTAATGCAATACATCAATGTAGAATGTACTTAAATTTTAGGGCATTTTTATGTTGCCATCGTAGAAATGGACCCCATTAACCACATTATCTAATAAACAAAATCACATATTAAATGCTTATGTGTTGTGAAATATATTAAATAACCAAATAGAAGGACTATATTTCAAGAAGCTAATTTGGGTTTCGAAAATTTGATTTAGTGCTTCGAATAATCGAAAATACCAAACTTGACAGAAAATATTTAATAAGGACAAAAGCTAATAAGGTAAACTATTAACTTTATATCCTGATGTTTTTATTTGTGTGAAGTAGCTTTATGCTTAAGAAACATGCAAATGTGTTTGCAGAAAACTTAACCAGTGAGTGAAAAGGCAAAGACAAAGCTGCAGTTTCAATTCAAGAATCTGATTGCCCTTACTCCAACTTCTTAGTATTGGCTTAGACCATTGAGGTATGCTCATGAGTATAGTATGTTACTCTTCTTGGGATATTCTTGAATTAAACAAATGAAACTCTACAATTATAATTTGCCTTCTTGCAATTTGAACTAAAACATTTTTAGCTTTAGGTTGTAGAACAGTCACCTTACACAAGTCTTGTCAAAAGTGATTTGTCTATGGATAAAATTTAGCTACAAAATTGGTTGTAACTTACAAAATAAACATTACTACATATTTTGAAAATCTAACTATTGAATTGCATGTTCTTTACACTCTTAATACACATGTCAAATTTTGTATTGATCGGATATTATTTACTATATGGTCTATAAGTTTATATTTTATGCATAATATTAAACTACAAAAACTTGCAATTTAAATAATTTGTTGATGACATAGCTATTGATCTTTAATTTTCTAAAAATTTTGCAAGCATTAAGGATATAAGAATAAGATGTAATCCAATGGTGAATTTGTCAAAATTCACCTCCAATAAAAAGATATTAAGTAAGGCTACAACCAATTTTGTAGCTAGACTTTGTCCTTGTCTATAAGTTGGCTTGTAAGTGACCTGGATGGAACTATATGCAACCTGGTCATGAGATTATTAGTGCCTGGGCCAGGGCAAGGGCACCCAAAATTTAAGACATTAAATTCTTTATGTCTACAATGGAATATTTTTATAAAGGTTGATGTGAATTCTTAAATTACTCTCTTCTTGGTTAGCTGCCTTATTGAGGCCAATTTAATGCATATTGCCTACCTCTCTAATGAATCAACTTTTTTTTCTTGTTTTTGTTTATAATATAACCTAGGGTCTTTCTTTAGGGGGACAATAACTTCTTTATTTGAAGGAAAATATATGCATATTTTAAATAAGGTATGTCTAAAAATATATTTTATAAGGGAAGTAAAAATTCTCTAATAAAGACCAATAATTTTTCTGTTGTACTATTCATTTTATGTTAATAGTATCAAAACTTGTGACTTTTGAATGGAATTAAGTGTTTGTGATATCTGCAAAAACTAAGGGGACCATTGTATTACATTAGAAGAATTGGGGTGTACAACACAAAGGATTATCTATATACATATAAGAAATATAAAAAACTTCAATCCCATGGGAGGCAACAGCCACCTTGGCCTCCCTTTGCTTAACTTGTATTGTCCCTGCTGCCTTAGATAAGGTGTTTAGGATGGGACATGTGTAATTTTAATTTTATTTAATGTCCAACTTAGGAAGAAATAAATCTTCATCTTCATTTTAGGGTACTGTTGTTCTCTTGCCAGACACTATTCTACCTAGATGTAATATGACCTAAGCATTGTTACAAAAACTTAAGAACTGAGAACTTTGATAATTTCTTCTTGTTGAAGCAAATTAAATTTACAGTCGGGTTTATTGACAACCAATCATCATTCTATACCAATTATGCAACTGATGAAAAGATGGCAGACAATTTCCTAGGCAATAAAATAATGTGTTTCTTGTAACTTTTGCATGTAACTGTTTAGTGTGTGTTTTCCCTAAATTTTGGTAATTGCTGGTATTGTATTTTGGTTTCGATCAATATGGGAGTAATCATGTGGTCACTTTGCTCAGAGTTTGGATTACATTTTCTTCATTGTGATTTTAGTTAGTATGACTTAAGGCTCTCCATATTGCTGATTTGTTACATATGACAACATATAAGCAAGATCAAATATTGACTAATATTCTGGTTGGTCAAGTTGGAGCAAGTTCTCTGATCTAGTTGAATCTATGAATTTTATACTCAATCGTGTTTGTCTTTTATTTCTCAAACTGTATGCCTAAGAAAGTTCTAGGAAGAATGGCTTTACCTTTTAACTTTGGTGTGACTTTTTCATACTTGGTAAAACAAATAATTACTTCAGAGTAGGTAATTAATTTGTCATAGGGTTGGTCTTATTTAATGAATTGAGCGGGGGATAGCTTTTCTTTCTACCGTCATGTCATAAGTCTAGCACAATGCAGTTTCTTGAATTTATATCCCTTAGTCTCAAGAGCTCCCTTGTAGTAGGTGTGAATAGCCTTCTCACTCTTCCTCTTCACCAAAACTCCACTTCCGTTTTTCTCTGAATTCTCTAACTTAAAGTCCTCAACATGGATTATAGATTTCATTAATATTCATATAAACAACAAGGGCTCCCAGAAATCTTCACATGGATTATAGATTTCATTAGTGTCGTCCATCCCTCAATACGTCCACCCTGACGTCTCTACTCGTTGAGAGAGCTTCTCAAATTGCCTGGATTGCTTGAAGTTACAGACAGCAGAAACAGCAACAACCAGAATGACAGCAACTACAATACTCCCACTATGATACTACCCATCTTTCCAGCCATGTTGTTTGATACCTAAGGCAGAGAGAGTATAGCACAGGTTGAAAGTAAAATAACAGTGGTGTCCTCGAACGCTTCAAAGACATAACTAAGGAGCTTTTTGCAGGTGCCTTTTGGTACTTACTGGCAACATACACATTCTTTCTATGAATAAAATCAGCCATATTATCACTAATATCTCCCTTTATGTCCGTTTCAAGAATCACAACCAATGCTTTTACTCTACCAGAGTGACTCAAAGCCTGAGAGTTCTCATTCCTCACAATGTCACAGAACCTTTTCAGACCAACAATGAGAGAGGAAATAGGTTTGTCATGCAAGGGCTTCTTCTTTGCCTCTCATAAACAAGGGATGGATGCTGAAGTCGTGGGTTTAACCTGAAGTGTAAACAATTAGTATTTACCAATCAAAATAGCAATGTGACCGCTGAATTCTGTTTATGAAGCAACGGCTAGGGAAACTAAAATAGGGATCTTTGTTTTATGATGGCTACTTCTTATGATGTTTAGCCCTGGGGTGACACTGTTCTAGACAAGTTAACAAGATGTTTAGTGCGGGCCTCTCTTTATATGTTCTTTCATTTTTTGGCCATATGTAGACTTCCTACTTTGGAAGAATTTAAACTGCAGATTGTGTTACTGTGCCTTTGGTTATTTTCAAGTCGTCTAGATACTTTTGTACCATATTAATGGTATTCTTATCTAATCCTTGATTCTATTTGAAAATAGGCTATAAAGGAATGTTAATAACCATTTATTTGTAAAATTTGAAGAAAAAGAGGAAGTGCCCCCGTATGGCTCTAGTCAATGAACTCTTAGTCATACCTTTTTTTAAATATCAAATTAATTGCGTACTATTGAAAACTTGATCCTAAATAATAATAAAAATGGCTTCTAAACTTGATCTTCATGGATTGCAGCATTCCTTATGAAGCTTGTTGCATTGTTGGTCTACTGATACCCACAGTGTTAGAGGTTGCTTAATGTGTAGATTCACCTATTTTGCTGTTTTGTGGGTTTATACGAAAGAATCATAATCATCAGATTGTGCTCTGACTTGGTTGTTGAGGTGTCTTATACTTCCATGAATGCTATTATATGTTTGACCACGTGGTTGGGGGAGGATTTAATAATTTTTTAAGGCATGTATTAGAATAACTACTAGGTTATGTGTACAGGTTTGTTACTTCAAATGTGGCTCAGATTAATGCACCATGGTGTGGATTAATATTCAAGGAAGGCCAAAGCGTTTGACTCGTCTAGTGCCAGACTACTATGATAAATGGGTTGTGCTTCTCCTCATTACTTGGGAAATCAAGACCATTGGTCACAAATTTTACTAGTGATAGGCCAAAAATGAATTGACCTCTTGTGATAGATTAATTGATTAATTAGTTAAGTTTATTAATTAATCAAATTAACATGCAAATACGTGGTAGCACAATCAAATCACCAATAAACTAAATATGCAGTGGAAAATAAATTGACACGATGATTTGTTTACAAATGGGAAAAACCTACACAGTAAAAACCCTACCGGGTGATTTTAAGGTCACCAGTCCCGAAATTCCACTATTATCACAACAAGCGGTTACAAGTAAAGGAATCCCAGTACCTTATACCAACCTACAGTTAAACTCTTACCCCAATACCCAATTGGACTTATTCTGTAGTGACAATTTCTCCTTTAGATGCACGGCTCCTAGTACGTGACTAACCAATTGCGCGGATCTCAATACGCGACTTCAATCACCAACTAGAGAAGGTTGTTGGTTACAAAGTTCTTCAGTTCATCCCAACGATGAAAATCAAGAAGATGCTTGGTCACAAACCCTACGGTGCACAAACACAGCAACTTCTTCACAAGAACGATGAACTAGGGCAAATTCTATCTCCGATCACAATTTGCTTGAACAAGCTTTACTCAACACTTGTGCAAATTGTGTCCTCTTTGACGGCCCTTAAAATAATCATTTTATATGTCTAGGGTTGTGAGAAAAGAAAGCTCAAACACATAATCACGGATTAGAGTCAAAACAAAACTGAAAGTCTGTTTTTCATAAACCTCGATAGATACCCTATCTGTCAAGCTACTATTGAGCCACAGGACTGAACAGCTCTTCAAGCTCGATAGATGCTAGCTGTTGAGCTTTAATGATAGGCACTTTTCAGCTTAAATCTTGGACAGACTTGCATGGCTTTAACACTTGATCTTGAAATAAAGTCTCTTGAAGTATTAAACAAATCCTAGATTTACCCAGATACAAGTAAAGTGCATTTTGTCAAAGGATTAGCCAATTACATAAAATGGTGACATATGTTCCTAACAAGTGAATCACATATGTCCTAACAACTAGGCAAGCAAACTTTCCTCTAGATTATGCAAAATGATAATCAAATGTAGTTTGCTATAGTTTTCTTTGTAGCCTTACTATACATATGTGGAATATGAAATATTGCACATTACTTCATTACGTTTTCTTTTCTTTCATTACCGTAACATCAAAATTTTTAAATTTGCCTTTGCTGTGATCTTTTATGGTGATTGGCTTATGACATCTCTATAAAGATTCCTAGCAGTCTATTTGGAGCAGATGTGGTTTAAAATTACTTCATTTTCATCTACTTTCATTTTTTTGGCTCTTCTTGCATTGAACAGAATTCTTAGCCTACTTTGGGGCCATTTGATTTTATTATACGGGTGATAATGACCCATAGGAAATTATTCCATTTTAAGTGATTATTTTTCCAATAAAATCTGTCTCTATAGAATATGCAAGCTCTAGATTTTGAGCATTTCTTTAACAAGATTCATTATTTACTTTTTGAAAAATGTGTTTGATTGTTTACTTCCTTCGACTACTCCCCTGGTAAAAAAGTTGAGATGTACAAAGAGTATCGTCTTAGACAAGAGTGGCTCCCCATTAATTTGAGAAAATGATTGATGTAGCAGACTTTGAAGTTCTATTGATTTGAGTCGTTTTAGGTTCCTGAAATTAGGTTGATTTTGCATGGCTTAGTTAAACAAAAATATGTGGAAGATAGATAGCTATTGAGTTAACCTATGTGGAACAACTTTGAGCTTTGTTTGGTTAACTTGTCAGGAGAGCTAGGCCCTTGTTAGAAAGAGTCTGATTGCTAGGCTCAACTCTCACCACATGGAGTCACGGACTTTGGACTCTAGTTTTGTTGGGCCAAACGCACAGGGTTAGCCTCATAGTTTCCTTCTCCAAAAGGCCATTAATTCATTTTTATTATTAGAGATTCTTCTTCAACATGCAAGGAAGTAATATCTTTTTATCATTTCTTTTCATATTCTAGGAATTTCTGTACAGTATAGACTTCTAAATTTTTGTACCTTGTAACATTTCGTTCTTTGTTTTCCCTTACAAAGTTATTCGTTTAAAATGAGGTGAGAGAAATCCCAAATCCTTGGAGTCACCTTATCTCTCCATGGTTAGTCCTGTTGTTAAAGCTTGTTGAGCCACTTTCCTGGCCTAGCAAGGTTGGCAATTTTACATCGTGCTCTGCTTCTAGAGCCTAAAATCTTATTGTTGGGGTTGGCAATTTTACATCATGCTCTACTTCTAGAGCCCAAAATCTTATTGTTGGGCTATATTACCAACAATGTCAATGAATTCGTAATGTTTTTTTTCACACACTGAGATCAAAAGTTCAATGAAGTTACATTGTCTTTAACTAGTCTTTGCAATTTAGTTTGGTAGCAAGGACATGGAGGTGAGAAAAGGACGATATAGAACTTGCTACTGTTTGGGTTTGGAAAAGTTATTGTAAGAGTTCAAATTTTGTTTCAATATCTTGTGTTCCAAGCTTAGAGAAGGAGCATAAATTTCACAAAACCTGTGGATGAGGATTAATGCTTCTCTGTCCTTCAAAAATAGGTTTTGTACAAGGCAATACTAGTGTTGTATGTTGCATACTTATATATTTTCTTCTGTTGAGAGTAACAGGTAGGTACTTGAGAATTCCCATACATAAAAAAAAAGAAAAAGGGGGATGTTAAAATTTATAACACTAACACTTGCAAAGATGCTATTCTCATTGTTGTCTACTTTGCCTAATTGCTATGAAATGCATCACTTTACAAATAACCTTTTTTTCTGCACGAAGATCCCTGCCTCTTGGCAGAACCTTACTCTTTCTTTCCATCAGCACTATCAGAAGCTTTCTTTTCACTGTTTACTATTATACATCATGTTCCATCTAGGTGACTGGAGCATTAGATGGAAGCATACTTTGTCTATATTGAATCATTAGTAGAGCCTCTCAGATGTACTAGGCTCACATATTTGTAGATCCATATTCTAAGTAAAAATATTTTGTATGAGATAATTTCCTCTATTTTGAATGGATTAAGAACAAATTTTGTGTATCTTAAAATAAATTAATAATATTTTATCAAATTGAGCAATCAAGTAGATGAGGTGGAAGCAGTAGCTACTGCTTGAGCCTTGGAGTTTTCCCTGGAAGTTGGTATTAACCAAGGTATTTTGCAAGGTGATTCCAAGGTGGTCATGAAATCTCTTGCAGATGAGGCGTATATATATTGTCAGGCCGTGTGCTTTACCGATCCATCCAACGACCAATTGGTGAAGGATGAGGGGCACAAATCTTTTATAGCATTCGATCGCAGATCAAGCCCATTGGTATTGGAGCGAATTGTGAAATCACTCACAATCCGTCCCTCACAATACGGCTCCAACGACTCGAACTTATGACCTTGGCTCTGATACCACTTGTCGGACCGTGTGCCTTACCGATCCATCCAACAACCAATTGGTGAAGGATGAGAGGGCACAAATCTTTTATAGCATTCAATCGCAGACCAAGCCTATTTGTATTGGAGCGGATTGTGAAATCCCTCGCATATATATATATATATATATATATATACATACTTGCATTTGGTCTATTCTTCCTTTTGTTCTGTATAGCTAAACATACTTGCTGAACACAAAACAAATCTATATATTACTAAAAGTTTAAGCGTAGCATTTAATGTTGCTACGCTCATATTAAGCCATGTCAACCTCCATGTCATTCCCATCCTATTTTCTGAATTTTAAATTCAATTTTAAAATAGTTTTTACCAATTAATAAAATACTAATAAAACTAAAATTATATCCAGCCCTATCTCTACATTAAAGTCCACTTCTTATACATTTAAAACCACTATAAAGCCCAAGCCCACACCCAAAGCCTTTTCAAGTAACTCCCTTTGTCAAACCTAATTGCTTTTCACAGAACTTATGCTATTCCCTTGCCTTCTGTTAAAACTTATACAACTTATGCTTTTCACAGTTACAACTTATTCATCGTTTCAGGTTTAGTTTCTTCCCCTTCCCCACCTTTTGATTCTCACGGTTTCAGATTCTGTTTTGGATTCTAACGGCAATCTCTCTCTGTCTTCCTTCCTCTCCTCACATCTATATAAATACTGATGTAAGTTGGGTGGTTTAGTTGAGGTATCCCTACATCCCAATTTCTTGCTTTATTATTTTGCTTGATGGTTTCTTTTTTCCTTTCTATGTTTGTTTCTGCCTATTTCATCTGTGGTGTGGATGGTTTCATTTTTCTTAGGGTGTTGAATTTGTTATTGCTGGGTTACTGCTGGACATGGTTCTTATAGATGAACAAGTTAGATTTGAATTGAGAATCTATTTTGTCATATATTCTTTACTTGACTCACACCTTAAAACTAAAATTGTGACTAACAAATTACTTGTTTCACTAACAGGATGATACTATACATGCTACAATTCAAAAAAACAATGTTAAGAAGTTTCAGGCACAACTACGAGAAGGACAATTATATTCACTGTCCAATTTTCGAGTAGATACTTACAAGGAAAAAGATAGCTATCGGTCTATAAGTAGAGAGAAGAAAATAAACTTTCTACGTACAACAGTTATTGAGGAGCTAAAAGAGGCTGAAGTTACTATCTCTCAGCATAAATTTGAATTTGTTGATTACCAAACAATTGTGGATCGCTTTGTCAATAACAAACAATTGATAGGTAGCCTAAAAAGTCTCAAATTTATTTTAACATAATTATGTTTCAAATTACTTAATCAACTTTATTTGCTGCAGACATCATTGGAAAGATAGTTGGTGTTGGACCACTAGAAAATGTTCATGTTTAAGGATCTATTGTCCCAATGAGAAATATAGATATCATGAATCCAAAGTAAGCTTTAGAATGTACATATGAATTCATTACATAATGCTACTTCAAGCTCTTTATCACTTACATATTTGTTTGCCACAGAGAAATCAAAATAGGAATTACTCTCTAGGGACCAACATCAAATGAAATTGAGGACAATTTTTTCACCAACAATCGAGGACCCTTTGTCATAATAGTGACATCTACTATTGTGAAAAGATTTAGAGGTAATAATTTCCTTTAAACATATTTTTTGTTTTACATAATTAACATATTTTTATTAAATACAGGGGAACACTATTTGTCATCTACAAGTGCAACAAAAGTGTACATCAATTTAGAAATACCTGAAACTGCAACATTGATTGATAGGTATTTAGATTTTCCATACCATACTTTTATTCTAATTTATTATTTTAAAAATAATCTTGATACTTTTATATAGTACAATAACAATCTTCATATCAAATAATTATTCACTATGTTTTGACTTAAATCTTCTACCATCAAAGAAATGTGGAAAAGACTGAAATTGAAGGAATTCCTCTACAATTCAAGCAAGAAATATCAGTTGAAAAAAGAATCACGCAAAATAGAAGAACAATCAAGCAAATAACATCCTTGGAATGGACGTCAGATGATTAGGCACTCAACATTTTTTCCCAATAACGTTATACCAATAATATATATAGTTCTCAATAAGCTTAACACTAAATACGTTTCTTTTTTTCTTTTGTATTGTAGGAAAATGTCTTCACATGCCTTGCAAAAATTGAAAATATTGAAAAAAACTTTAGATGGTACTATATCGGATGTGCAAAGTGCAACAAAAAAATTAAATCTGAAAATAATTTTTGGTGCAGCCATTACAAAAATAACTCTAATTTTCCAATTCCAAGGTAAAATATAAATTACCAATTTTAGAATCGTTCAATATATGTAAACATAAATATATATATATATATATATCAAACAAAAATGAAACAAATTATATATTTATACATGCAGGTATAGAATTCAACTCAACGTTGATGATGGAAAAGAGAGTGTCATATTTATTTTGTTTGACAAGGAAGCTGAAAAATTACTTCACACAACAGCAAGAGAACTATCAAACAAATATGCAACTGTAAGACCATACAATTAGCATGTATAATCTTTCATTTAATTTGAAAAGAATATACAAAATTATATTTAATATTTTATCAGATGATTGCAGATTCCACCATACCAAATGAAATAGAGAAGCTCATTGGAAAAACATTTGTGTTCCAACTAAAGCTTAACAACTATAATTGGAAGGAATGATGAAAATTATATACAATTGAAAAGGTGTTTGACAATATTTCAAATGACGAAACGGCAATGAAACTTGATCATATTACAACAATAAGCTGTCAACTTTTACAAATTTAAGATTATTTGCAAATCCAAATATTATGTTTTAATCCACATACCGTGTTTTAGGAACCACTGCAAAATGATGAAATCAAGGAAAGTCCAAGTCAGACTTCTAACAAAAACACATTTGAAGTTTTTGATACAAAACCATCCACAAGCACAAATAATGATCCAGGTGACCCACCCAAAAAAAAAATAACAAATGGTGATATCATAACAGTAAGCTTTCTACTTCTACATTTATTTGCAAATTCATTCAAAATATATATATCTACTATGTACTTTAATAAACATTCTTTGGTGTAGGAAGCATTGGAGAATTATGAAGTCAAGAAAAACGCAGACCAAACTTCTGAGAAAAACAAATTTGAAGTTCTAGATACAAAACCATTAACAAGCACAAATAATGATGAAAGTAGATCAAAACAAGAACACAATAACGGTGCCATCCCATCAATGAGTTCTGCCTCTCATGTTGAAGATGTGGAACCAAGTGACGATAACATGTTCCTTCAAGATCTAATCAATCATCGAAAAGCTACAAAACACAAGTCATCAAAGAAGAAGAAGCTTCAAAGACGCAAATGATATTGGACTTCTATATTTTCGTCCCTTTATGAACTTATTTCAATTTTCTATTATATCTTCATATTGTCTCAAAAAAGTCAAATAAAAGACTTTTCTTTATTAAAAATAAAAGTTTTTTGGAAAATCAAAATGGTGTACAATTAAGCACTAGCACTAATAAAATCAATACCAGCCACCAACTATAGCTACTCCTATTACATGAAATTCACTCATTTAAGTTTAATTACAAAGTGACCCACTTTTGGACATGGGAACCTTACACTAACAAAGAAGATGCAATCAACTTTATCAATACCAAAGTTATTCCACACCCATGGTTTAGGGCAATTTGCCTTAATGGTCAGCCCATTGGTGCCATTTCAGGGACCAAAAATTTAGACAATGATAAGTGTAGAGGTAAACTTGACTATGTTTTGGGCTCCAAGTACTGACGCAGAGGAATTGCAACTAAAGCAGCTAACCAAGTGGCTAATACTATATTTGCTAAAAAACCACACTCGGAAAGGCTTGAAGCTATAGTTGATGCAAAAAATGTGAGCTCCCAAAGCTCAGTAATTGAAATTTTAGTAGTTTGATGGTTATGCTGGTAAGATATTTTGAGTGTTATGTGGAACTTTGTGGAGTTTAGAAACCCTATATTTATGTAAGATTTTGCGTGCAAAAGTTTTATGCTCTGTTTATATGAATTTGTTTGTTTGTGTTTGTGTTTATATTAGACAAGCATCCTTGGCATGCCATTGATGTGTTTGTGAGATTGCCTGAATGTCATTTCAAAAATAAAAGGAGCTATTTATGTTGCTCAATAGTGCTATAACTTAACAGCCAAAGACCCTATTTTATTTTACCTTGGTTTATTTGGAAATATCTCAGGTCTCATTTTTTAAATGTGTTGTGGCTTATTGGAAGAATGTAAGACTCTGAAGTGGTGAAGTATAGAGTGTTGGTGGCATGTCTCAAATCACCTTCCAACATATTTCAACATGTAAGACTCCATTTCTTGAATTGATCAGATTGTACTTCTCATTGATGCGTCCATTGTATACTACATCATTTAGATTGGTATCCACGTGTGCTAAAATTTTTATTAATTTTATTATAACATTGACAATGATAAGGTTATGCATTATGCCCGTAATTAATAAAAGTAACGGACAAAAGTTTTCTTAATTTTCTAGCAGACTATGCTACTAGTTACTAAGCTTGGCAAATAATATTACTTTATTCAATTGAAAATTGTAAAAATTTGGGCTAAAAGTGTTATAATATGTCTTTTCAAATGAAAGCTAACTTTTAACTCTTTTATCAGTTACGGAGTAAATTGGCTCCTATTTTAAATGATGCCAAAGCCCCACTTGAGGTAATTTACTTCACTATGCTTTCTAAGGGTTTAATATTGTGCGTTCCTGCATGAAGAGGTTCCTCATGCAATTATATTTGCATTAGTAGATCAAAGTGCGTCAGAGTTGGGGGAGCCCCTAATTCAGCTTCTACCTTTACACCTTCGTCTTCTGTACACACACACACACTATAAATATATATATATATATATATATATATATATATATATATATATATATATATATATATATATATATATATATGTGTGTGTGTGTGTGTGTGTGTGTGTATAGATGTGTGTGTGTGTGTGCCAAAAAAAAAAAAAACAAATGAACACTGAACAGTCAAACATAATTTACAATTTATATATTTATATTCAAAACTATAAGATTTAAGATTAATAGAAAAGAGTATATGAAAGGCTTCTATTCAAAAAAAAAAAACAATTAAAAATAATTGCAAATAAATTCAACAATCACTCATCCATACAACAATCAAAACACTATAAATTATAAAACAAAACAACAAAAAATTACACCAAAAAAAAAAATCATAAAAATACTCTCTCCACAATCACAAAAATGAGCACGCAACATGAATTACCAATAGAATTATTGCTCGAAATATTTTCCAATGTTGGAAGACAATCGCCAAAATTTTTAGGCAACATCAAAATTAGGTACACAAATTTAAATTCAAATCTCATGTTTATTACTTTCACATGAACTCCCCACTTTTTCTCTACTAATCACAATCTACCATGTCCAAAATTGTGGCACAAAATATTGATATCCTATATTTTCTCTTTTTATTAACTTTTTACTATGAAGTAGGGTGCAATTCTAGAGTCATTGTTATATTTCTAAAAGAAAAAAAAAATAGCTTCATCAATCCAATATTGCAATTGTGATGATAATAATGTTCATGTGTAATTCTTAGTATACGATTATTGTCATGTTTTGTCACCAGTTGATTTTTTTTTAACGCATTAGTTTCTTAGTATGTGTTTTTGTTTTTCAAAACCAGCTGCAAGTGATTCAATTGGCTAACCAAAAGGAAAAAAAGTTCTTCACCACATCAATCTAACTGGATTGCTCCAAAATCCTTTATTCCTTCGAAACGATGAAGAAAAACTCATTCATCAATGCTTTAGGGCTGGGAACAAACATTTTGGGTTGGAGCTCACAAATATTTTGTACAAGATCAAACTAAAGCGGGAAAAGAAATCCTTCTTCAAGCAAACATAGAAGGAGGCAAAAATTGCAAAGTATGGACTGGCAATTGCGTTGTTATGCGAATCAAATGATGAAGGAATACAACTACTATTATCAATTCTAAACCAACCAAATGGAAAACAATTGCTGCAAAACTATCGACAAATCCTTCAACATACAATTTTTGGAACAAACGCATTTCGCATTGCAAAAAACCAAGCATGCAAGAAAAATGGAGTGGGTCATTGGGATCGTGAATGCCCTTACCCATATGGAAACGAAGAATTACATGTAACATGCAAAATGTGCTCAATTGACTTGGAAATGTACAAATTAGCCAACCAAGTTTGGTAGAAATTATGTTTCCAAAAAACATAATACAATAAAATTTCTTCATCCTATTTATAATACTAATCTCTATCTTCAAAGGAATAAATCTTTTTTAATTATCTATATATATATATATATATATAAAACCGAAGCCTCTGCTGGCACCACAATTTTCCACGTCAGCACAATATTTAAAAAATAAAAAATAAAAATAAAAACAAAAACATTATAACTCCTCAAAACCCTAGCAACCTTACTCCTCTCTCAAGTTAAGAAATATAAAGCCATGGTTTCTGCAAACTCTCTCTCTCTCCAAACGTAAATATCAAATTCAACTCCTTTAATTTCTCTTTATATTTTTGAGGCTTCTATAGAGTTATAGTGAGTTATGTTGATTTTTTTTTTTTTTTTTTTTGGGTGTGTGTGTATAGATAGTCATAATACTCCGGTATTCTAAGAGAAGTTTGTGTTTTCGTTAATTGAAGGCCTTAGAGAGACAACAATACAGAAGACGATTTCAGTGGCAACGGAAAGTAATTACTTTGTCTCATATTTTTGTTTTTTGAATTGATTTTGTGTGCTTTTTAGACCCTTTTGGATCAATTTTGTTAATTGGGTGTTTTTTTTTTTTTTTTTTTGATAGGGTCCAATTGGGGAAGGTTCTTTCAAAGGGTTACAATGACCGCACTTGGTGTCTGTATACTAATAGTGGGGGGTAAGTGCTATAAATTACTAACCATTTTAAGTGTATAATCTGTTTCTAAAATTTAAGTGGATGGAGGGGTTTAAGTTTGCTCAAATTAACAAAATCTTCACATGTTCTTGTAGTGGAAAGGCTTTGCTAGTTTTATTGAGTTTATTCAAAGTCCTGATATATTAATAAGTTTGGATTATATAGTAACACAATCAAATTAAATTCGTTGCTACCCGTAGAATACTGGGTGAAGAAGTTGTTACAATGCTCAAATTTTAACTTTATTTTTGTTCATCATTGAATACTCATATAATCAATTTCCAATTCAATGTTCAAGAATTAAACCAAAATTCTAACTGCGCTATCATAAAATATTATTATTAGTATGAATTTTATGGAGTTATAGTGTTCAGGAATTAAACCAAAATTCTTTTAAATTATCTATAATATTTTGTCCTCCGAAAATTTTCTCTCTTTAATTTTAGTATATTGTGTTTCTTAAGTTATAGAGAGATTTTTTTTGTTTCTTATTCTCAATAATAAATCATTTTATTGCAATACCGGTAATTGTTTGAGAAATCCAATATGTTCATATCTCTATAGAATAGAGAATAGTAGAAGTCAATTTTATTACAATTACTTAAATTGAGTTGACTTAATTCCGTACAATTACAAAGTATAGCATGAAAGATAATGGAATTAATTGTTGTAATTTTTATTTTCTTTCCATATTTTGAATTTCCTCTATATTATTATTACAACTAAGCAAAGATTGAGAAAGTAACATTACTACTCTAATTTGAAGTTTAATGCGTCCTTCTCAAGTCATGGTCTTTATTTATATATTTACAGTTTATATTTCTAACCGTTGATGAGAAATTAAGGCTCAGTTGCACAATATGTGTAAATTCTTCAAAAGGCTACTTTAAATAGTAAGTCAATGTATCTCTTACATTTGGGTATTAGTTATAATTATTTTCAAATGATTGTACTAATAAAAATGAATGTGTATAAATTTTGTTTAACTATCCCGTGCATCGCATGAGTTAGTGACTAGTTAATTATTATTTAAAAAGACTTGCAAGGACTTAATTACAGTCCTCTAAAGTTTTCACCTAGCATGACTCTAACTTGAAATTTATAAAATCCTTTCTATCTAATTTTAAGTTAATTAAATTTTACTAACTTGGGAAGACGGTTGATTAGCCCTAGAGTGACTACAAGGCCAAGTATGGCAACTAAGTAAGGGCTATGGTTAAGAGCCTGCCGAATTGAAATGAATAAATTATAGTTGTATCCTTTCCACATCTAATTCCAAGACCAATACCTCCTATCATCAAGAATCCTACAATATATTGGCCATACATATATAATGCAACTTAAGTAGTAATACATTCAAAAATATTCAAATAATAACATGATCATTAAAAAAATCAATCACGCGCAACGCACGGGTCAGCGACTAGTAAACTATAAAGGTTGGTCATATGTATGGTTCTAGGTGGGCCCTTTAATGTGGTGTTTTTGATACCTCAAATTTCTCTACCTGTTGATTCTACAATAAGTAAAAGCTCCAATTCTACAATAATAAAGAGTTTCAAGATAACTACAAAAGCAAAACGCCACACTAAGTTTGAGTGGAATCACTAGATTTCCAATGGGTAAAACCTAGGTAGAGTTCCTTAAATGTTGTACCTTTAGCTATCCCAGTCAAATTCAACCATATGATTGTATCGGCCAATAAGTCACATGTTTGAATTGAATTGTCATTGGAAAAGAAAACATTGTTTGTACTACATTGATCAATTTTCAATGCAACATGTAATTGATTTCTTCTTTTTCTTTTCTTTTCTTTCTTTTTTTTCTTTTTTGTGAGATAAAGATAGAAATAACATTAGGGGTGTCAATTCGGGTTAGCGTGTCGGATTTGTGTCATGTCGAGGTAGGGATATTCGACTAAATGGCTCAACCCTAACCCGACCCATTTAATAATCGTGTCATGATCCTTCAATCCTAACCCAACCTATTAATAAGGCAGGTTGACCTGACCCAATCCATTTGACACACTTAATAAACGAGTCGTGTTGGGTTAACATAAATGTAACACAACCCATTTCAACCTGCATAATATTAAATATAACATCCATCTAGAAATAATTTCCTTTTACACCCCAAAAAGCAATGCATACACTTCAAGTCTTCAACCCACATTCAAAATAATATAGTTCAACAAAAATATAACATTCATCTAGAAATAAGTTTTTTACACTCCAAAAGAAGTACATACACTTCAACCCAAATTCAAAATAACAAAGTTTAACAAAAATAAAATAACATAGTTCAACAAAAATATAATATACTTGGAACTCGTCAAATGCTAAGTATCAATATTTAAAGAATTTGAGCAAACAGTAGACTAATCCTAACTATGACCATGATTATCATCCATAGATTCTTTGTTGATGTCCAAATTCATAACATCTTCCACAAACTCATCCAATTTCATTTGTGCAAGTTCTATGCCAAAAAAAAAAGTATTATAGTTCTAGGGTCTACAAAGTTTCAATTTCCAATTATATCCCTTGTAAATTTTTGTAATTACTCACTTTTCTTTTTGAATTTAAAATAAATGTTAGATATAAAAGGTATTTGACAAATCTAAAATAAAATAAATATTTATTTATTATACGAGTTAAACGGGTTGTGTTAAATAGGTTATTTCGGGTTGACACAATTAAATTGGCATTTCAAACGTGTCTATTGCGAGTTACGAGGGTTGACCCGCTTATGACTCGTTTCTTATCGTGTCATTTTCGAGTTGACCCGTTTATGACCCAAATCCATTAAGGCCCAACCCTAACCCGAAAAAACCCATGTCGGGTTCGTGTCGTGTTTGTAGGTTGGGTCGAACATTGACACCCCTAAATAACATGTAGTTGAACTTAAGGTATAACACCTAAGTATTGTATTTGTACCTAAGTTTTATCCATTAATAAAAAATGATATTCTCCATCAAAGGAAGAAGATCATTTAGTAACCCCGGAAAGCTAATTGAACAATGCCCATTTTTCATAAGATTTGACTAGCTCCTCAACTTTGGAGAACCCCTAATTGATATTCTTCGAATTTCTAGACAGTACAGACCACAATTTATTTTTCAACTTTTGTACCTTTAAACTCCTTCCCACACCCCCCCCCCCACACACACACACACAGAAAGTATTTTATTGGTTTTAAAATGAGTTGAGAGAAATTTCAAATTGTTAAAGTGTAACAACCCCGCCCTAACTGTGTAGATATTATCCGCTTTGGAGCCCATGCCCCCCACAGTTTTATTCTTCCCCAGGTTGCGCTGGGGAAAAGGCCTCTACACATTAAAGGAAGGTCATTCCTTATAAACACATTCCCATGTGCTTCCCTAGGCGATGTGGGATTCCATGAATTACAAGACCCCCTTTTTGGATCACTACAATCCACTCCCCTTACGAGCACACGCGTCCTCGCGTGTGGGACCCACACTTCCGGCTAGAGCATGGCTCTGATACCATCTGTAATAACCCCACCCCAACTGTGTAGATATTGGATTGTAGTGATCCAAAAATGGGGTCTTGCAATTCATGGAATCCCACATCGCCTAAAGAAGCACATGGGAATGTGTTTATAAGGAATGACCTCCCTTCAATGTGTAGAGACCTTTTCTCCAGCGCAACCTGGGGAAGAACAAAACTATGAGGGGTATGGGCTCCAAAGTAGACAATATCTACACAATTGGGGTGGGGTCATTACATGAAGCCTGCTGGGCCATTTCCCTGGGCCTAATAAGATGGCAATTTTACATCATGCCCTGCTTCAGGAGCCTAAAGTCTTATAGTTGGGCTACAATACCTTACATGCCAATGAACTCCTAATGTTTCTTCTCACACTGAGGTAAAAATTTTGATTAAATTAATCTTTGCAGCTTAGTTTTGTAGCAAGGATAGGAAGGGGGAAAAGGACAATATACAATCTGCTATTACTTGGGTTTGGAAAAGTTGTTATAAGAGTTCAAGTTTTGTTTCAATAACTTATGTACCAGGCTCTGAGATGGAGCATAAATTTTGAAATACCTTTGAATGAGGAATGATTTACCTCTGTCCTCCAAAAAATGCCTTGTACAAGGCAGTACTAATGTTGTATTTTGTGTATCTATATGTTTTCTTCTGTTAAAAGCAACTATTAGGTCCTCAAGAACTTCCATACATCAAAGCATGGTGACACTAAAATGTATCACACACTAACAATTGACTGGGACCATGTTTGGAAATTATTTCATCCTTACAATTATTTGTTTTCTCACTATTTTATCGATTTTATCTCATGTATCGGGTTGAAAGTTGAGTGAGATTGGTGAAACTTTTTGGTTTTTAGCTAGTACAATTTTTCTTCTGGATCAAAAATTGTAGATTCTATGCTGATGTGCCAAAATTGTGATCAACTTAGTAGTTCTATTTATAAGAAAAGAGAACATCTTTATGTTAACACTCTTAGATTCTGTCCATGTGATAAAAATGTACTATTATAAACTTTAAGCTAGTAATATTTAGAGGAGTGGAAGTATGCTTTTCTTTTCTTTTCTTTTTGGTTAAAAAGTATGCTTTTCACCATTGCTGTGAGTGGCATATATCCTTTTTATTTGTTTTCTTGAAATGGCGTGACATTATATACATTTTTATTAGTGAAAAACTAAGTAATAGGTCCTCTTCAGAATGCTTTTAATGACAATCAATCTCAATGTTAAAACTTTTCATTTTTGTCTGATATCGTAATGATAAAAAGTAAAGGCAAATTTACCATCCTTTCTCTATGATATTGTGTTACAATATGTCAATATCTACATTGAATGCTTTATTTGATAACGACATACCATGATCCATGATATCAAAGGCTAATGGCTGAAATCATAAAATTGCTGGCCCCATCTTTGCACTAAAGAAAGAGGCAGTAGGGCACTTGGATGTGAGAGTCTATTTTGACTCTATGACCACTTTACAACTCAATACAGTTCTTTCTTCAAACTTATCTCATTCCTTATTTATTTCATCTTAAATGTTCTTTCCCTCTGTACACCTAATCTTGGTCTGCAAGTCTAAATGCCCTAAAATCATGGATACATATCAGGGAGAGTGGGGTCATTGTGATAATAGATATTGTTTAAGACTCTTGTCCTTTCATTGTTGTTATTGGGACCTCTCATGGCCTGGCCTACCCAATTATTTCCTTTACATATTGGGAGCTTTAATTTCCTTTTCTCACTCTTTGAATCTCAACCAACAATTAATCATTTTTCAAAGCTGGAGCTTGGTCCTTGGAATCAATCTGTTGAGCAGCCAATCATGTACAAATAATATGAGTCCTTTGTAATCAGTAACTGTATGTCACAAAACAATCTTTATTCACATAAACTGTTATTTTATAGGATGAGGGTGAAACAAAGCTTGGTATTGCACCTACAATAGCGGCAGAGGCAAAAAGCATGTGTTGCTATTATTATGGTCTCAATTTAGCTAAGTTCATGATTCAAATCATTTCTTCCTCAGGAATTTGGATGCTAATTGTTGACATATCATAGTCCTTTTTGAATTTCATAAAAAGATATGTGCTTTTTTTCTTTCCCTGCCTTTCACCTCTCCTTTCCTATTTCAGTCAGTATAAGAAAAGATTTGAGGCTTTCAACCAACTACAGTGAGAGGAGGTTGGCACCTCTCCTATGTCCCAAAGGTCCAAAAGACCTGTCTTTTGGTTCACTGGTTCATATAATCAATATATCCTTGACTTCCCAGATGCTCAATTTGGATGAAAAATGAAAAATAATTTGTAAAATTGACCCCACATGTGATAAAGGATGGACCGCTAGAGGACCTTTAAAGCTTGTCCAGGACCACTTGGGATGAATCCTGGACCGTGCCTTGACGCTACTATGCACCACATATCTCTTTTAAAGTGCTAGTATTAGTGTATTTACACATGCAATGTCTTTAAAGCAAAGATAAAAGGATCAATGCAGAGAATTTCAATGGAAGATTAATCATTATTGCAAGTTCTGGGCATTGCTTTCGGTTTTGAGCTTTTCCATATGGTTCAAGTCTTAGCCCTATTCTCTTAGAGCACTCACAACATTGGTGCTATATTGGTATATTGGTATTTTTTAGCTTTTCAACCACAAAAAGCATGCTCCAGCAGTAGAGCTAAATCTATTTTTTTTAAGCTCCATTGCTACCGTACACATCTATAAATAGACGTGCACTGTTCATGAGAGCTAAACAAAAAAAAATATTATTTTAATCCCAGGCCTGATTAAAATAATAAAAATGGTTCTCTCTCTCAATCACTCTCACCTCACAGCTCACACCGTGCCTTGTTAGGTTTTGTGGAGCCTAGTTTTGTTTGATCCGATTTGACGACCCGACCTGACTCGAATAATGTTGTGTGATTTTTAATGGGAGATTTTCTGTGGCTTAGTCCATGAGCGCTCCGGCCTAGGCCCCCGGGAAAAAAATTTTGGGCCCATTTTGTGTATAAAACGCAATTGTGTAATTAGGGTTTGTGTTAGTTGCCGTGTTTTTGAGAGAAAAAAAAACTATAGCCGCACTTTATACTTTTTCCTGATAATAGTGAAATCCCTACAACTCCGTGGACGTAGGCAAATTGCCAAACTACGTAAATATTATCTTGTACGTGTGATTGTTTTTCTTTGGCATGTGTTTTCTCTATTTTTTTTTTTTTTGTTTCTCATAGGTTAGGATTTTGGTTAAATTCCCTACATGCCTCTCTCTCTCTTAGTCACTCTCACCTCTCTGTCTCAACGTCTCCGACCCACGCCTCCGCCGGCCTCAATGTCATCGGCCCAAGCCAACCCAAGCCCCAAGCCGCCGATCCACGCTTCCGCCTAGTCCTCCATCCTAACGCTCACCCAACGCCAATCAGACCCATCCGCCTCAGACCCACTTCTCTTTCGCCGATCAGACCCACGTCGACACTGTCCTCCCCAAGCCGCAAGCCACCGCTGCCGCCCATCTCTCTATTCTCTTTGCTGTGATTGAGTTTTTTTTTTTTTTTAATGTATTTTCATATGGGTTTGGTGGCTGTGATGGTGGTGGTGATTTTGGCTATGGTAGTGGTGGTGGATGATTTTGACAATGGGTTTGTGGATTTTGGTTGTGGTGGTGGTGGATGATTTTGGCTTTGGCAGTGGGTTTTGTGTATTTTGGCTATGAGTTTTGTGGTTTATGGTTGTGGTTGTGATTGTGGTTGTGGCAATGGCAGTGGGTTGTGGTTATGGTTGTCATGGTTGGTGGTTTGTGGTGACTGGTGGTGATGGGGTTGTGATTGGGTTGTGGTTTTGTTTTTGTTTTTGTTTTTTTTCTATGTTGTGTTGTGGTTGTCAAAGTAGAGTGGTGATTGTGGCCGGTGGTGGTGGTGGTTGTTGCTGTGATTGTGGCTGTGGCTGTGGCTGTGGCTGATGGTAGAGGTGGTTGTGGTTGGTGCTGTAGATGTTTTTTGGGTAGTGAGATATATTATTTTATTATAGCGGATATATTATCTTATTGTGATATTTATATTATTTTATTGTGTTGAAAACTAAAATAGATCTACTGCTGCAGCATGTGTGTAGGTAAAATAGATAAAATAACTTTTTGTGAAGCTAAAAAGTTAAATTTTTAACTCCATTATTGTAGATGCTCTTATAGATCTTATTCATTTCAACCCCATATCATTATCCCATGTGTAGAAGTAGAACAAGATCAACAGCGTAGACACAAAATCTGTTGTGATGCTCTTAATATCATGTCTAAGAACACAAAATCTTTAAAAAATACATGATAATTATTTATGTGATATATTATAATTGCTAAATAATAAAATAGTTACAATGGTAACTTTGTTATTATTTACTATGTTAACAAATTATGAAAAATCATTATGAAAAAAATCTTTGTCAAACATTACTCATTGACAGGTTGAGTTTTGAATCATGATGATTAGAGCAGTTTGACTTGGTCCATCCATTTTGACCTTATTAAATGCCAGTACTGTAGAAACCTGAGCAGTAAGTGACATGCTGCCCATGCCGAAAGCCTTATCCTCCCACCGAAAACCTGCAAATAATGAAGGTTTCACTGATTAGGTAGTGACTCATTCTTCTCAAAAAAAAAAAAAAAAAAAAAAAGGTAGTGACTCATTACTGATTCAATTTTAAAAGTCTAATTGTATGGCCCAAATGTTATCAAAACAGAATAGTATGGGCAAATGAGATTTGCTGATATCATATTAGAGACAGCCTGTCAAGTTATGGCAACTAGGAACCACAAATTCCAAGGACATGTATTGTAATTACCAATCTGTCCTTCATTTGATTATGATTTCAATGATTGGATTATATTTTTGGGAGCAAATTATATTTTACAAACACAATATTTTTCAACAAATTCTATAATTTCAAAAGTTTTAGATTAAAGAGTAAAGGTTAAGAGGGATACAAATTCAACCTATAGTTTAGTTTAGTTTAAAATTGAATCTACTGCTTTTTTAAAATTGTACTATCAAGTTAAACCTCCAATCAAACTTACAAACCAAACCCCCAAATTAAATTTCTAAAAAAAATAAGATTTAAATTGATACAATCTTAAAAGTTTGGGATTCAATGTGATACTAACAAAATTTATTAAGTTTCATATACTTATAGGTTTGAGCTTTGAGGCACTTGAACTGTCCAATCACCTCCCATGCTCTCCACAGTGGTCGTTAAACAAACTTCCTAATGGAGATGAAGAGGATTACTAGAGGATCCAATTTTGGGGCAAGAATTCAGGATACAAATGTTCCCAAAAGTACAAACTTACAAATTTACAATACATGGAACCATAATATTTGATGCCTCTTGAGATCCATTTTAGGAAGCCTCAAAAGCAAACAAAACTTCAGTGTCTCTCTCATATAATGTAACATCATATAGGCACATGCATGCACAGCAAAGGCCAGGGAGCCTTGAGTAATCCGGTAAATATCATTTTCCAAATAGAACTCTCAAATCTAACTTATAGTTATAAAATAAAAATAAAAAGAACTCTCAAAGCCATTTTGGTATTTTTGAAAAGTTAGACATGACCAAAGATCAGTACAATAGTACATAACACAGGCAAGAATAGAAAGAGAAGAGTAATGTTATGACTTATGAATCAAAATTAATTTATTTTTTCACAATAATTATCCTAACTTATTAAGTAGTAAGTTAATAAGTTACTATTAAAGTGTGGATTTCAGATAGTGCAATTAATAAAATTTTTGTTGTTGAAAAAAAATTTAAGGTTTGAATCATACCTACATCAAAGCAGATGAAATTTTATCATATCTACAATTCTACATTAAAGAAAATAATAATTATAAAATCACTTTCACATTTACCTACCACAACATGCCTCATCAATAACTATGAAAAGAATTATAAAATTTGTCGTGTGACTAAGCTTTGTATCAGAAAATTCAACTTTCTCCTAGGCGAACTGTCAAAGTCTAGTACAAACAAACAAGCAAAGTAACTGCTTGACTACGTTTTTCAGTTGTCATTTTAACTGCTTCTATGTAACGCACTAGCTTGTCACTTTGCTTTGTTCACTGCTCAATGAGAGTGAGAATTTACACTTGCAATAGTGCTACCAATGAAGACCCAGATGCCTTACTGCTAAAGAGAGAGAGAGAGAGAGAGAAATAGAGAGAGCACGCAATCTCCAAGATATGGCACCATATGGAAGCACTAAATGCATTAAAACCAACCAGGTACCCCACCTCTCAAATCACAAATTTTACATCAAAAAAACATGGAGTTACTGTTAGTATTCCCTGGATGTTGGCACTTTGCATTTGTTCACTTAGTATAGGATCACTTCCACAAATCATTTTCATGTATGTTCGTTATACATAATACATGTTTTCCTTCATGGGTTTTCCTTACCTTCCTTGAAGCATTCAACATATATCTCATTTGATTAGTTTTGTTTATCAATCTGAAACTTCAATATCTGTTTTCACCTGTTTCTCCTTCATAAACTCTGCAAAACTTGCTCTTTGTTTTTGGTTAGCACTGTGGAACTTGCTCAAGGATTCAACTTTGACTAATTTAAAGGTAAAGTTGGCAACTTCTCTATGTGTACTGCTTAATGGATTTTCCTTTAAAGCATGGAATAGATAAATTTTGAATATCAGCCGCCTCTGCTTGATATTTACAAGGTCAATCTCTGTTTCACTGATAAATTTTTGCCTTGTTTTGTGCTATTAAATGACAGCTATTGGTCCATGAAGCATTGACAAGAAAGAGAGTTCAATGGGGTGGTGTTGCTTGTTTTTGCTTTTCTGTTTTACATGGAGTTTCTTTGTTCTTGGTACTTATCCATTACAGTCTTCTCAAACCCAAGTACTTCAGCAGCTTAGAAAGCACTTGGAGTACCCAAATCAATTGGAGATTTGGAATAATCGTAGCATAGATTTTTGCTATTTATCTTCATTTCCACAAGTAAATATCACATGCCAAGACAACTTTGTCACAGAACTCAGAATTGTAGGTGACAAGACTGCCAAAGTTAGTGACTTTCATGGGTTTGCAATTCCAAAACAAACTTTATCAGAAAACTTCTCTTTGGATTCTTTTGTGGCCACCCTGGCAAGGCTAACCAATTTGAGAGTTCTTAGTTTGGTATCTTTGGGCATTTGGGGTCCACTTCCAGACAAAATTCATAGACTTTCTTCACTTGAATATCTGGATTTGAGTTCAAATTTTCTTTTTGGTTCAGTTCCTCCTAAGATATCTACAATGGTGAAGCTTCAAACTCTTAAACTAGATGACAACTTTTTTAATGATACTGTCCCCAATTGGTTTGATTCATTGTCCAATCTGACAATTCTAAGCTTGAGGAACAACCAGTTGAAAGGTCAATTTCCATCTTCAATTCTAAGTATCACCACTCTCACTGATCTTATTATGTCTAGCAATGGCATGTCTGGGAAATTACCACATCTTAGTAGCTTAACTAGCTTACATGTGTTGGATTTGAGTGCCAACAAGTTAGATTCTGTGCTACCAAAAATGCCTAAAGGAGTGGTCATGGTTATCCTTAGCAACAACTCCTTCTTTGGTGAGATTCCTCCGCAATATGGCCAATTAAGTCAGCTTCAACACCTTGACTTGTCATTCAATGTACTTAGAGGCAAACCTCCTCATGCAGTTTTCTCTTTGCCTACTATCAATTTCTTGGATATAGCATCAAACATGTTAAGTGGGTCACTTCCGGACCATCTAAGCTGTGGAAGCAAACTTGAGTTCATTGATATATCTAATAATAAGTTAATGGGGGGATTGCCTTCTTGTTTTAGCACTAATTCAGACAAGAGAATTGTTGAGGTTGATGGGAATTGCTTATCCTTTAATACAAGGCATCAGCATGTTGAATCATACTGTATGGAAGTCTACATGAAGAAACAATCCAAAGGCAAAAATATAGGAATTTTAGCGGGCTTAATTATAGGAGTCTTCATACTTATGATGCTTCTGGCTTATGGATTTCTCATTTTGTGGAGAATATATTGCCCTAGAGGGATATCAGAACAACATTTATTGCATAAAACAGTGCAAGATAGCTCTGCAGCTGGGTTCTCCTCTGAGCTTCTAGCAAGTGCAAGTAGGTCATCCTCTAAAGAAAATGTAAAATTACTTTTTTTCTCTTTGTAAGGAAAACATTGCTAAAGTATGTATGAATTCGGAACAAAAAATAGTGTTGTTAGGGTATGGGGAAACTGAATGTGATTTTTAAAACTGAGGAACATAATTGTAACCACATTTTTTCTTGTTTAGGATTTCTTTCTGAAGCTGCAAAGTTCGGCACGTCAAGTCTTCCAGTGTGTCGGTCTTATACTTTCGAAGAGTTAAAAGAAGCTACAAACAACTTTGATAATTCTGCCTTTATGGGAGAAGGCTCATATGGAAAGGTACTGTCTAAAACTTCTAATATGCTATAAAAGAATTTATGAAATGTAGGGTAAATATCACAGTGGTCATCTTTGTTTTATCAAGCTTTTAAATGGTAACTGGTTAAAGAAGATGCATATTTAGACAGCTATACCCCATGTCTTAAGATTTCAAGTACCCTTTAATTGATGCACTCCAAGTCACAATAGTCATGGTTATAGGGGATGAGACATTTGGTTCCTTATTATTCAGAAGAGAGTAAAGGTTGTCAGCCTTACGATTTGAATTATGTTCTAAGTAACTGTTACTGTAGCCTTAAAAGTTCATGGTGACATACACAATTTTTTTTTTTTTTTTTGGATTTTATGAACAATTGCAATTTCATAGCCACTTGTTTTTGGTTGCTGAGTGCCTTCTTCTGAATTTTGGTAGTAACACCAAGGTACAAAGTTTATGCAGCCACATTTGGCATATGACATATGTGACTCATTTGGTGGCATAAAAGGTAAAATTTAATTCCAAAATCATTCAGTGGGATATGCTTGGTTGTGGTAATATTTGATGACATTATATGTCATAACTATTATGTATTTTGCTACTTCAAGCTAGATTGCGATTATATCAAATTCATTGGAAGGACTTGAAATAGGTGAGCTTTTACTGTTAGGCTGCCATCTTAGTTGAGCACATTTTTCTCATTATGAAAGTTGAATGTGAGTGCTTTTACTCAACTGTCTAAACTTTGATTTCCATCATATCAGATTCTCTTAATTTCTCTCTCCTTTGTCTTGCAGCTTTACAAAGGAAGATTAGAGAATGGGGCCCTAGTTGCTATTAGGTGTATGCCTTTGTCAAAGAAATATTCAATTCGAAATCTTAAACTCAGGTTGGACCTGCTTGCAAAGCTTCGTCACCCACATTTGGTATGCCTTTTGGGGCATTGTGTTGATGTTGGTGGAAGAGATGATTTCAGCACGAATAAAATCTTTCTTATATCTGAATATCTTCCCAGTGGGAGCTTTTGTACTCATCTTGCAGGTAATTTTTAAAGACTTAAGAAGAAATGTTCCTGGAGGCAATAGGATGTTTAGGTTTATGCAATTTTACGCAGCCCTCCTTTTTCTTTTTTGTGTCTGTCTGTGTGTGAGTTCCAATACTTGATATCCGATATCAAACTTTTGGTACTTTAATCTTTAGGCAGGGCTGTTCAATTTGCAGCTTCACTTTTTATGCACAAATCCTTCAAATTAGTTTATATTCTTCTTTTAAAAATATTTAGCAATCAACTAGTGCAGGAAACAACCATCCTCACAGATAAAATTGCACTTGTTTTAACTAACATAGGGGTTTTTAGATGAATAGAACATCCATGGGACTTGGTCTTCCCATGTTTGTTTGCAGCACTATACAGTTGTGCATTACATTCTAAGTATAGCTGCTTTATATTTGTAGAGAATAGCCATGGAAAGGTTTTCAATTGGTCAGAAAGATTGGCAATTCTAATCAGTATTGCCAAGGCTGTGCATTTCCTCCATACTGGAATTATTCCTGGCTTCTTCCACAATCGACTGAAGACAAATAATATCCTGCTCAATGAGCATGGGATGGCAAAGTTGAGTGACTATGGATTGTCCATTATCTCAGAAGAAACTGACAAATGTGGGGTAGGGCTTCTAATTTTTATTGATTGATTGGCTTTGCACTAAATTATTCGTTGTTAATGGTTATTGACTTGTGCCCTTCATTTTCAGGCAAAAGTAGAAGGCTATAAATCATGGTAAGGTTTTTATTAATCACTCCATTTTCTTGATGTAATATACTGATTTTTTTCAATTTCTAATGCAAATGGAAATGGAACTTCTTGGATGGGCTGGAGGAATTGACCATGAACAAATTCATCCAAGTGCTACCTAGAAATGTCTAGATATTAGTCTATCAAGATTTTAAATCAGATCACTTCTATTTACATTGAGCAGACAAATTTTTTATAGTCTTTTATTTATTTGGAAATTCATGAATGCTATGAAATGTATCCTTGCTGCAAGTTTAGAACATTGATCATTGTTGGTTTATATTGTAATGTCTTCAGGCAAATGAAAAACTTAGAGGATGATGTTTGTTGCTTTGGATTCATATTACTTGAGGCACTTGTTGGACCTTCAGTATGTGCTAGAAGAGACGCACTCTTGCTAAATGAAATAGTATGTGCTGCCATTCTGACCAACTACATAATATATGTGCATTGTATATGAGAAACATTTTCTTGATACTAGATTCCTCATTTTGCAGGCTTCTATTAACTCCCTGGATGGCCAGAAACGAATAATTGACCCAATTGTGCAAGCCACTTGCTCACAAGAATCTTTATCAATTGTGCTTTCCATAATGAGCAAATGTATTTCTCTCGAGTCATGTAGCCGTCCCTCTATTGAGGATGTACTTTGGAACTTACAGTATGCAGCTCAAATCCAGGTAACTGTTAGTGGTGATCATAGATTTGACACTGCATCGCCTCAATGATTTTTCCCTCCCTCTCTCTCTGCATGGAGCTGCTCCTCCATTTCATTGCTGATGTAGAAAGATGTAGCCAACTTCTGAGGCTATGTAATCACATGAGTGTGCCTCAATCTGGGCAGAGCTCATAGTAATTGTAATGTGATTGACAGAACTAGTTGCTATGCTAATTTAATGGTTTCAGCAACTAGGGAATTACTAGTTCCAAATGAAAAGTAGAGCTGCTTTCCTTGACAAACTTGAATATGAATTACAATATTTGTCTATTAGAATTGAAATAGTTTTCTGAGCAAAGTCACAATTATACAAGGGCAATCCATGTTGTGGTATGGTCCATTGAGGAAGAATGTGAACAACATATATTCATTTTTCTTTTGCTAGTGAAATAAAATCCATCTAGTTAAAAGGAAAGCATATTTGCGTGGCACAAATCATTTAAGAAAATCACACAGCCTTGAAACAGCTTAGAAGTTTCTATTCCAACACAAAAATGGAAAACAGTCTTAAGTCATATTTTTTTAAAGAAGGTATACAATTCTAAATATTCAGCGTACACAATTTCTCAATATACCCATTTTCTCAAAAAATGTACACAACTTTGTATGTTCGGCGTACACAATTTTTTATATAATGTACACAATTTTGTACATTGAACATACACAATTTAAATTAAAAAAAAAAAAAAAAAAAAAAAAAAAAAAAGAACTTACAGAATTTCTCAAATAATGAACACAATTCTATACAGTAAACAGATATAATTTTTCAAAGAAAGGTACACAATTTTATAGACTCAAAATATACAATTTTCTAAAAGAATATTCACAATTTTGTACCTTATTGTTACTATAAGCTTTGTCAACTAATCACTACTCTACTATTATGAAAAATTGAAAATTAAAATTTAGGTACTCATGAAATACGATGACATGATTTAATCACAAATCTCATAATAGAGATTTTTTTTTTTTTTTTTTTTTTTTGGCTGAGAATGCAGAATAGAGATATTAGATGCTAATAAGTGATTGTATTTGCAAGGGAGGGAACCCATTAAAAATTTAAAAGCCACTCAGTAAATAAAATCTTCTCAATCTTCAATAGTAAAAATTAAAACTCAGCTTATCTTTCTCTTAAATAAAAACAATAAAACTCAAAAATAAATACCAAACAGCAGCACCAACGGCTAGAACCAAATTTAAATAAGCCCTCATCACCTCACCGACCTTCAAATTTCCTATACCTATTCGTATTCCTTGAGAGTGTCGGAAACAACAACCTTTGTTGAGTATAAAACAACCTTGAAAGGCAAGACAGAATTACATAGTCTCCCTTTTAGAATTCATACCTTGTTGAGTTTCTGTTTGTTTTCTGATACGTTCTTCAATTTGGAGAACAAGGGGTAAGGGTTTAACGGAGACACAAGATTACGGGGGTTCCAAAGAGACTGATAGTTTGAAGTTTATTCTTCTTGATCATCAAGATTCTGAATCAAACTTGACAATGGCGGCACTGAGCATTGAAAAAGACTTCGGGGTTCCAAACAGAAAGAGACTGATAATCAAGTCGGGTATTACTGTTACTAATGCAGAAACAGAAACCGAAACACTCAAGGTAACAGTGAAGAAGAAGATTGATCATCATCATCTTCAAGATTCCAGGTCGATCAAGAACTCTGATTATCGAGAGAGCGTTAGGAAACTGTTGGCAGAGGCCTTTTCAAGAGTATCATCTGAAACTGATGAGAGCATATCACCAGCTTTTGACCCAGTTGAAGTGGCTGCTTCAGTTGAGTCTGCAATGTACGAAAGAATTGGGTGGTCTAATCCAATCAAGAAGGCTAAGTATCGATCAGTCTTGTTCAATCTCAAAGACCCAAAGAACCCGGATTTGAGGCGAAAGGTTGTTCTTGGAGAGATCAAGGCGGAGACCCTTGTAACCATGAGTGCCGAAGAGATGGCCAGCGAGAAAAGGCAGCGTGAGAACATTCAGATAAAGTTGAAAAAGTTGAAGAGGTGTGTGCATGATGCTGATGAAGAAGATAAGGCCACCACTGACATGTTCCAGTGCAGCCGGTGCCGCGAGCGCAAGTGCACCTACTACCAGTTGCAGACCCGGAGTGCCGATGAGCCCATGACAACCTATATCACTTGCGTCAAATGCAACAAACGCTGGAAGGTCTAACTATATTAGGCCTCTAGAATTGAGTCTGAGGAACACTAGTACTCTTGAAAAGAATTATTATTAGTCAAGATTTTTAGTTTTATATGTCAAGATTTTCTTTCTCACATATCAAGTTTTTATTTTTAATCTTCTCGTCTGATATGTTGTTCTAAGTAAACTGTTTGATTTTCTCTTCTTCAGCTTTAGCCATAGATATATCATATGATTGATCAGGGTGATACATATAGAAGTTTATCAATGTGTGCTTAATTATTTCACATTTTTTCATGTTTGTGTGTTTGAGTGTGTGTATGTATATAAAAAATAGCACATGATTATTGTTAGAAATTTTAATTAGTGTAGTTCTTATTAGCACTCAAAATAATAAGAAATATAAACGGCCAATTAAACATCTTAATTAAAGTCATACTTTCCCTTTGAGATTTTCCTAATATTCTGAATAGTCACAAGTACATAACATTCTTATAATCTCATCAAAAAAAAACATAACATTCTTATAAATTAAATATTAGGACATGACAAAACTATACTACATTTACAAGAAGACATAAAATTGATAAATTAAATATAACAAAAGCATTTTAAGCAACCATAAAATAAATAAGATTAATTTAAATTCAATCAAATTTGACTATTGTGGTCAAAAAGTAAATTCAAGTTGAAAGAAATCATAAACCATAAGATACATAAATAGAAATCGAACCAAAGCATAAATTGGTATCTAATTATTTAATATAGAACCAAAAAATAAATAAAAAGGAAAAAAAAAAAGACTTCTGTACTTCTCAAATTCACTTGACTTCAAATAAGAAAACTTTTTTTTTTTTTTAAAAGTAAGAGAGGGGGGGCGGGGAGGGGAGGGGGACGCTAAACTATGCCAAAGAATAATGAGTTTTTTGTTAATTTTTATTTAATTTTCACCTCAAATTTTCTTTGTTTTCTATTCTAGGCTTTTTTTTTTCTTTATTATGGAAGATTTATAATGGTATATAAATTTGGGTAGTTTTGTGTTATAATTCCTAAGCACAGGCTCTCTCTTTTCATCCTTTGGTTTAACTTAAATTTGGTTTACTATTTAATTAGTTGTTTTTAGAGGTGACAATTTGAGTTTCACACAACATTTGGATAGTATTTCAATGAGCTATGTGACTATTTGATTAATTGCCTAATACAAACAATAGGTTTTATAGATTGCACAAAAATTGTTGCAATGATTTTGTAACCTTATTTGAATATTATAGGCATAATTGTATGCATGTATGACCACAGCAATTTTTTTTTTTTATAAGACCACAACACAACAATTATTAAGACAAAAGGGAAACCACATTTACGCCAAAGAAGAATGGAAACTATGGTTTGAGATTCTTACAACAAAGTAACCAATTATTTATAATTGAAATATAAACCGAAAAACTAAAATTACTTAAAATAAGAATTTTGGAATGTCATTTTTATTAATTTAATTTTAATTATTTCATTAAATTATTTAATATATACTTATTTATTTAGTAATATTTTATATATATACTATTTATTTATATATTTACGAGAGTGGACTAAATGGACCAAAGTGGATGAATGGACCAAATGGACAAAAATAGACCGAAATGGACGGAATGTGACCAAAGTGGACTGAATGGACTGAATTAGACCAAAATAGACCTACTAAGACCGAACTAGACCGTATTAAGTAAATAGACCGTAATGGACCGAAGTAGACCGAAACTGAAAGGGACCGAAGTAGACCGAACTGGACCGAATAGAAGATAAACTAAAATATTTGTATATTCATATGTTATTAATTATATGGCTATGTGATTTGTGATATAATTAATAATTTTTATATGAAAATTGTATATAAAAAAACCTTAAATAAATCAAAGGAAAAAAGAAAAGAATTTGATATAATATTTCAACTAAAAAAACTTGAAAATTCTCAATGAATATGACAACGGTGGTGACTTAGTTGTTGTTTGGTGTTCTTTGTTTGAAGTATTTTTCGATGTCATTGCTCTTGGATCTCCTCTAAAACTTAAATCTTCTCACAATTTCACAAATCAATTAATTGAAAATTTTATTACAATAAAAAATTCATTAACATGAAGGAAATAATGTGTGTGTGAGTGTTTACAAAATTGACCAATTATTTTCAATTACCTATCAAGGTGAGAGAGGCTAACGTACGTAAAACCTTAACAGTGGTAAACTTGTTATTATTTACTATGTTAACAAATTATGAAAAATCATTCTGAAAAAAATCTTTGTCAAACATTACTCATTGACAGGTTGAGTTTTTTTTTTTTTTTTTTTTTTTTGATAGGACAGGTTGAGTTTTGAATCATGATGATTAGAGCAGTTTGACTTGGTCCATCCATTTTGACCTTAATAAATGCCAGTACGGTAGAAACCTGAGCAGCAAGTGACATGCTGCCCATGCCAAAAGCCTTATCCTCTCACCTCAAAACTGCAAATAATGAAGGTTTCACTGATTAGATAGTGACTTATTACTGATTCAATATTAAAAGTCTAATTGTATGGCCCAAATGTTATCAAAACAGAATAGTATGGGCAAATGAGATTTGCTGATATCATATTATAGACAGCCTGTCAAGTTATGGCAACTAGGAGGAACCACAAATTCCAAGGACATGCATTGTAATTACCAATCTGTCCTTCATTTGGTTATGATTTCAATGATTGGATTATGTTTTTGGGAGCAAATTATATTTTACTAACACAATATTTTTCAACAAATTCTATAATTTCAAAAGTCCTAGATTAAATAGTAAAGGTTAAGAGGGATACAAATTCAACCTATAGTTTAGTTTAGTTCAAGTTGAATCTACTGCTTTTTTAAAATTGTACTATCAAGTTAAACCTCCAATCAAACTTACAAACCAAACCCCCAATATTAATTTTTTTTTTTAAATTAAGATTTAAATTGATACAATCTTAAAAGTTTGGGATTCAATGTGATACTAACAAAATTTATTAAGTTTCATCTTTGAGGCACTAGAACTGTCCAATCACCTCCCATGCTCTCCACAGTGGTCGTTAGACAAACTTCCTAATGGAGATGAAGAGGATTACTAGAGGATCCAATTTAGGGGCAAGAATTCAGGATACAAATGTTCCTAAAAGTACAAACTTACAAATTTACAATACATGGAACCATAATATTTGATGCCTCTTGAGATCCATTTTAGGAAGCCTCACAAAAGCAAACAAAACTTCAGTGTCTCTCTCATGTAATGTAACATCATATAGGCACATGCATGCACAGCACAGGCCAGGGATCCTTGAGTAATCCGGTAAATATCATTTTCCAAATAGAACTCTCAAATCTAACCTATAGTTATCAAATAAAAATAAAAAGAACTCTCAAAGCCATTTTGGTATTTTTGAAAAGTTAGACATGACCTGATGTTGCGGAAGCCTGAAGAGAAGCACACACGATGCTCTCTTTGATGGACAGAAACTAAACTGTTAGTTCCTGGTAGTAAAGCTCGAATCCACGAGGGGTTCCTTGAATCTACAAGGTGATAGGTCTGGAATCCACCAAAGAACACAATAGACACAAGTCTAAATTTTTATTGATAATAAATTATGAAAAACGTTTACAGACTTAAGGGCCTATTTAAGGGCTCCTTAAAACTTGACAAATAAGAAAATATAATCTAAAATAACTCCTAATTGATACCTAACCATAACAGGAATCAAATTTGACCTAAAAAGCATTAAATGTACCTAAAAACAAGGAAATAAATCACCTAAACCTAAAATAACGTTTTTTTACATAAAAATACCAAAAATAATAAATTACAATAATTAAATAGTAAATTGTGTCCTACATCAGACCCCTCCACTTGAAACAAACTTGTCCTTGAGTTCATCTTTGAAATCTAAATTCTCTCATGCCAAGAGAACAAATACTTTGAATACTTCATCTTCTTTGTCTTCTTGCCAAACTTGAAAGTCATTAATTGGGCAACTTGAACTTGTTCTCCCTTGATCTTCATGTAATTGATAATATTCACCAAATAAGAGTCAATGATCAAATCAAATCTTTCCACCCCAATAAAATCAATAAACTTTGTTTCGATGTCTTCCAATAAAATAATAGGAGTTTGAATGTTGCAATCATCTAACTTGATTTCATCAAGATCGTTGAAAACTTCCTCTATAATTTCTTCTTTAATGGTCTCTACTATCTCAACCTCAAGATCTTTCTCTATAATGGGGTCCTCATTAATCTCCTCCACAATCTTGATTTCAGGTTCTTCTTCTATAACAAGGCCTTCATTAATTTCCTCAAAAATCTCTATATTTTCTTCTTTGACTTCTCCATATTCTTCAAGAACAATATTTTCTTTAGCATGTAATTCTTCCTTTAACGGTGGAATATTTGGCTCTTCAAAATAATTCAAGTATGAACTTCTTGGCCAATAATAATCTTGTATTGTATACAACAAGATTTCTTCACAATCCAAAGGATAAAATTTGATCGCAAGCATCTTTTTCATCCTTGGCCATGATCGAATTTTGTCTTTACCTTGTCGAATTCTATCAGATTGTACTCGTTCCCACCAACATAAGGCATACTTACTAAGTTTATACAAAGCAAGTCCAACTTTTCTCTCATAACAAATATTCTCATAGTCAAATAAATCCTCTAGATCAAGTAACCAATCAAGAAAATCTTCTTTTAAAAAATAACCATTAAAACTTGCAATTCTCTTATAAGGTCTATATGAAATTTGCTTACCAATAGGTTGCCCGTGAGTTATGTCTCCGTTGCAGTTATCCCTATTGTTTCCATTCTTCAACGGCGCCATCCTAGCATAGATATTTGTGAGTGCTTGTTGTACGTCATGTAATACTCGCTAAGTTATTCGTCGTTGTTGTGGTGGTGGTTACCGTCTTGCCAGCTAGCAATCAGACCAGGGTAAATCAAGGCTCTGATACCAACTGATGTTGCGGAAGCCTGAAGAGAAGCACACACGATGCTCTCTTTGATGGACTGAAACTAAACTGTTAGTTCCTAGTAGTAAACCTTGAATCCACGAGGGCCCACACTTTTGGTTAGGGCATGACTCTGATACCATAAGTAACGACCCAAGGAAAAGCGCTAGCCACATCTGCGCTATACCTCAAAAGGACTAATCACAATTAAGGCTCCTTGTAGTTATTAATAAGCCCAGTTCAACTAAGTAAATACCTAATGTAGGAATCGTCACACACCCATACACATCACACAATCAATCAAATTGGGGTTTCACAATCTCCCCCACTTAAATCCCTAACATCCTCGTTAGGGCTCTCTTTGTGAGGTAGTGTCTCTGAGCCCACACGGGATTACCGAGCCGGCTCTGATACCATTTATAATGACCCCACCCCAACTATGTAGATATTATCCGCTTTAGGGCCCATGCCCTCACAGTTTTGTTCTCCCTCAAAGCACACAGCAGTGGGGGGGAAAAGGCCTCTACACATTAAAGAGAGGTCATTCCTTATGAACACATTCCCATATGCTTCCCTAGGCGATGTGGGATTCCATGAAATGCAAGACCCAAAAGACACATTCCCATATGCTTCCCTATGCGATGTGGGATTCCATGGAATGCAAGACCCACCTTTTGGGTCTTGCATTCCATGGAATCCCACATCGCCTAGGGAAGCATATGGGAATGTGTTCATAAGGAATGACCTCCCTTTAATGTGTAGAGGCCTTTTCCCCCCCACTGCTGTGTGCTTTGAGGGAGAACAAAACCGTGAGGGGCACGGACTCCAAAGCGAACAATATTTACACAGTTGGGACAAGGTCATTACAAAAGATCAATACAATAGTACATTTTACAAGCAAGAATAGAAAGAGAAAAGTAATGTTATGACTTATGAATCAAAATTTATTTATTTTTCCACAATAATTATCCTAACTTATTAAGTAGTAAGTTAATAAATTGCGATTAAAGTGTGAATTTTAGTTAACTCAATTAATAAATTTCTTGTTGTTGAAAAAAAAATTTAAAGTTTGAACCTTACCTACACCAAAGCGGATAAAATTCTATCATATCTACATTTTTATATAAAAAAATAATAATAATAATTACAATTAAAGAAAAATTACTTTCACATTCACCTACCAATCACAACATGCCTCGTCAATAAGAAAGGAATTATAAAATTTGTCGTGTGACTAAGCTTTGTATCAGAAAATTCAACTTTCTCCTAGACGAACTGTTAAAGTCTAGGACAAACAAACAAGCAAAGTAACTGCTTGACTACGTTTTTTTTTTTTTTTTTTTTTTTTTTTTGAGAAAGCTTGACTACGTTTTTCAGTTGTCATTTTAACTGCTTTTATATAACGCACTAGCTTTGTCACTTTGCTTTGTTCACTGCTCAATGAGAGTGAGAATTTACACTTGTAATAGTGCTACCAATGAAGACCCAGATGCCTTACTGCCAAAGAGAGAAAGAGAGAGAAATAGAGAGAGCACGCAATCTCCAAGATATAGCGCCATGCGGAAGCACTAAATGCATTAAAACCAATCAGGTACCCCACCTCTCAAATCACAAATTTTACATCAAAAAAACATGGAGTTACTGTTAGTATTCCCTGGTTGTTGGCACTCTGCATTTGTTCACTTAGTATAGGATCACTTCCACAAATCATTTTCATGTATGTTCGTTATACATAATACATGTTTTCCTTCATGGGTTTTCCTTACCTTCCTTGAAGCATTCAACATGTATCTCATTTGATTAGTTTTGTTTATCAATCTGAAACTTCAATATCTGTTTTCACCTGTTTCTCCTTCATCAACTCTGCAAAACTTGCTCTTTGTTTTTGGTTAGCACTGTGGAACTTGCTCAAGGATTCAACTTTGACTAATTTAAAGGTAAAGTTGGCAACTTCTCTATGTGTACTGCTTTAATGGATTTTCCTTTAAAGCATGGAATAGATCAATTTTGAATATCAGCCGCCTCTGCTTGATATTTACAAGGTCAATCTCTGTTTCACTGATAAATTTTTGCCTTGTTTTGTGCTATTAAATGACAGCTATTGGTCCATGAAGCATTGACAAGAAAGAGAGTTCAATGGGGTGGTGTTGCTTGTTTTTGCTTTTCTGTTTTACATGGAGTTTCTTTGTTCTTGGTACTTATCCATTACAGTCTTCTCAAACCCAAGTACTTCAGCAGCTTAGAAAGCACTTGGAGTACCCAAATCAATTGTAGATTTGGAATAATCGTAGCATAGATTTTTGTAATTTATCTTCATTTCCACAAGTAAATATCACATGCCAAGACAACTTTGTCACAGAACTCAGAATTGTAGGTGACAAGAATGCCAAAGTTAGTGACTTTCATGGGTTTGCAATTCCAAAACAAACTTTATCAGAAAACTTCTTTATGGATTCTTTTGTGGCCACCCTGGCAAGGCTAACCAATTTGAGAGTTCTTAGTTTGGTATCTTTGGGCATTTGGGGTCCACTTCCAGACAAAATTCATAGACTTTCTTCACTTGAATATCTGGATTTGAGTTCAAATTTTCTTTTTGGTTCAGTTCCTCCTAAGATATCTACAATGGTGGAACTTCAAACTCTAAAACTAGATGACAACTTTTTTAATTATACTGTCCCCAATTGGTTTGATTCATTGTCCAATCTGACAATTCTAAGCTTGAGGAACAACCAGTTGAAAGGTCAATTTCCATCTTCAATTCTAAGTATCACCACTCTCACTGATCTTATTATGTCTAGAAATGGCATGTCTGGGAAATTACCACATCTTAGTAGCTTAACTAGCTTACATGTGTTGGATTCTGTGCTACCCAAAATGCCTAAAGGAGTGGTCATGGTTATCCTTAGCAACAACTCCTTCTTTGGTGAGATTCCTCAGCAATATGGCCAGTTAAGTCAGCTTCAACACCTTGACTTGTCATTCAATGTTCTTAGAGGCAAACCTCCTTCTGCAGTTTTCTCTTTGCCTAATATCAGTTTCTTGAATATAGCATCAAACATGAAAAGTGGGTCACTTCCGGACCTTCTAAGCTGTGGAAGCAAACTTGAGTTCATTGATATATCTAATAATAAGTTAATGGGGGGATTGCCTTCTTATTTTAACACTAATTCAGACAAGAGAATTGTTGAGGTTGATGGGAATTGCTTATCCTTTAATACAAGGCATCAGCATGTTGAATCATATTGTATGGAAGTCTACATGAAGAAACAATCCAAAAGAAAAAATGCAGGAATTTTAGGGGGCTTAATTATAGGAGTCTTCATACTTATGATGCTTCTGGCTTATGGATTTCTCATTTTGTGGAGAATATATTGCCCTAGAGGGACATCAGAACAACATTTATTGCATAAAACAGTGCAAGATAGCTCTGCAGCTGGGTTCTCCTCTGAGCTTCTAGCAAGTGCAAGTAGGTCATCCTCTAAAGAAAATGTAAAATTACTTTTTTTTTCTCTTTTTAAGGAAAACACTGCTAAAGTATGTATGAATTTGGAACAAAAAATAGTGTTGTTAGGGTATGGGGACAACTGAATGTGATTTTTAAAACTGACGAACATAATTGTAACCATATTTTTTCTTGTTTAGGATTTGTTTCTGAAGCTGCAAAGTTTGGCACGTCAAGTCTACCAGTGTGTCGGTCTTATACTTTCGAAGAGTTAAAAGAAGCTACAAACAACTTTGATAATTCTGCCTTTATGGGAGAAGGCTCATATGGAAAGGTACCGTCTAAAACTTCTAATATGCTATAAAAGTATTTATGAAATGTAGGGTAAATATCACAGTGGTCATCTTTGTTTTATCAAGCTTTTAAATGGTAACTGGTTAAAGAAGGTGCATATTTAGACAGCTAAACCACATGTCTTAAGATTTCAAGTACCCTTTAATTGATGCACTCCAAGTCACAATAGTCATGGTTATAGGGGATGAGACATTTGGTTCCTTATTATTCAGAAGAGAGTAAAGGTTGTCAGCCTTACGATTCGAATTATGTTCTAAGTAACTGTTACTGTAGCCTTAAAAGTTCATGGTGACATACACAATTTTTTTTTTCTTTTTTTGCTTTTGTGAAAAATTGCAATTGCATAGCCACTTGTTTTTGGTTGCTGAGTGCCTTCTTCTGAGTTTTGGCAGTAACACCAAGGTATAAAGTTTATGCAGCCACATATGGCATATGACATATGTGACTCATTTGGTGGCATAAAAGGAAAAATTTAACCCCAAAAAATCATTCGGTGGGATATGCTTGGTTGTGGTAATATTTGATGACATTATATGTCATAACTATTATGTATTTTGCTACTTCAAGCTAGATTGCCATTATATCATATTCATTGGAAGGACTTGAAATACTTGAGCTTTTACTGTTAGGCTGCCATCTTAGTTGAACACATTTTTCTCGTTATAAAAGTTGAATGTGAGTGCTTTTACTCAACTGTCTAAGCTTTGATCTCCATCATATCAGATTCTCTTAATCTCTCTCTCCTTTGTCTTGCAGCTTTACAAAGGAAGGTTAGAGAATGGGGCCCTAGTTGCTATTAGGTGTATGCCTTTGTCAAAGAAATATTCAATTCAAAATCTTAAACTCAGGTTGGACCTGCTTGCAAAGCTTCGTCACCCACATTTGGTATGCCTTTTGGGGCATTGTGTTGATGTTGGTGGAAGAGATGATTTCAGCACGAATAAAATCCTTCTTATATCTGACTATCTTCCCAGTGGGAGCTTTTGTACTCATCTTGCAGGTAACTTTTAAAGACTTAATAAGAAATGTTCCTGTAGGCAATAGGATGTTTAGGTTTATGCAATTTTATGCAGCCCTCCTTTTCTCCTTTTTGTGTGTGTTTGTGTGTGTGAGTTCCAATACTTGATATCCAATATCAAACTTTTGGTACTTAAATTTTTGGGCAGGGCCGTTCAATTTGCAGCTTCACTTTTTATGCACAAATCCTTCAAATTAGTTTATATTTCTTCTTTTAAAGATATTTAGCAATCAACCAGTGCAGGAAACAACTATCCTCACAGATAAAATTGCACTTGTTTTAACAAAATTAGGGGTTTTTAAATGAAAAGAACATCAGTGAGACTTGGTCTTCCCATGTTTGTTTGCAGCACTATACAGTTGTGCATTACATTTTAAGTATGGCTGCTTTATATTTGTAGAGAGTAGCTATGGAAAGGTTTTCAATTGGTCAGAAAGATTGGCAATTCTAATCAGTATTGCCAAGGCTGTGCATTTCCTCCATACTGGAATTATTCCTGGTTTCTTCCACAATCGACTGAAGACAAATAATATCTTGCTCAATGAGCATGGGATGGCAAAGTTGAGTGACTATGGTTTGTCCATTATCTCAGAAGAAACTGACAAATGTGGGGTAGGGCTTCTAATTTTTATTGATTGATTGATTGATTGGCTTTGCACTAAATTCTTCGTTGTTAGTGGTTATTGACTTGTGCCCTTCATTTTCAGGCAAAAGTAGAAGGCTATAAATCATGGTAAGGTTTTTATTAATACTGCATTTTCTTGATGTCATATACTGAGGTTTTTTTCATTTCTAATGCAAATGGAAATGGAACTTCTTGGATGGGCTGGAGGAATTGACCATGAACAAATTCATCCAAGTGCTACCTAGAAATGTCTAGATATTAGTCTATCAAGATTTTAAATCAGATCACTTCTATTTAGATTGAGCAGACAGATTTTTGATAGTCTTTTATTTATTTGGAAATTCATGAATGCTATGAAATGTATCCTTGCTGCAAGTTTAGCACATTGATCATTGTTAGTTTATATTGTAATGTCTTCAGACAAATGAAAAACTTAGAGGATGATGTTTGTAGCTTTGGATTCATATTACTTGAGGCACTTGTTGAACCTTCAGTATGTGCTAGAAGAGACGCACTCTTGCTAAATGAAATAGTATGTGCTGCCATTCTGACCAACTACAGAAAATATGTGCATTGTATATGAGAAACATTTTCTTGATACTAGATTCCTCTTTTTGCAGGCTTCTATTAACTCCCTGGATGGCCAGAAACGAATAATTGACCCAATTGTGCAAGCCACTTGCTCACAAGAATCTTTATCAATTGTGCTTTCCATAATGAGCAAATGTATTTCTCTCGAGTCATGTAGCCGTTCCTCTATTGAGGATGTACTTTGGAACTTACAGTATGCAGCTCAAATCCAGGGAACTGTTAGTGGTGATCATAGATTTGACGCTGCATCGCCTCAATGATTTAATGATTTTTCCCTCCCTCTCTCTCTGCATGGAGCTGCTCCTCCATTTCATTGCTGATGTAGAAAGATGTAGCCAACTTCTGAGGCTATGTAAACACAAAAGTGTGCCTCAATCTGGGCAGAGCTCATAGTAATTGTTTGCATTTAACTGTAATTGTAATATGATTGACAGAATTAGTTTCTATGCTAGTTTAATGGTTTTCAGCAACTAGGGAATTACTAGTTCCAAATGAAAGGTAAGAGCTATTTTCCTTGACAAACTTGTACATGAATTACAATATTTGTCTATTAGAATTGAAATAGTTTTATGAGCAAAGTCACAATTATACAAGGGTAATCCATGTTGTGGTACAGTCCATTGAGGAAGAATGTGAACAACATATATTCATTTTTCTTTTGCTAGCGAAATAATATTCATCTTGTTAAAGGGAAAGCATATTTGTGTGGCACAAATCATTTAAGAAAATCAATCAGCCTCGAAACAGCTAGAAGTTTCTATTTCAAAATAAAAATGGGGAGAAAACAATCTTAAGCAATATTTTTCAAAGAATGTACAGGATTCTATATAAGAATTTACACAACTCTGTATATTTGAGGTACACAAATTTTTATATAATGTAAACAATTTTGTACATTGAACGTATACAATTTTTCAAAAAACATACACAATTCTATATACTCAACTTACACAATTTTTCAAATAACGTATACAATTCTATAAAGTAAATGAATATAATTTTTCAAAAAAACATTCGCAATTCTATAGATTAAAAATATACAATTTCTAAAAAAATATTCACAACTTTGTACCCTACTGTTATTATAAGCTTTGTCAACTAATTACTACTCTACTATTGTGAACAATTGAAAATTAAAAGCCAGGGAGGGGACCCATTAAAAAGTTAAAAGCCACTCGGTTAATAAAATCTTCTCAATCTTCAATAGTAAAAAGTAAAACTCAGCTTATCTTTCTCTTAAAAATAAAAACAATAAAACTCGAAAATAAATATCAAACAGCAGCACCAACGGCTAGAACCAAATTTAAATAAGCCCTCATCACCTCACCGACCTTCAAATTTCCTATACCTCTTCGTATTCCTTGAGGGTGTCGGAAACAACAAAAATTGTTGAGTATAAAACAACCTTGAAAGGCAAGACAGAATTACATAGTCTCCCTTTTAGAATTCATACCTTGTTGAGTTTCTGTTTGTTTTCTGATACGTTCTTCAATTTGGAGAACAAGGGGTAAGGGTTTGACAGAGACACAAGATTACTGGGGTTCCAAAGAGACTGATATTTTGAAGTTTATTCTTCTTGATCATCAAGATTCTGAATCAAACTTGACAATGGCGGCACTGAGCATTGAAAAAGACTTCGGGGTTCCAAACAGAAAGAGACTGATAATAAAGTCGGGTATTACTGTTCCCAATGCAGAAACAGAAACAGAAATAGTGAAGAAGAAGATTGATCATCATCGTCATCAAGATTCCAAGTCGATCAAGAACTCTGATTATCGAGAGAGCGTTAGGAAACTGTTGGCAGAGGCCTTTTCAAGAGTATCATCTGAAACTGACGAGAGCATATCACCAGCTTTTGACCCAGTTGAAGTGGCTGCTGCAGTAGAGTCTGCAATGTACGAAAGAATTGGGTGGTCTAATCCAATCAAGAAGGCTAAGTATCGCTCAGTCTTGTTCAATCTCAAAGACCCAAAGAACCCGGATTTGAGGCGAAAGGTTGTTCTTGGAGAGATCAAGGCGGAGACCCTTGTAACCATGAGTGCCGAAGAGATGGCCAGCGAGAAAAGGCAGCGTGAGAACATTCAGATAAAGTTGAAAAAGTTGAAGAGGTGTGTGCACGATGCTGATGAAGAAGATAAGGCCACCACTGACATGTTCCAGTGCAGCCGGTGCCGCGAGCGCAAGTGCACCTACTACCAGTTGCAGACCCGGAGTGCCGATGAGCCCATGACAACCTATATCACTTGCGTCAAATGCAACAAACGCTGGAAGGTTTAACCATATTAGGCCTCTAGAATTGAGTCTGAGGAACACTAGTACTCTTGAAAAGAATTATTATTAGTCTAGCTGGGAATTAGCTCCATTATTTTTAGTTTTACATGTCAAGATTTTCTTTTTCATATATCAAGTTTTTATTTTTAATCTTCTCGTCTAATATGTTGTTCTAATTAAACTGTTTGATTTTCTCTTCTTTAGCTTTAGCCATCGATATATCATATAATTGATCAAGGTGATACATATAAAAATTTATTAATGTGTGCTTATTTCACTTTTTTTTTTCATGTTGTGTTTTTGAGTGTGTATGTATATATATAAAAAATAGCACATGATTATTGTTAGAATTTTAATTAGTGTAATTCTTATTAGTACTCAAAATAATAAGAAATATAAGCGTCCAATTGATCATCTTAATTAAAGTCATTTTTTCCCTTTGAGTTTTTCCTAATATTTTGAATAGTCATAAGTCCATAACATTCTTATAAATTAAATATTAGGATATAACAAAACTATGCTACATCTACAAGAAGACATAAAATTGATAAAATTAAATATAACAAAAGCATTATAAGCAACCATAAAATACATAAGATTAATTTAAATCCAATCAAATTCGACTATTGTGGTCAAAAAGTAAGTTCAAGTTGAAAGAAATCATAAACCATAAGATATATAAATAGAAATCGAACCAAAGCATAATTTGGTATCTAATTATTTAATATAGAACCAAAAAAATAAATAAAAAGGAAAAAGAAGAATTTTGTACTTCTCAAGATTCGCTTGATTTCAAATAAGAAATTTTTTTTTTTTTTAAGTAAGAGGGAGGAGCTAAACTATGCCAAAGAATAATGAGTTTTTTGTTAATTTTTATTTAATTTTCACCTCAAATTTTCTTTGTTTTCTATACTAGGCTATTTTTTTTATTTATTATGGAAGATTTGTAATGGTATATAAATTTGGGTAGTTTTGTGTTATAATTCCTAAGCACAGATTCTCTCTTTTCATTACTTTGGTTTAATTTAAATTTGGTTTACTATTTAGTTGTTTTTAGAGGTGACAATTTGAGTTTCACACAACATTTGGATAGTATTTCAATTAGCTATGTGACTATTTGATTAATTGCCTAATACAAACAATAGGTTTTAGGAAAATTATTAGGTACTCCTGGAATATTATAAATGTGTACTCCCTCTTTTCACATGAATGGTGAGTCCTACCATGAATTTAATTAGTGGGATCCACCATTCATGTGAGGAGAGGGAGTAAGCATTTATAGTACTCCGGAAGTATACAATAATTTCCCTAGGTTTTATAGATTGCACAAAAATTATTGCAATGATTTTGTAACCATATTTGAATATTATAGGCATAATTGTATGTACGACCACAAAAATTATTAAGACAAAAGGGAAACCACATTTATGCCAAAGAAGAACGGAAACTATGGTTTGAGATTCTTACAACAAAGTAACCAATTATTTATAATTGAAATATAAACCAAAAAAACTAAAATTACTTAAAATAAGAATTTTGGAATGTCATTTTTATTAATTTAATTTTAATTATTTCATTAAATTATTTAATAATATATAATATTTATTTATTTATTTAGTAATATTATATATATATATACACACACACACTATTTATTTATTTATTTACAAAAGTGGACTAAATGGACCAAAGTGAACCAAATGGGACTAAATTGGACTGAAGTGGACAGAAGTGGACCAAAATGGATCGAATAGACCAAGTGAAAATAAAATGGACCGAAATGGACTGAATTAGACCGTAATGGACAGAATAAGACCGAACTAGACCACAATGGACCGAAGTAGACCTAAATAGACTGAATGGGACCGAAGTAGACCGAGCTGGACCGAATAGAAGATAAACTAAAATATTTGTATATTCAGATGTTATTAATTGTATGGCTATGTGATTTGTGATATAATTAATAATTTTAATATGAAAATTGTATAATAAAAAAAAAACCTTAAATAAATCAAAGGAAAAAAGAAAAGAAATTGAAATAATATTTCAAATAAAAAACTTTGAAAATTCTCAATAAATTTGACAATGGTGGTGACTTAGTTGTTGTTTGGTGTTCTTCATTTGAAGTATTCTTCGATGTCATTGCACTTGGATCTCCTATAAAACTTAATTCTTGTCACAATTTCACAAATCAATTAATTGAAAATTTTATTACATTCAAAAATTCATAAAAATGAAGGAAATAATGTGTGTGGTTGTTTACAAAATTGACCAATTATTTTCAATTATCTATCAGGATGAGAGAAGCTAACGTATGTAAAACCTTAACATATTGAGCACCAAGAACCTAGGAAAAAAAAGTAGAAGGACTTGAATTTTGGGATGTTTAGGGATCAAAGAAAAATTGAGGTGGAGAAGATGGGTAGAGAGGGATCATGTGGCTATATAATTATTTAGGATTCCACATTGAGAATTTAGTGGAGAAATGAAGAATTTAAGAAACCAAAATGTTATAGGAGAGAGAGAGAGAGATGAAAATTTTACTACATTTAAGAATTATAAACAGGTTTTTGGATGGATACTTCAATGGATCAGTAATGTTGTTAATTCTAAAATTGATATACACCACTTATTATGTGTTTTTTTTTTTTTTTTTTTTTGGGCTACTGCACATTAATGGGCACTTTTTGAAATTTATATAGACTACAACCAAAAAAAATGATGTCCTTTTGATTGAAGGAAATTAAGAGGTATATGCCATAACGACGTCGTTTTTATTAGAGCAATTTGAGAAAATAATACTCCACATGTAACAGCTCATTTTATTTAAGGAATGTCAAATTAAGGATTTAGGAACAATTCGAAGAGGTTATAGTGCATTTAAGGTATAATTTTAAAGACCCATTTATTTAAAAGGAGGGCTAGAATACACAATCAGTTTTTTCTTTTTTTTTATTCTCAAAAAAAAAAATTTGTGAAGAAAATACACGATCAGTTTTAATTAGTGTAAAATACCACATATTTGTAATTTGTAACATATAGTGTGGTGGGAAAGATGTACTTGTGTTTACCCAAAAAAAAAAGGTTGTAATTTGTAATAGATGTACCATTTATTCTATAGTTAAATATAAATTAACTTTTTTTTGGTAGGATGGAGCCTAATTGGTAGAAAATTAGTGAAATTAATATTTTACATTTAAGATAATGTATATGTGTGTGTATACTCTGTTGATATCACGTTTAAAATAATCCATTTGATGTAATGGACAACATCCTTTTATGTTATGGCTAGTCGCTAACCAATACAATGCACAGAATGATTAGCAAATGTTAAATAAATAAATATATATTCACTTTTTTCAATGCTACGATTAGTTAAAACAGAATGATAATCAAATTAATACTTGATAAAAGGAGGGAAGGAGATAATTAGAAATAAAGACAAAGTTAGTTATTCAAAAATAAATTATAAATAATAGCAAAAAGAAATACAATCAAATTAAAGAATAAAAATAATACAAAAACCAATTAAATAAAGAGAGAGAGAGAGAGAGAGAGAGAGAGAGAGAGAGGACCTATTAAACGAAATCAGATATCTATGGGCAGAAACTTTACTTGGGAATGCATAATCCAATCTATTCCAAACCTATTGTGACTGAAATTTCAACTAAAATTTTTGTCAAATATGAAACACATAAACAACCCAATTTCAAGGGCAAAGCTTGGTCCAAAAATCGGCTGAGTATATACAATTTAAAAGAAATCAATACTTATATTAATTAACCCTAAAATTAGGGTAACATTAAATAACGTCAACAATTATTTATTGGAAAAGCAAAAAGAAAGCAACATGTGTCCAAGGATCATATGCAATGCACATGAGACCCTTAGTCATTATGTGGCAATTGCAGCATACCGGCAAAGCTTGGTCCAAAAATCGGCTGAGTACATAATTCAAAAGAAATCAATACTTATATTAATTACCCTAAAAGCAATACTTATAACGTCGACAATTATTTATTGGAAAAGTAAAGAGAAAGCAACATGTGTTCAAGGGTCATGTGCAATGCACATGAGATCCTTAGACATTATGTGGCAATTGCAGCATACCAATTTCAAGGGCAAAGCTTGGTCCAAAAATTGGCTGAGTGCATACAATTCAAAAGAAATCAATACTTATATTAATTAACCCTAAAATTAGGGTAACATTAAATAACATTAACAATTATTTGTTGGGATTTTGTTTTCAAGTGTAATTCGCGATAGTAGCGTGAGAGTAGTAGTCTTTTGCGGCTGAACGGGTTCTAATAGAGTTTTATAAAAATAAAACTAAAAATAAATAAATAATTAATGACGTGGAAAAAATAAGAACAAAACGGATCATGAAGAATTGTAGCAGGGTCGGTTTTTTCTTTGATAACAATGTGTTATATATAGAGGTAGTCGTAGCCTGAAAGTAGGCTAGACTTCTAAAGTATATATTAACGAAGCAACAATGGTTTAGACTTCAAAAAAAAAAAAATTTATATATATATATATATGCAATATATATAAGCTTTACATTTAAATAAATTATAATAAATAAACCAATGTGTATATACTTTAATATATGTAAAAAAAATTTTGAAAAAATATATGTAAACTTAATATATTGGATATGATGTGAAACATTTAAACTATTCATTTAAAAAAAAGTGAAACATGTAAGCTTCAATGATCAGCTTTTGAACATAATATCATATATTAAACCTTTTGAATTTTGCATTCACAAGTCTTTTTTAGGGTGAGTAAAATTGTTAGCAAAAAGTATTTAAATTTTTTAGAAATTAATCTACCTTTTTAGCATTTAGGACTGTGTTCAAAAAATTTAGGGACGTCTTACTTCTTCTTCTTTTTTTCTTTTTCCAAAACTACAAACGATCTACTGTGCATAATCCACAATTAAAAATAAAAATTGTGTAAATAGTAGGTCAATTTGAAAGCGATAAATTGCTCTAATAAAAAGTTAAACACATTAAGGTGTGAAAAATTGTGCGTTTATAACCTTCTAAGATGGAGGGGAAAAAAAAAAGTTTTCCACTAAAAATATATGATGGCTTAAAGACTACACTAAATTGCTCCAATTTTGAATTATTCGAAGATTTCAGGGGCAAGCTCGGTAATTTGTACTTTGTTTAATAGGGAAGCTGAACTAGCTTTTTACCGGGAAAACGAAACGAATTATATAACTGAAAAAACTGTTGGTTTCCTTATTTGACCAAAACACCCTTTGCTATATTTCATTATTTCTGCATATTCAGTGCAATTCCGCTGCTATTTTTTCCATAACAGCAAGGGTAGATTTTAACCTCCAGTTCAAGAACCCAAGATTCATAGTTAGCCTTAGATTTTAGTTCCACAATCACTCCCAGTTTTCACATAGGTTTCATTTGCTTTCATCAAAGAATTTTCATTGTAGCAGAGAACACAAAGCCAGCTTTTTCATGGCCACAGCAAGAAACATGAAGAGCTCCTTCATAACTGAGAACCCATCACCATTCTTTCACTACTTGCTTTCACTTTCTCCATTGGCTTCCCTTGTCAACTCCCCAAAGAAAAGTCCAAGAAACCACAAGCTTTGTACACCCCAAAACCTCTCACTCTACTTTCTTTCTCTCATACTTTCCTTCACTTTCTTGGGTTTTTCCATTCTCAGCTTCTTGTTTGTTTCCCAAGCTTCCTCCTCTTCATGTCATCTCAGCTCTCCCTCGTCACCATTTTCATTTCCTTCTCTGAAGTCTTCTGAGTACTCTCCGATCAACTTAGTCTCTCTTTTATCAACAACTTCGGATGACGAGGATGAGCCAAAACTGTCAAACAGTGTGATGGTACCGTTACCGGTTCATGGGGTTGTTAGGAATAATGTTTCTGAGGAGGAGAGAGAGTTCTGGGAGCAACCAGATGGGCTGGGGTACAAACCATGCTTGGATTTTAGTATTGGGTATAGGAAAGCGTCTCTGAAGATTTCAAAGGAGAAGAGGAGGTTCTTGGTGGTGGTGGCCTCTGGGGGACTAAACCAGCAGAGAAATCAGATTGTTGATGCTGTTGTTATTGCAAGAATTATTGGGGCTGCATTGGTTGTGCCAGTCTTGCAGGTTAATCTGATATGGGGCGATGAAAGGTAAAAGAGAAAGACGTAACTAAGTTTGATGTGTTTAGTACTTTAGTCCTTTGAATGTATATATTTCCTGCACTCATTTATTGTGACATATGAATAGTAACATTAGTAGATTAAAGTATTGGTCAACTCTTAATGTCTAGAGGAATTCATGGTTCATAAATTTTTTCCTAATGAAATCCTTCATTATCTCATCAAAGCAGCAAAAGTTTTTATGTTTCTAGCTTCTATCACACATTTGACCAGTTCAGCATGATGTCTATACAATTTTTACATTTAATTATTAGAATTGTCCTGTATTGAAGGCCATTATGTATGGAAATCAATTTGTCAATTTGTTTTTGTAATAACTGCAGTGAGTTTTCGGATATATTTGATGTAAAACATTTCAAGAGGACTTTACAAGCTGATGTACGCGTTGTATCATCTCTTCCTTCCACTCATTTGATGTCAAGGCAGACCATTGAAAACAAGATTCCTTATGATGTTTCTCCGCTCTGGATTCGAAACAGATTCTTTAGACAAGTAAGGAATCCTTTGTTGATGGAAATTCCATCTGCTGCATTTTATCATGATTTAGCTGCTAAGGTGAGGTTAGGACTGGAAAGCAATTTTAAAAAATTACATATAGTTTACACTTATAACTTCTTAACTTTGTATTAATTCAAAGAAATTTCACCAACGAAGTGTTAGTAGGTAGAATGCGAATTCAGAATTGAAGATGCACTCATTATAATTTTTTTTTCATAAAGAACAATCAATTAGATATATGTGCGTGCATGTGTGCCAGTTGTTCTAGTGGCTCTAAAAGTCATTCATATTTGAGTTTCCCTTGAAATACATTTGATGGATCATGCAGCTAAATGAAGAGGGTGTTCTGGTGTTGAAAGGTTTAGATTCTAAACTCTCAAAGAATCTTCCATATGATCTGCAGAAGCTTCGATGTAAGGTACATGGAAATCAATCTCCATTAAATTCATATCAAACAATCATCAGTGTAGTTCTATAGCCTAATTATGTCCCATTTCATCTTCATATTGCAGGTAGCCTTTCATGCATTAAGATATGCAGCACCAATTAGGGAGCTTGGATATCGGCTTGCAAGGAGAATGTGGATTGAAGGCCCTTTCATTGCCCTCCATCTCCGGCTAGAGAAGGATGTGTGGGTCAGAACTGGATGTCTCACTGGTTTGGGCACAGAACATGATGACATCATCACCAAGGTTCGGGAGTCTCAACCCGAATACCTGACAGGAAGGTTAAACATGACCTACACTCAACGACGACTTGCTGGACTATGCCCCCTAAATGCATTAGAAATGGCAAGGTAAATCAGAAATTCATAACTGCATATGTATAATCCTTGATAAAGATTTTAAGACTGTAACTGGAGAGAATTTTAAATGTGTTGTTATTGCAGGCTCCTAAAGGCTCTAGGAGCACCTGGAAGTGCACGGATATATATTGCAGGTGGAGAGCCATTTGGGAGAAACAAGGCTTTGCAGCCACTTGTGGCAGAATTTCCAAATGTTGTGACAAAGGAAAAGTTGGCACAAAATGGAGAACTTTCACAGTACATTAACAAGTCCTCAGCTCTGGCTGCCATTGACTACATTGTCTCCCTGAGCAGTGATGTCTTTGTACCTTCCCATGGTGGAAATATGGGACGAGCAATGCAAGTAAGTGACCAAGACTTCTAATACTAGCTACTTCCATGAAGAAGTCCTATTAGTATCAGCTCATGGAAACCCTGGAAAAATAGTAGTTTCCAATTAAAACTTTAGCCCCTTATTGCAGAAAACAAAAAGATAGTACAATCTAGTTTGATGGAATGATAATTGCTAAAGACAGTACAATATAGTTTGATAGAACTGATAATTGCTAAATGCAAAGTTTCCATTTTATATTGTTGTTATGTAACTTCATCCCACAAATCATCAATCTGGATAGGCATCTGGATTGCCATCTGATTAGTGGCGACTAGAAATCTGACATGATGTCAAAATAATATTTATGTCTGTGGTGCAACTGCTAAATTTGTGTTAGTTTATCTCATTCTTTCTGCATTGCATTTTTGACTTAACAGGGTCATCGTGCCTATGTCGGGCATAGGAAATATATAAAGCCAAACAAGCGATCCATGCTTCCTTTTTTCGATGATACCTCCATTTCTGATGCAGAATTCAGAAGCATCATGAGGAACCTGCACAGCAAATCTCAGGGGCAGCCTGAGATGAGAGCTAACAGGAGGGATAGAGATGTGATTGCGTATCCCATACCTGAGTGCATGTGCAAACACAAAACAGGCATATTTTGAAGCATCTTAATGAGTAAATTGGTTCCCTTTTCTTTTGGGAATCTCAATGAGTATACTCATTTGTAAATCATTTCATATAAACTTGTAAGATTTTTGTTCATCCATCAAATCACTACTAGCATGATGTTCAGTACTATATTGTTTGGACTAATGCTCAAAGCCCAGGAAACAGCCGCAGCGCCACATTAACCTCTTTCACTTATAGGCAATCGTGTCGAGGTTGGTATTTCTTCTTTGCATTATACAAGCATAGATGCAACTTCCATGGATGCTATGTGCTATGATGAGGCTGCCCAAAGCTCTTTTGAAGAATAAGAAAGCCATTATCTCTGATTTTTTGCAAAATAAAATGATTTTCATTTTTGTTTTTTGAAAATCTCCTACATCCTGCAAGGCTGGAGCAAATGATTTCTTTAAGAAAATGGATCTCTGTCACACATAAAACCAGTGTACTTCAAGATTAAAACATAAACCATATCTAGAAAATTAACTGTTAACTGAAAGAGAGGATACAAATCCTCAATACGTATTCTTGAAACACCACAAGCAATGAACCATGCAAAACATAACAATCAAACTCATCAAGGAAATGAAAAAGCTAAAAGTTAGATGACTAAGAAGTAAGATCACAATTAAGTTCTTTCTACTGTCATTCATTCCTTCCAACTTTGGCTCATTGATTGTTGTCCAATGTTTAACTCGATCTCCAAAAGTTTGGAAACAAAGGTTGGCATAGTTTTCAAAATCATCACTATATTTTACTTATATGCAAAATGATGTAACAATTCAAACTCAATTTATTATTAAGCAAGATTAGTATTTATATAAATTTCAAATGTGTAAAAAATAAAAATTGCATACACAATCCTGCAATTCAAGAAGCTGTCATACTCATCTTGAAGAGCTTTTGGTAAGTCAAAGTGGAATAATGTCACAAAAGGGATTATGCCTTCACAAGATTAAAACATTAAATAAGTATAAATTGAGAGCAATGGCCTTCAAGATGTAGTATTAGAATAAGTGGTCATTCAAAGTACATTTTAAATTGCATTCTTACCATTATGGAGTAGTCCATTGATAAACTTTTGTAGAAATCAATGCCTCAGAGTCCCCTCTGCAAGTTTTTTGATGAAGAATATAATGATTGGTAAAGATGATTTACAAATATTTTGCCTTTTGGCTAATTATCATTATAATTTGATAGGTTCTTTGTTTTGTTTTCCTTTGTATGTTTTCTCCCCTTATTAAAGACAACAATGCTACAGACAGAGTACATTCTACCAAATAAAAAAGACGACAAAGAAGACCGTATGGAAAGAGAAATTCAATTTCCTTTTTCCACTTTTCTGAGGTTGTACAGGTTTTAATCCTTTTATCATGCAGCAAATTGATCGTATGAGGTTGGATCATACCTTAGGCTCAAATCTTAAGCAAAGGTATTTCAGATTAGTTCAGTGTTGAATATGATTACCAGCAAACAGGACAGGTTTTAGCATTCTTACCATGTTTCTAGTGATAGACGTCCAAAACCTCAGAAGCTAATTAGCAAGAACTGATTTTTTTTTTTTTTTCCCGAAGGCAAATACCAAGGAAGACGTGAGCCAACAGCAAATTTTCCTCCCATATGACATTCACACAAATAAGCTTAATTTGCTTGCAATAAGCAAAACAATGACTGCGAATGTGACAAAAACTTTATTTCTAGCAAGACAAAATTGAAAGAACAGAAATAATCAAAAACAAATTATTAACTCTGATGATGATATTCACCATTTTCATACCACTTGCAAATATTCCACAAATATTCCAACAAGGTCTGCTAAAATAAAATTACAAATGATCTCAGAAGGCACAAAGCATCTTTCGTTTTGGTTTTTTCACAAAACTCAATCTAATTTACTAAAGTGTTCCCTTCTTCCTCACCATCTTCTCCGGCAACTTCTCCCTCTTCTTCTCACTACTCTTCATAACCTTCGCCTTCTTCTTTGGGTCCACCATATAAACTTTTTTGCGTTTGAGACTGTAATAGTCTCTCTCCATTTTCATTAAAAAATGACACCATGTTGGCAGGCGTTGTAATATTTGTGATAATTCTTATTGGAAATGACTGACTTGGAATGTGAAATTATAACAACGCTTGAGACTTTTAGAGTTAGCTAGTTTTGTAACTTTGGTATGAATATAAATGAAGAGAAACTTAAAACATCAGTGGATGAGGAGTGAAAATTAATTATTTCTGCATATGATTGGCTTATATTTAGCTTTCCCTGCTTCAGCTGTATCATCATCTTCTCTTTTACTGCACAGTCGGCTTACTTATCTTCAACTAGGATCTTTTCATTGTCTTTTTTTAAAAATCCGAATGATTTGCTCATATAATCGCCAATTCAAGCATCAAGCCTGCCAAAGAAATACATCTAGCGGACCATGACCACAGTGTCAACCAACCATGGGCTTCTAGTGGGAAAGAATGAGTCCATCATAATGAAAATCAATTGGCACACATGGAAACAATATAAAAAGAAAAAATTTACAAAAAAAGAGCATACAAATTTCCATTCTCTGATAGGCTACTACATTAAAAATTAGATACCAATGAAGTGACAGTCTTTGCTGCTGAAGCCTTTTCTTTTCCCAATGCAAAATGAATCCATCACAAATACGAACAGTAATTTGCGCCTTTTTCTATTCATTCATTCTCCAACCTACAATTTTTCTTATGTCAAAATCCTAACATCCTTTCATTTGTATTGAGCTTACTTACCAGAAATCTTACATTTTACTAAGTAAGGAAAGAAAAACGAAGAAGTCGTTAGTAGAAGCTCAGTAAGGTTGTTTCCTAGATTGCAAAAACTATATTACAAGTTAGTTGTCAGAACTGCAACTCTAAGCCTATCATGTGATTCACATTACTTATTTACAGTAAGTACTTCAAAGATGGACAGAATATTAGTATTAAGCTAACGCTGATCGATCCCTGTATTGAGCTTATGTGAAGTGCGAGCAGCAACTATATGTTTCAGATGTAAAGCAGCCAAAAGCCTAGGCCAATTCGCGGCAGGTGAATTGTCAACTTGAAACTCAAGAAGCTTTTGGTGTTTCCTGTAATAATCTTCCACTGCCTTGCTCTGGGGAGAAAAAGACAATAATTTCATCAGAACTCATCCCAAGAAGGCTTGCAGTCAGAGAGATGGAAATCAACAAGATAACAATTGCAATTGGAAGAATAAGAGTATAACAAGGAGTTCAAACTAAAAGACTATCAAGAAGAATAAAAACCAGACAGGAAGTGTTGATATATCAATATCACATTTGAGACATGACATTGCACAACCTAAGTCAATTGACTTTCTGGAAGGAAATTAGCCATTTCAAAACATGCAAATTCGAGGATGTGTTATTACAATTCGGATATAAAACAAACTCAAGATGTGGGATATGCTCAAACTGTACGTCCCCAAAAGTTATTTCTGCTCTTTCTCTTTGTATAACTAAGAGGTCACTTACCATAGTGGCATCACACTAAGAAAGAAAATAACAGAAGGTACAAAATTTGTTAGAGAACAGGAACTTTGATTTGCCTCACTGCCTAATGTAGAGATAGGTTTTTGGTGTCCCATTTCATATTCCACCATGGGATGTGCAAATTTGTGACTGGACCAAAAATAGCAGGAACCATCCCAAGTAATACAGATAAAAACAATATAACGCCAAGCTGGATATTCAAGATTAAGTACTACAGATCAGGAAGAATCTACCAATATAAGGAAGCACCAAAATATGAGAATTGAAGACTACCTGCTTTGCATACTGTTCGATTCTTTCCCTTGAGGTACCATCTGCATCACAATTAAGGATTTTGGTTGAGTAACATGCAAGGACATATCAGAAACTTGTTTCCCTCTTGAAACTCAATTTGGGGAGGGAAAAGGGGGATACTACCTCCATGGTGCTTCATGAAGCTATCCTCCATGGATTTGAAATTCACAACCAGATCAATCTTGCCAAGTTGGTCAAGGATCTCCTGTGGCAAAAATTAAGAGTTCATGGCAGCATTAGTGTCAAGTTGTGTTATCATCAATTCGGTTAATTCTTATGAGCTACAAATATGCCCTGTGAAACACAATATCTTGACCAGCACTAACACATCTATAATTACATAAAGTCTGTAAATAAATCCATAATTACATCCCTTTCATGTTGAACAATAACAATTTTTCTGGGAATCTAAAACATTTAACTAATCTAACAAAGACAGGCACATTCAACGAATGAAATCTGCATGAAGTACATCAAAAGAAGGCAAGTTTCTCTGATAAAAGACTTACAGCCTGGATTCTTGAACAAGGAATTCCATCCAGTATAAACCCACTTTCACCTCGGGAATACCCATCTTCCAACCTCTTTGACAACAGCTGAAATAGTATACCCTCTGGAACAATTGCTCCTCGATTGACAGCAGTTGCAATCTATTTTTCAGAAGATGAAAAAACACATAAAGAAACATAAAGTGAGTGCGCTATTGCATCAGTTCCAAATCCAATAAAGGTTGATTCCACTTCAAAAAAAAAAATTTCTTTTTCTGGAAAAAATTTCCAAATGCATCTGTGAGTTCATCATAGCTTAAATTTAATAATAATAAAAAAAGCACAGTAGTTCCCATTATACAATTATATAATAATGATAATGCAAACATGGAATAATTTCTTTAGAATAGTCATAAATTAGAGAAACTAATTTTTCCAACTTGGTTCACTTATTCATTGCATCTTAAATTGCACAATGCGTCTTTACATAAACAATTGTAAGTAATTTCACAGCCGATAACTCGTAGCCTCGCAATTTTGCATAACTAAACTTTTGGATAATTAATTTGGCATAATTAAACTAAACTAATTAGAACTGTATTATCTAGAAGCCAACTTGCAATCATTTCTTTAAAGCACCTTTAACAGCAATAACAAAATTAGGATAATAATAATAATAAATAATAATGTGACAAGTCATGACAATATTAATATTAATATAAATCTATCACCCCAAAGATTTTATAATTTTTATGTAATTTCCCACAAGAAATTATTCAAGAACACAAAAAATACTTCAAAAATAACAAGAAAAGGGCATTTGTGTAATTTAATAAGACATATTTTATCATTCTGATTCAGCTCGCCATTGATATTACTTACCGCGACTTTCAAATATACATTTAAATGACCAAAAAACCCTCAGTCCCAAATCTAATTTACAGCTTCCATCAAGAAACAGAGAAAGAAAGCAAAAGAAATGTGAACTGAGAGGAGAGGAGAGTAGACCTGTTTGTAGAGAGAAGAGCGAGGGTTGAGGTCTTGACAGACGAGGGTAGAAATGGAAATGTGAGGGACTTGAAGAAGCTTCGAGATCCTTCGAGCGAACACGTGCCTTTTGGCGCTTGGATTACCTATGAAAGACCACTGGACCGGATTGGTTGGAACAAAGGCCTCCGATTCCGACATTGGAATTGGACCGTAACGACGCGGCAGCTTGTGGTTGTAGTAGTAGTTGGAGTCGGAGTCGGAGTCGGAGTCGGGTTGTGGCTGAGCTGCTGTGGCGGAGTTGGAGTAGAATCGGCTCACAAAGAAGTCAGTGAGTCGGCTGAGTATCGACGGCGCCGCTGCTGTTATTGCCGCGGCTTTGGTGGCGCTGCTGCGGCGTAGTTCGATCATGGCGCGAAAGTGAGAGAGAGAAAGAGAGAATTTGAGAAATAACGAAAAAGTGGAAATGAGTTATAGGTGTGAAAATGACCTTACTATTTTGGGATTTTTACATAAAATGCCATCGTTTCTTGGTTCTTGCGCGCCATTTCTTGTTGGAAATTCCTTTTTATTTTTTTAAAATGGAAAAGGTTAGAAATAAAATATATTTGGAGAGCCTTCTTGTTCTTATCTTATATTATTATTCATTAATCTTTTTCTCTTTTTTTTTTTTGGGTAAATATTATTCAATATTCATGAACTATAAATAAATGTTACTTTATTATATAAAAAATTAAATGAAGGACGAAATGATTTCTTTTGATGACTATAAAAATTTTAAAAACAAAAGGATTATTATTATTATTATTATTTCATTTGAGGATAAATCATATTTCAATCTTGTATTTTATTGATGATTTTTTAAACTAAATCAATGTACTTTTATAAATTTTAAATCAAATTAATTTTATAGAGAAGTTATTGATGTACCAATAGCTTAGCAAAAATGGGAGCTATTCAGAGTATTGATTTCCACTTTTTGTATGGAAAATGTGTTAGCTTTTGATAAAGTTGAGCATTCTTATAATAGAATGGTTGTTTCTGATTAATATTTTATGCTTGATTAACCAGAAATAAATAAAAGGAATGCTTAAACACAAAACGACATTATGTGCTGGCATTATTTTCATACATCCCTCCTTTCCTTGTTTGTTTCATGTTCAAATCTTTCATTTGCTTGCTACTTGGAAGTAATACATGTGCTTATTATATATGAACATTATTTTCCTCTAAACCACACGATATCGCTTTATTTAAATATTTTCCAATATCAACTTAGGTAAACAAATTTATGGTTCAATAAAATATATTTTTGAGTATATAATTTCACTTAAATATTTTCCAGTATCAACTTAAGTACAACAAGTTTATGGTTTAATTGAAATATATTTTTAAGTATATAATTTCATTATGGTTTAATTGAAATATATTTTTTAAGTATATAATTTCATTTGAAACTTTTATGTTTAATTTGAAATTGCCTTTAAACTACTTAGAATGTAACCCATCACACTTACCTGCAAATTGAAATAAATGCTGTTGCTTCTTGCTTGAAATGCAATTTATCTAAAAAATGTCACGAGTGATAGATGGCTCAGCAGTCAGCTAAATAGAGGCCATCTAAAAAATAGATGAGTGAAAATTAATTATTTCTGCATATGATTGGCTTATATGTAGCTTTCCCCGCTTCAGCTGGGTCATCATCTTCTCTTTTGCTGCATGATTGGATTATTTATCTTCAACTAGGATATTTTGCAAACAAAAAATTGGCAAAAAATAGTAGTCATATACAGTGGCTTGATTCTCGTACACCATTTTCTATGTCTTTTTTAAAATCTGAATGATTTGCTCATATAATCGCCAATCCAAGCATCGAGCGTGCCAAAGAAACACATCTAACGGACCATGACCACAGTGTCAACCAACCATGGGCTTCTAGTGGGAATGAATGAGTCCATCATAATGAAAATCAATTGGCACACATGGGAACAATATAAAAAGAAAAAATTAACAAAAAGGAGCATACAAATTTCCATTCTCTATAGGCCACTGCATTAAATAATTAGATACTAATGAAGTGACAGTCTTTGCTGCTGAAGCCTTTTCTTTTTCCCAATGCAAAATGAATCCATCACAAATACGAACAGTAATTTGCGCCTTTTAACTGCATTTCTATTCATTCATTCTCCAACCTACAATTTTTCTTATGTCAAAATCCTAACATCTTTTCATTTGTATTGAGCTTACTTACCAAAAATCTTACATTTTACAAAGTAAGGAAAGAAAAACAAAGAAGTCGTTGGAAGAAGCTCAGTAAGGTTGTTTCCTGGATTGCAAAAACTGTATTACAAGTTAGTTGTCAGAACTGCAACTCTAGGCCTATCATGTGATTCACATGACTTATTTACAGTAAGTACTTCAAACATGGACAGAATATTAGTATTAAGCTAATGCCGATCGATCCCTGTATTGAGCTTATGTGAAGTGCGAGCAGCAACTATATGTTTCAGATGTAAAGCAGCCAAAAGCCTAGGCCAATTCGCACCAGGTGAACTGTCAACTTGAAACTCAAGAAGCTTTTGCTGTTTCCTGTAATAATCTTCCAGTGCCTTGCTCTGGGGAGAAAAAGATAATACCTTCATCAGAACTCATCCCAAGAAGGCTTGCAGTCAGAGACGTGGAAATCAACAAGATAACAATTGCAATTGGAAAAATAAGAGTATAACAAGGAGTTCAAACTAAAAGACCATCAAGAAGAATAAAAACCAGACAGGAAGTGTTGATATATCAATATCACATTTGAGACATGACATTGCACAACCTAAGTCAATTGACTTTCTGGAAGGAAATTAACCATTTCAAAACATGCAAATTCGAGGATGGGTTACTACAATTCGGACATAAAACAAACTCAAGATGTGCGATATACTCAAGCTGTACATCCCCAAAAGTTATATCTGTTCTTTCTCTTTGGATAACTAAGAGGTCACTTACCATGGTGGCATCACACTAAGAAAGAAAATAACAGAAGTTACAAAATTTGTTAGAGAACAGGAACTTTGATTTGTCTCACTGCCTAATGTAGAGATAGGTTTTTGGTGTCCCATTTCATATTCCACTATGGGATGTGCAAATTTGTGACTGGACCAAAAATAGCAGGAACCAACCCAAGTAATACAGATAAAAACAAGATAATGCCAAGCCGGATATTCACAATTAAGTACTACAGATCAGGAAGAATCTACCAATATAAGGAAGCACCAAAATATGAGAATTGAAGACTACCTGCTTTGCATACCGTTCGATTCTTTCCCTCGAGGTACCCTCTGCATCACAATTAAGGATTTTGGTTGAGTAACATGCAAGGACATATCAGAAACTTGTTTCTCTCTTGAAATTCAATTTGGGGAGGGAAAAGGGGGATACTACCTCCATGGTGCTTCATGAAGCTATCCTCCATGGATTTGAAATTCACAACCAGATCAATCTTGCCAAGTTGGTCAAGGATCTCCTGTGACAAAAATTAAGAGTTCATGGTAGAATTAAGTGTCAAGTCGTGTTATCAACTTATCATCAATTGGGTTATTTCTTATGGGGTGCAAAGATGCCCTATGGAACACAATATCTCGACCAGCACTAACACATCTATAATTAATTAAAGTCTGTAAATAAACCATAATTACACCCCTTTCATGTTGAACAATAACAATTTTTCTGGGAACCTAAAAACATTTAACTAATCTAACAAAGACAGGTACATTCAATGAATGAAATCTGCATGAGGTCCATCAAAAGAAGGCAAGTTTCTCTGATAAAGGACTTTTTTTTTTTTTTTTTTGAAATAACTCTGACAAAAGACTTACAGCCTGGATTCTTGAACGAGGAATTCCATCCAGTATAAACCCACTTTCACCTTGGGAATACCCATCTTCCAACCTCTTTGACAACAGCCGAAATAGTATATCCTCCGGTACTATGGCTCCGCCATTGACAGCATTTGCAATCTATTTTTAGAAGATGAAAAATGGAAAATACACAAAGATAAACATCAAGTGAGTATGCTATTGCATCAGTTCTAATAAAGGCTGATTCCACTTCAAATTTTTTTCTTTTTTGGGAAAATTTTCCAAATGCATCTGTAGGTTTATCAAAGCTTTAATTTAATAAGAAATAAGCACAGTAGTTCCCATTATACTACATTCATTGAAGTTATGAAATCCTCAAAAATAAATTACAAATTTATAATAATAATGGATAATACTGACATGGCATAATTACTTTAGAATAGTCATAAATTATATTGTTTAAAAAAAAAAAAAAAACTAATTTTTCCAACTTAAGACACTTATTCATTGCCTCTTAAATTGCACCATGCATCTTTACAAAAACAAATGTAAGTAATTTCACAACAGATATCTCGTAATTTGGCATAATTAAACTAAACTAATCAATCCTATTTTATAATTAGAACTGTATTATCTAGGAGCCAACTTGCAATCATTTCTTTAAAGCACCTTTAACAACAAAAACAAAATTAATAAAATAACAATGTGACAAGCCATGATATTTTGCACAAAATTATTCATAAATCTATCCTCACTTTCCAAAGATTTTATACAATACAACAATAATATATATATATATATATATTAAAAGCAAAATCCAATTAGATTTTCAATCGAATTCTCAATTTTGTGACATATGTCCCATCTAATTTTTAATTTTTGTACTAACTAAATTATTGAGTGTAGAAATCAAAGAGTCCAAATCCAATGAAATTCCAAATTGGAGTCTAATTTTGTGCCATGTATCCATCTAATTCTTTTAATTTTTATGGCAAATGAATTATTTGGTGCAAAAACCAAAGAGTTTAAAATTAAATTCTAAATTATATATATTTATATATGTGTATAAAAAAAAAATTATAATTTGAACAGTGTAATTATGATTGTTTTCACTTGTTCCTGTGTATATGCACAGGTAACACACCAGTTAATATTAATATAAATCTATCCTCCCAAAGATTTTATTTAATTCCCCAAAATAAATTATTCGAGAACACAAAAATACTTTTTAAAAAAACAAGAAATGGGTATTTGTGTAATTTAGCAAGGCAGATGTTTTATCATTCTGATTCAGCTCGCCAACGGTATTATAACTTACCGTGACTTTCAAATATAATTTAAATGACCAAACTACCCTCAGTCCCAAATCTAATTTACAACTACACACCAAGAAACAGAAAGAAAGAAAGAAAGCAAAAGAAACTTGAACTGAGAGGAGACCTGTTTGTAGAGAGAAGAGCGAGGGTTGAGGTCTTGACAGACGAGGGTAGAAATGGAAATGCGAGGGACTTCTAGAAGCTTCGAGATCCTTTGAGCGAACACGTGCCTTTTAGCGCTCGGGTTCCCTATGAAAGACCACTGGACCGGGTTGGTTGGAACAAAGGCCTCCGAGTCCGACGACATTGGATTTGGACCGTAACGACGCGGCGGCTTGCGGTTGTTGTAGTAGTAGTAGTAGTTGGAGTCGGAGGAGGAGTAGTCATCGTCGTCGGAGTCGGAGTCGGGTTGTGTCTGAGCTGCTGTGGCGGAGTTGGAGTGGAATAGGCTCACAAAGAAGTCCGTGAGTCGGCAGAGTAGCGGCGCCGCCGTTATTGCGGCGGCTTTGGTGGCGCTGCTGCGGCGTAGTTCGATCATGGCGCGAAAGTGAGAGAGAGAGAGAGAGAGAATTTGAGAAATAACGAAAAAATGGAAATGAGTGCTAGGTGTGGAAATGACCTTACTATTTTGGGATTTTTACATAAATTGCCATCGTTTCTTGGTTCGTTAGATGGAAAAGTTAGGAATAAAATATATATTGGTGGAGAGCCTTCTTGTTCTTATCTTATATTATTCATTAATCTTTTTCTTTTTCTTTTTTAGGTGAATATTATTCAATATTCATGAACTATAAAGAAATGTTACTTTATTATAAAATAAAATATAAAAAAAATTAGATCAAAGACGAGGTGATTTCATTTGATGACTATAAAAAAAAAAAAAAATTAAAAATTATTTTTATTTTATTTTAGGGTAAATCATATTTCAATCTTGTATTTTATTGATGATTTTTTAAACGTATTGTATTTCAATCCTTTCTCAAAAAAAAAAAAAAAAAAAAACACTTAAGTAAAACAAATTTATGGTTTAATTGAAATATATTTTTAAACATATAATTTCATTTGAAACTTTTATGTTTAATTTGAAATCACCTTTAAACTATGCAAAATGTAAAATATGCAAAGAAGAAACAGAACAATTGGCAGCAACATCTTAGAAAAAGAAAGAAAGAAAGCATAAACACCAAAGAGAAACATAAATCTTCTGCCAAAAACTACTTATTGTCATACAATTAAACCAAAGGCCTCAACTTTAGGGATATAAGAGAATAATTCACCAATAAGACAAGAAACAATCAAACACCCAAGTCTCACATGCCCTGCTTGAGCATTGATCGAACCCTCATTGGAAGTCCATAAAGCCGAATAAACCCAGCAGCGTCGGCCTGATCATAAATCTGGCTGCTCTCAAAAGATGAAATATCTTGCCTATACAGGCTATAAGGGCTCTTACGGCTAGCTACAGAAACTGAACCTTTGTATAGTTTGAGTGTAACTGAACCTGTTGTAGTCTCAGTGATTTTTTCCATAAATGCATCCATTGACTCGCGAAGTGGATCAAACCATCTGCCTGCATAAACTAGCTCAGCATACTTGAGTGCAAGTGAATCTTTAAGTTGCATGCTTTCTCGATCAATTGTTAAAGACTCCAACCCCTGTACAGCCTCGAAGAGGATTGTCCCACCTGGAGTTTCATAGACTCCACGGCTCTTCATACCAACTAATCGGTTTTCAACCATGTCAATTCGGCCAATTCCATGCTTCCCACCAATCTCGTTGAGTTCAGTAAGTAGAGACGCAGGCGATAGCACCTTCCCATTAACTGAAACAGGAAGACCCGACTCTATCCCAATTTCAATATATCTACAGGAAATGAAAGCATAGAAAAAAAAGAATTAAAAAAAGCGGAATAGAAAATAATAGATAATGATACAGAGGGGTTAAACTAAAAATTCAATAAGGAAGCTTACTCGGGTTTGTCAGGTGCCTCTTCTGGGTCCACAGTCAACATGTACATATCCTTCTTAGGTTCGTTTGCTGGGTCTTCCAAAATGTCACCCTTTAAAGGCATGGAAATGAAACTCATGAGGGAGAGTGAGAGAATTAAAAGGTGACCATGAGAGCAAAAATAAGCTTATTTCCTACCAACAGTTTCTGAGCAACTGACATAAAACAAAGAGCTATACTAAGATTGAAATTTCAGCAGAAATTTGACAAGACAAAACAGGAAATGGAGAGGTGAATGTTACCTCATGGCTAAGGTGCCATAGGTTCCTATCCCTGCTGTATATGGATTTCTTTGTTACTGGTACAGGTACATTATGCTTCTTAGCGTATTCAATAGCATCTTCTCTCCCTGTAATATCCCATTCCCTCCAAGGAGCCACAACATTTAGCTTGGGATTCAGAGCAAAGAATGTGAGCTCAAAGCGAACCTGAATACACAAAATAGTATGAGAGACTGTGTCAGACAAAAAAACAGAACACAATGGGTCATAAAATTTAGAGCTCAATCATGAGGCATGCCTGATCATTTCCTTTTCCAGTGCATCCATGAGCGACAGCATCAGCTCCTACTTCTTTGGCAATATCCACCATGGCCTGTTTTTTAAATATATCATTACAAAGATTTAAAATTTATCAGATGGAAAACGAAATTTCATGATGCCATTAAAACACAACTGATGACAAGAAGCTCAGAAACGAAAAGGCTTCCTTGAACAAAAATAATATCCATTTTTATTTTATTTAAATTACCCAAAAAAGTACCAATAGGGTTTCTACACTCAACTCTATCAGAGACAACAAATGGAAATAAAAACAGATGATAGAAAAATCAAGAACACTTCTAAAAGAGCCGCAAACTGTATTATTAATTTCTCTTGAAAAATCTGCATGCTTGCCATATTTAAACCTACTAAACACAACAAACTTCAAAGTAGGAGCTCACTTTTGCAATAGCAGGGCGAGCCATCGAGGTTCCCAGCAAATATTTCCTCTCATAAATTGCACCAGCTCTCAAGCAAGGAAAAATAAAATCTCGTACAAATTCCTCCTTCAAGTCCTTCACCACTAACTGAGAAGCCCCACTGGCTTTGGCCTTTGCTTCCAACCCTTCCAATTCCCCAACACCCTATAAATTTGGCATTTCAGATAAGCACACAATTAATATGAATGCAACTGGTCAAGTGGGAATGAAGGATACCATCTAAAACTAATTGTACAGGAAGACTAAATAAGTAAAGGAACTTTGAGCAAGTAGATGTTGCTACTTAACATACCTGACCAACATCAGCAGTAAAGCAAACAACATCACAGCCATAGTTCTCCCTGCAAGGGAAAGGTTTGTTAAAAAATATATCATGGGAAAACAAATAATTCAAATGCATTAACCAGCACCACAAAACATTAAAATCAGAAAGCAAGCAGCATTTAATCCATTCAAGTAAGGTAATAATTCAACAAAGTCTGCAAAGGAGACATGTTAAGCATGGAGCTAATATTTAATCAGGCACAAAAACTGCTGTTTTATCTGTAATTCAAGAAGACACGTTCAAGCATGAAATATTAAAAACAGAAAGCAGGCAGCATCTATAGTTCGTCACTGCCTGAGTAAACAGCGGAATACTTATGATGAAGTCATCCCAACCACTACCTAACACAGTTAGTCAGTTACTAAAAACTGCTGTTTTATCTCCTCCAAACTCACTAGCTATCTCTCCTCATAAAATAAATATTATAAAACTACCAGTCCCGGATTGCCATCAAAGAGAGCATGAATCTAATTTCATATTTTAATCAATTGTATTCCAAACACACCAATCTAAAACTGAAGAACCCTGAATACTTGTACAGTGGAAACATAATTAGGGGAATGTTCCAAACCATAAAGCAGGGACTACAAAACATATAACAGGAGACATACCTTAGCCATGGGACTATGACTGATGTGTCTAAGCCACCACTATAAGCTAGAACTACCTTATTCAATTTGCCACGTAACCCTATACCCTTTGTAGCTTCAGAAATTTCCATCTCTCTATCACTCTGCAAAACTGCTTGAATAACTGCATCTCAAGGGCAAATAAGCTAAGTATGTCCCAAAAAATAAAAATAAAGAAATAAATAAAGTTATAAGCCAAACTAAACAGGCTAGCATATTCATTACTTAAGGTTTTAACATTTAAGCACTTAATTAACTCATTGCAAACTAAGTCATGATAGCTAGCAAGCCATCAATACAATAACACTACATGAAAAAGAATGAACAACAATAGAAAGTATTAACTGATATTGACTTCTCTAAAGAGAAAATCTATTGGGCTATATACCAAACAAGAATATTTCAGAAACAAGTATTCCAAAACAAACTCACCTTGATTTTTACGAAACTTAGTTATATTGCCACCATTACTAATAGTAGCAACAGCATGACCATGAAGCTCACTCGTTCTAGCCACCAACTGTAAAAAAATCCAAATTAATCACATTACTTATACAACAAACATTTATTTAGAAAGACGCAGAGAATAAGTCTAGTGACAAAAATTTTAATGACATATTGCATTCAGTGCGTAGAAAGTGGTGTCAATAGTGGGCCAAACTGAAAGTGGTGTCAATTGTGGTGTCAATCACAACTTTGTAAGTTTTAAGGTAGACACTGGCACTGCTCTTAAGTTGTAAGGTAAAATTACCTCGGATGCTGAAGACAACTTCCTTGGGCAGCTTACTTTATCATTAAACTGCAATGACTCTGTGATTGGAATCAGTTACAGCATAATCTCAGAGATTCAATTTCTAATAACAAAACCCAAACATAAAAAATTGCAACCCAAACATAATCTCAGAGATTCAATTTCTCCATTCTCTTTCAAAGACTTAATTTCAAATAACAAATCCCAAACATAACAAATGCAATCAAACTATTTGAAACACAAAATTCTCCATCCCAACAGTACTCAGCAAAAAACAATCCTACCTGTGTAGTAAATTTTCTATTTAGCTTCACCCAAAAAATAAAAATAAAAATCTTTGAATTCGAATAGTGGAAAAGATCCAATTTTGGGGGCCAAGAAATTATTTTTTCACAAAACAAATTGAGCCCAGAATAATTAAAACAAAAAAGTTGTGCAATTAACATGCAAATACAGAATGTGATTGAATCATGCAAATAAATCTCATAGAACAAAAATAATAATAACAAAAGATACAATTTTGGGTGCCAAGAAATCATTTTTTTCACAAAACAATTTGAACCCAGAATTATTAAACAATCAAAAAAAAATATTTTCAATTAACATGCAAATACAGAATGTGATTGAAACATTCAAATAAATCTCAAAGAAAACAAAAATAACAAAAATAAAAGATACAATTTTGCGTGCCAAGAAATCATTTTTTTCACAAAACAATTTGAACCCAGAAATTTTTTTTAAAATTATTTTCAATTAACATGCAAACACTGCATGTGATTGAATCATGAAAGTAAATCTCAAATAATAATAAATAAATAAAATCAAAGAAAAACTGAAAAGCCCAGAACATGTACCTCTCTTTGGTACTTGAAAAGCAAGGCTGGTGGGTGAGCATGAAGAAATAGCTTTGAGCTGAGCCATTTCTATCTCTTTCTCTCTCTGTGATTGTTTGTGTGTGTGCGTTTCAGTCTCTGAAATCAGTGAGTTGTGTGGACCCGTGTGTTGTGTTGTGCGGTAGCTACTAGCTAGGGTTTTAGAAGGGCGCGAAAAGTATACAAGGGAATTGAGAAAACGGTGTCGTTTTGTGAGAGCGTAGTGGCACTTGTCTGCCACCAACTACGGAAAAAAAAAAGAGCCCACAGAGCTGACAAAGAAATCGACAAATAATTCGTGGGTGAGAGACTGACGAAAAGCGTGACTGGAGCTTATTATGATTCCACTCCTCATTTGTCTACAAACTTTTGAAAAAAAAAAAATTTTATTTTTTTATATAGATATTATCTCTAAATTTTTGAGATAAATGTCAATGTCAATCTCCTACTTGTTAACCAATTAATTCCTAAGTAATAAAATTCCTAAATTTAATAATTAAAAACTATTTGTAGTCTCATAAGGCGCATATAAAAACAACATAAATACAAACACAACCCATAAATAAAATGATCAAATCCTTGTTGTAGGAAAAAATACAAAATTTGATCATTCCTTGTTGTAGGAAAAAATACAAAATTTGATCATTCTTAAATAATAAATAGATAAAGCGTAAATATCTATAGAGGTTTATATAATGAATTTCATGAATTTAAAATTATCTTTACAACTAATAATCAAAAATTAAAATAAAAAAATGAAACATAACAAAAAACCCAAAAATAAAGAAGATAAATACATACCTGTAATAGTATGGATGGTACTTGGTAGGCTTGATAAAATATTTTACTATGGATTTCACAAACGTCAAATTACCTATTTTTAAGAAACCAACAAAAAAAAAAAGTTAAATTTTTAATCAACATAGAAATTGTAATAGAAGAAGAATTATTGAGGAAAGAGAAAAAATTGATTACAACAATAAGTAGTTTTTCTATCCAAAAAATAAGAAACTAGAAGAAGAAGCCCTAGAAAGAAAAAGAAGTTGTTGCAAACTTGCCGGTATGAATATATAGAGAGAATTTTCAATCGTGAGGAAGTTAGATTTCTGATCATTGTAGAAATTATAAGAGAATGAGAATTATTAGGAAAAAGTTATGTATTAGAAAAAAAACTGTCACATTTAAACAAATAACAAAACGTAAAAATTACATCACTTAGGATGCAAGTTTATCCAAAACAATAAACGAAACAAAAATGTCATAGAGATAGAATGAAATAAAAAATATTGGCATCAACGTAATGTAAAATAAATAAATAAACATGAATGATGACGGCATTAAGAAAATATGATAGATTTTATTTATTTATTTAAGTTGTAATCAACATAGGAATTTAAAGTTATCCAAATAAGTAATAAAGGAATAAAAAAAAATTGATAAAAACAAATAAGATATTATTTTTATCTAAAAATTTATTGTAATTTTTTTTAGTTAAAAAAATTGCTGCAATTTACACAATCATGACTTCTAAACCTAATTTTTATTATATGATGAAAAGTATATAGTATATAATATATGATAAAAAAATGTTAAATGTTTATCCAGAAAAATAATAAGAACAAACTATTTGATTTATCACAAAACAAAAACAAAAACAAAAGGTTAAATATTTAAAATTGAAAGTTCAATAGTTAAGGTGGTAGCCCTAGGTGAGTTATTTTTTTGCTGAATAAAAAGGGGGGTGGGGGCGACCATTATGACTCACCCCCTTGGGCATGACCATAGGGGCACCCTCGCTAGAAAATGTTAGATTGAGTCATAACTACTATAATCTTGGGTGACCACAAACCTCATCGTAGTACCACCAGAGAGCTGGCAGTTAGGGGCTAGTTGCAGGAGGATTCCCACACTCCTCCCCAAGTACCCACCCTAGGTGAGTTTGGTGGAATAGATTGATGGTTTTGGTTCAAACCCCAAGGGGAGGGGTTGGGCAATTATGTAATAATATTTATAAATATTTCCAAGAGAAAATAAATGGGGTGCTATACATGCATACCATATATAAAAGCCCCTTATTTTTAATTATGAATTAGTAGTACAAATCTGGTTAAATTATAAATTGCAATGTCTAATTTTACCCAAAATTCAAGTCATTCATATAACTTTTAATTTGTTCATTTCATTCTTCAACCCTATAACTTCTATTTGTTTTAAGTGTGGTCATTCCGTCCACTTCTCATTAAAGGATTTACAGTTAAGCGTTCCAAAATGACGTAGTTTTGGTATTTTTGAATTTTCAAAATAATGTCATTTTAAGGACACCTAAGGATATTAGGTGGTTGTGACAAACTTAACATAAGGATTACATCGAATAAAAGTAAAAGTTATCATATTGGAATGAATAAATTAGAAGTTACAAGGCTAAACTGAATTTATGACAAAATTAGATGATGTAATTTTAATTTAGCATAACAATTGTATGTAATGAAAATAGGCTTTAAATTCAAAAATGTTGTGAGCCAATTGAAACTTTTATAGAGTTTCATCTGATTAAATTATCAACATACAAAGTTACAAACATATATTGAGATATTTGGGCTAAGGATGGCATGTAATGCATTTTCAACGGTACAACAAAATTCTGTCATATTTTCATAACATTGTTTTGAGTTGTTGTAGCCATAGAACTCAAAAAGATGTCCAAGTGTGTGGTGCACTAATTTAGAAATGATGTGGAAAAAAAAAAAAAAAAAAAAAAAAAAAAAAAAAAAAAAAAAAAAAACAAAACAAAAAAAACAAACAAACAATGTCTAGGGACATTTTGAATTTTTAGTGTACAAATTTCCTTCAATATTAATATTAATTATTACCATTGTTCCTATAATGGTTTATGTCAAAAACTTTATCTTAATTAATTACTTTATAGAATTATAGAGATAGAGATACTATCTTCTCAAAAAAAAAAAAACCTATAGAGATACTATTCTCCTTTATCTTATTTGACTGATATTACAAACTATAAAAAATACTTATTTTAAACATGCATAAAGCATAGATTTTTATTATGTTCCTGAGATAACAACAATAGGCTGCCCATTGTTTCTCCAACTTGCAGCATATTGTGGTTTCCTCAGAAACAAAACAAACAACAATGCTATATACCTTCGAACTTTATGTATCATATATATAAAGTATTTTCTATTGTTTGTAAAATCAGTCGTATAAGAAGGTGGGACAATGGCATCTCTAGGTTGGTCTATGTCAAAAATTTATCTTATTGATTATTCTATAACCTGTGGTAGATTTATTTCTCGTTTTTTTCTTAACCAACTATAGAGATACTATATGACTGATTTTACAAACTATAGAAAATGCGTAGTTTCAAAGCTATATAGCATTTGTTTTTTATTCTGTTTCTGAGAAAACCACAATTTGCTGCCCACAGATTCTCCACCTTGCATTTTACAACTTATTCTTGTATTGTGGTTCAATACTATCACTTTTGCAGCTGAGATAGCAACAAACTTGCTTCAAAAAGTCCCCTAAATGTGCCTCCTTGGTAAAGTTAATGGGCCATTAGTTGCAGTCTTGTAGACCAACTTCAAAAACAAGAAAAGCTAAGTTCCAGGTAGCTTAGGCACTCATAAGCGAATATTTTCATTACTCCTAAGTCCTAACCAATGTGGGACTTGATCAAACAGGACTCTTTCATTGGACAATGGCCTATGGGAATGAAGGTCTCTTTTTTATTCCCCCATATCTTTGATTTGATGGTGTATAAGAAAAATGGTCTTGCCCCTTGTCCTCTCAACAAAAGATGGTTTTTAGGTTCAATCCAGAGGCAGAGAAGGACATGGATAAAAGAGAAGAAAATCTAAATGCTTTCTAGTTGGAGCCTGTCATGTCACTTGCATGAATATCATAGCACTTTTCCTGATTTCAGAAAAAGACAAAAAATATAAATAAAAACCTGCACCCTTCATGAATTTGTTGCTGCATACATCCATTTCAATGCACAGCTAAAAGTGATAAATAGTATTGACCAATTATTAACTTTGATTCCCTTTTCGTTCCAGCTTCTCTTGGAAAATTATTAGGTATTCTTGAAGTATAGCTGATGTGGTACTCCGTACGAATTAAAACAAGTTAACCTGATAAAAATTTAACTTATTCATATGACTTTTTTGAACTTGTGTCATATTGTTTGCATTAATTGATGTGTTTTTATTGATGTGGAGTATCACATTAGCTGTACTCCACTAGTTCAGAGATTGAAAGCAAATTGGTAAATCAAGGTGATATTCTTAAATAGTACTGCATAAATACAGGAATTGCAGGCCACTCTTAAATAGTACAATGAAAGGGAAAACAGAATTGCATTAGATTTTCTCTATCATGCTAGAATTCCTGTGTCACAAAAAATTTTGACATTACAAATAGAGATAGTGCAAACTCTCCTTAGTGAAAACTTGGCTGTCACATATCACATCTCATTATTCAAAAGGTATTTTACAGAAAACCATAATTGTTTTGTATCATGGTTGTTGAGTTTGATTAATATGGAATAGACTTTTTGAGCAAAGATAATTGATAAACAGTTAAACACAGACCATTCTGAATTCTTATTACTTCAAAACTCAATAGACAAAAGATTACTTAGTTCAAAATCTGACACCACCTATATAGTAGTCTCAAATCTAAAAGAAAATAATTTAAAATTATGAGACAAATTACTAGAGGAAAAGTTGCTTCGACAGAAGCCATTGGTAACAGATATTCAGTAGATGTTACAAAAGATATTTATCGAGGTGGGTATAGTATTGAGGATGATATAATAGATGTTGTAGTAATGAAATCCAATGCAGTTATGTACCACATTCCAAGGTAATATCTTAGGCAAACAATATTTTTAGAATAATTTTATGAAAATAAGTTTAGTGAATCCAAGATTATGGTCTGAAAGTCTAACTACTTGTCAAAAGATCTGTATAATAAAAAAGCAGCTAGTAAGAAAATCATGTTGATCATAATATTTCTTGAAGAGCTGCAATACATTTACCTAAATTATCTTGTGAGCTAGTTGATGAAAAACTGATAGTGACCAAGTTTCCTGTCCCAAATAATGAAGCAAATTACTTAAAAATGAAATATGTTTACTTTTGTCTTTTTATATATCTCTTGACTTATGAAGCATTAGCTAGACTTGCACTGCAACATGTTAATTTTTTCCACTTTCAGATATGAAGCTGAGCAAGCAGTTTACTTCTGCAGGCTGAAGCTCAATTCAAGAAGACGCAAGAAATAGTGGATACTGATTCCCCAAGGAATTTTCTTAGGTAATGTAAGAATCATTTTCTGCAATCTCCCGGCCTTTGAGCAGTGCAATTGCAGTTGCAATTCTAATAATGTCCTGTCCAAAACCGTACTCATGCATGATTTTATTAACTAAAGCAAGGATCTTGATTTCCTAATGCTTCACAACTTGCCTTATAAGCATCCAAGTAATGCTTTATTCAGCAGGCTTCACAATAGATGTCCTGCATATTGCAAAGCTCATTAATCTCCTATTGTGGCAATTTTTTGCAATGGAATTACTTTAACAATCCTGTTCTTTCAGTTTCTATTTGACCTTCACGCAGACCTTATCCTCCATCTTCCCTAAGGTCTCTTTCAAGCAGCTTTATGTTTGTCTTAATTATCGATAATAGGACTAATAGTATATTTACACCAAAAACTGAAAAATAATAGAAGAATAGGAAGATAAAGTAATATTAAAACAAGAATAGAAATGGTTATAAAGATAAGAGAGGTAGGCCAAACAATCATAACAACCTTTATAGGTGTGGTCTTATTGTTCTTCATACACTAACAGAGAAAAATACAATAGAACGAAACACTGAAACAGAAGTCACCTATTGCAAACCATGACAATTCAACCTGAGGGCTATGGTTCCTCCTCTCCCTCTAGAATTGAACTCTCAACCTTGAGCATCTTTCTCTTTTTAGATGTGGGTGAGTCAATTTGAGTAGACCAAAACAATCTGTACTCCATCAAGTCAAGCAAACGTGATTGCAAGTGCTTATTCATTTCCATGACATGCTTTGTCATTCTTGTGGCCCACATCCGATTCTCTATACAAGTTTCCACCTTCACTTGCACGGCTGCTGGTGTTCGTTTTTTCTGCCCCAATTCCAAGACAAAGAATGAGTGCATTGTCAAAAATTAGTCTACTTCACATGTAATGTGCTAAACTTAGTTCTATCTGGTAATTTAATGGTATATCACTTTTCTATGTTACACTTAATTGTCTGTGCATTTGTCAACATTTGCTTTAACAGAGTGGGAAAGACCTCCAAATCAGATATATGCTGCTGCAATGAATCAGTGCTTTGGAAGTCAAGGGAAGTCTGCTTTTCTTCAGAGGAATGACCTAAGGAAAGGAGATTGAGTGTTCCCTTGAATGAGTTGGCTGGCTGAGGAAACTTTTCAAGTAATGAAACATGGAACCGGTTTGAAACTCTCTGATTTTTTGATATAGAAAGCAGTGAGGACTGCGGAATCACTGTCATATTAGTTACTGCCCCTGCTTATTGATGAAAACAACAATCTTAGCCATGCAAGATCAGTGGTTATTTGTTAGAAGATATATATGACATAAGAATATACATATTCATACATAAAATTATTTCCTTGTTCTAACTATTCGCATTAAAGTATTTGTAGAATGTATCTCCACAAATGTGGGCATATGTGATATATGTATAGACATGTGCATGTAACCGTCTCTCAGATGTAAGACAAAAATGCACCTCTTAGATGATGTAGGCAAAGGGGTGAGGAAACTACTTGGTTACTAAGAGTTTTTTTAAAAAGGTTATCAAAAAAAAAATTTAATAAGTATTTGTTTACTAAGAAAATCAGAGGACAATTTTTTTTTTCTATATTTGGATTTCCCATCATGCATAACATGTTTGATTCTACTACTCTAGCTAATGCGTGTGAAAAATAAAAGCATACATTTCCCGTTCAAATTATTTTTTTCTGCTCATTAATTGAAAATTGGTATTTCAGGATTTTCCCATTACTCCAATTCATCAGCAACCAAATACCATAGGCCAAATGGATGGATAATTCTTCAACAACATATAATTTTACAGATCCAAGTGAATAGCAAACTCCCTCCTGAGTAAAGGATAATAAAAGACAAAACAGACGTCGAAGGTTATATGCTTACCTTTTCCATGATTGAATCTTCGGATAATCACCTGGTTGACTACATCCCACATGCAAATGGTGCAGTCCTCAGATGCAGACATCAGACCCGATTCACTGAAGGTCAATGCAGTTATGGCTCCACTGTGTGAATGGGAACGTAAACTGATTATATTACTACACGACTTTATACGAATTAAATATCTAGACAAATGGCCAAGCAAAATGAGTATTGTAGAGGATCACAATTTAACACTCATTGGTTATAGACTTATAGCATCTCTGTGCAGGTATGTGTTTATCTTCAAACTACATGTGAACTGAAGTTTCCAAACATGGGTTCCAAAAGCCAAAGAACCAGGTTAAGTAAAGCTAGCAGGAGCCAGTTTGTCACCAATTCAGTCTCCATAGTTAATGTCAAATCAACACAAAAACCCAGTTGACATTACCAAAGTCATTGTACTAATTAGGAATCAAACTATTTCATGAAAATGATATTCAAAATCACTAGGTTTTTCAACTATTTATTCCTTTGACAGAAGGAGATTTAATCTCCATTTAGTAACTGGAAAATTCAAGCACCATACATTACTTGTGTCCATTTAGCACAACTGGTTGGGCTTCTGCAACAACGAATTGTTCCTCCAACAGTCCAACATCAAGCTTGTTGACAAAAATTCTTCCATCTACACTTCCACAGAACAAGAATTGCTCTTCTGGGTGAAGAGCAATTGCAGTTATTGCTAGTGAATACACTTGAGTTTGTATAAGCCTTCCTGAGACAAAATCCCAAACCTACGAGATACGAAATTTTGTCAGCTATAGTAAGAAGAAAATTCAGTGTTGATAGATATAATTACTAAGAGTCAGAACTATGATGCACATTGTTTGGTCACCTTGCATGTGCCATCAAGGGAGCTTGATACTAAAACTGAAATTGAGCTTCCTGATGTGGTCAATAGACCAGTAATACAAGATTTATGCTCTGATGAATAGTGTAACAAAGAATGAAAGCTTCCAGAATCCTCCGTGTCTAGCAAGCTTCAATCAAATTAATTAGAGTAATTCATTATTGCAAAGGCTTCAAATCTTTTGTCCTTTTTATTTTGTGTTGCGTACAGAAATTAACAATAGAAAAAGAATTCAGCATTACCTAATTACAGACCAAACACAGATCATACCATCATCTGACCCGGAAATGAGAAGAGAATCATCATTGGAAAACAGCAAGCAATTTAAAGATTTGTGATGAGCATGCCAAGTCTTGAGCAATCTTCCATTGGCAATCTGAGGATTACCTTAACCACATCAGAATCTAAGGAGGGACAGTGTTTTATACATCTTATCCCACATTAGAATTGAAACAGCCATTGCCCCAAAGATTGACAAAAAATGAAGAAAAGTGGATACTATATAGTTGCTGAACTTAGAATTAATGTAAAGAAATTGAGCAATGCTATGGACACAAGGCTAAACATTGACACCATTTTTAGTATGCACCAATCAAAATAGGCCACATCAAAAGTTGTAAAAAAATTTGTGTCCCTAGACTTATGGAAAGAAATTTACCATATGAAATTTGCTTTTTTGACTTCTCATTAACAGGAAAGAAATTTTTTTTACAAAGACTGATTGAACAAGGCAACTTGATAGAGTTCTTACTAACCTCCCAAAGATAAGCATTTCCAGAAAGCGCCCCACCTGCAAGATATAGGCCATCCTTTGTGCTAGAAAGTGACCCAATGGCCTCCACTGGGTAACTCCGAAGGGGTGACTGAGGCTGAAGATTAGGAAATTTAAGTAAACCAATTAACCAAGCAAAGCTTTCTATTGTAAAACAGAGTTTTAAAGGAAAAATATGCAAGAAGCTTCACTTAATTATACTTTGGTTTCTTTAGTCTCTCATTTTTTAAGTTTAAGATTGGGGTTACAAATATGAGGAATTGTGCAATGCAAGTGAAGTCCAGCCAGAACTTCAATGAAAAGCTTCAAACTGTCAGATGAATATCTATCAAATTGCAACTTAGTAATGATGGTTTGCCCTGATGTAACAAAACATTTTCTAGCAATAAGTGAATTCTATAAATCACCTAATCTATTTTATTATATTAGACTCATTAGATTTTCTTTTCTGTTAATCTCCTTTATGCATTTTTTCGGTAACCATATGCATCATATAAGACTAGTACGTATACACGAACAGACATCCAAAACTACACTACATAATGCATAGTCAGATTAAGTGAATAGTAAAATTTGAGAGAAGCATTTTTAACAGATAAAAGACATACAGTGAAGAACAAACTTAGTTATATATTTGGAATATCAAGCAAGCAAGCCTTTGCATTACCAAAATGATCAATGGTGATCCAATATTAATGACGCCCGATTTACCAAAGGATGTTTAAATTTTACAGCTATAATCAATCGTTCAATGACTGAAATAAGAAGACAATTTTTGGGAAATAGGGAAATACAAAAAATTCAAGCATATTGGGAAGCATATAGCTATGCCTAAATATACACACACAAACATAAATCATAATACACCAATTCTCTCCAGAACCACAGACACAGGAACCTTGTGCACAATTTTTAGAGAAACTAATTCCTATTTCCAATTACCCTGACAATTAATCTACGCAATCCTAATACATGCAGAAGAAGGAACCTCGTCCATAGATTAATTCCTATTTCCAATTACCCCATAGGACAGTAATGAAAGATACAATTTTTACATTCTAAAAAAAGAAACAATGGAAACCCATTTGATTAAATTCATTTGGAGATTGAGCTGACCATCATTTACCTTATTCAATGCCCATGTGAAGATAGCTCCTCCACCAACAGACCCCTGTTTGTGAATCTGAGAAGCTACAAGGAACTGCTTTCTCAAGCACACAAGCCCATGAGAAGGTGAAGCACAAGTTGGTATGTGTAGAAGATGATCCCCAGTGTCCATATCCCATATTGTTATGCCTATTCCCATGCTCTTGTCACTGCAAACCACCAAAGCCTCCTTATCCTTATCCATCTCAGCTTGTGTGTGTGCGTATCAGTATGACTGAATTAAGACTAAAAACGACTACTAATAAAGAATGATATATAGGAATTGTGAACCTTTGCATGCAAGGAGTTTGTTTTGTTAATCTGGGGACGTGCATGGTTTGTGTGACGCATGGCATGCAGGCTCGTGAAAGAGACAAAAGTAGTTGAAGAATTTTGTACTTTTTGCTCTCTTCAAACACATGGGAACTGAGGGATGGGTCAGAGCTGGCCCTTATGCAAGTGTTCTACATGCAAATACTGACATGTAAATGTAAACTATGCCAATTATGAGGACATGCCACTTAAGGCCTGGTGGGTTTGGGAACTAATTGGTAAGCAAAAGACTTTTTTATTTATTTTTTTTTTTAAAGAAAATTTCACCTTAAAAGGTGAGTTACTAATAAACGAGAAATATGTGTATAAAAATAACTACTTACTAATACTTATTTTTTGTTTATTAATGGATTAGTTATTTTTTATTTATATGTCTCACACTTATTAAATTTTGATACGGTTTAAAAAAAAAAATTTTGATACTATTAAAATAGTATCATTTGATATGAAATACCTTTTTGTTTGCCGAAGTTTGTGTAACAACAATGAGATTAAGTTATCATAAAGGATTCAATAAAAAAAAAAGAAAGTTATTATAAAGGATGACCATTTAAACCAATCTAACGGATAAGGGTTAACTATTTATATTTCTTGGGAGAGAGAGAGTATTGGGGAGCCCACCAAATATAGATTTTTTAGTATTCAAACTTTGAATTGATGATGTCTTTCCTTGCTATATTATTGAATTTACTTTTATATTATTAAATTTTTTATTATTTTTAATTGTTGTAAGGTTATGTGGGGCCCAAGTGATTTATGGGCCAGGCCCATCTGCCCGTGGGGAATCCAGAGGTCCAAGCCGAGGAGGGCTATGGCCCAAGCTCGATAATATAAAACACAAGGTAGCCATGGGATACAGCCGAGGACAATTCAGTCCTCGGCAGACTTAAAGTCCCACTGGAGAGAAGGGGTAAAAACGGTATAAGACTGAAACTTGGAAGAAAAATCTAAAATATCCGGGGAAAGCTGCCCTTATTGCCATTCAATGCTCTGCACCTGACAGAGCCGTATTCTATGGCTTTTACAACCACCCCCAACGACTTTGGGTATGGGCTGATGGGACAAGTATCAGTCTTGGAAAGGTTGACCCTATACGTGGACGAAAGACAATGAACGCAGGCGGATATAAAAGGAAAAATAAATAACCTGGGGAAGAGGCTGGGAAAAATGGCCAGAAAGAAGAGCCTCCCAGCCCACCTCTAGGAAAAAGATTCCAGGGGTGAAGAAAACTTAACCATGTATGAACACCACGGAAAACCTACCGCCTGGTGACCAAGGCCTAGCCTTTCAAACCCACGCTTTACAAATGATATTGTTTAGGCCTTTTTACGTACGAGCCCAACACCGCTACGGTTCGTCACGAATCGAGTGCTTACAGGTTATGTTTGAATTGTTTTTGTGCTTCTTTAATACTTGAATTGTTTTATTATTATGTTTTGGAATGTTAGAACTTTATTCTTTATTTTTATATTTTATGAGTTCGTATGAGTTTTAGTTTAATGTATTAAATATGTTAAATCAAAATTTAGTATAACTGTAAAAAAATAATTGGGTTGGCGGCACAAAGTAGGTACCCACAGGTGCTGACTGGGGTGGGGGCATTGTTAAAAACCTTAGCTCCGAATCAGGTGTGAAGTGGAGGCGAGGCCAGAGCTAGAGAATAGGAAACTTGTTTGAGACTTACCTTATTACCATCCTAGTGGCTAGTTATTATTGGCTTTCACATAAGTTCACCATTAATAACTTTTTATTATGAAAAAATTTAAATACAATTTCTCACGTGTAGTACATTAGGTTCTCCCAAATAAATCTAAACTTGTCAAGATCAATGATTCAATGGCCAATATTGGCCACACACAACACCTAATCGAGAAATGACACCTTTTGGCTAGCTTGGCGAGGTACTATAGCTTCTACAATTTTTGGCTAGCCTGATATGAGAAATTTTTGGGTTGGGTTAAGCATGTAGGAAGAGTATTTGCTAACGCTATTGCTCTAGCCTCTAGGTGACCTCTATTATTGATGATAAGGTCCTCATCTTTTATTTGTAATAACTAATAAGTTTCCAATAAAAAAAAAATCTTATTAATTTTAAGAAAAAATGGTGACAATACCGATAGGCGACTTAATGGATATGATGCATTGTGTTTATTACGTACTCTTATTGCAACCGTAACATGACATCGTCATCCCTCCCTTTTTGTGTTGGGTGATCTTATTTTTATTGGTGTTTTGCTTAAAAAGTAAGTTGTACTCGAAAAAAAAAAAAAGGAACTTTAAATTTTGTATGTAATTAAATAAATACATTACCATCGTGTCCCGTATATTTGGTATGATGGTTATTGTACAAGTTTATGTGGGGTGGAGGAGAAGGGTTAGAATTTAAGTATTTAAGAAAGAGTTTCATACATATACATGTATATATACTTTTTTTTTATAAGATACATATATATATATATATATATATATATATAGATTAAACTATAATATAATTTGATTGATTTCTATCTTAGATTAAAAAAAAATCCAAACAAGTTAAAGTTAGTGAAATAGTTATAAGTGGATTGATGCAATATAATCTTGTCGTGATTACAAATGGTTCAGCCGTTATAAATGAGGTTTATGAACGCTTTATGTATGTCACGAACCATGAAACTAAGTAAAATATATTGTTAATAATTGTCCAGAAATACATAGTAAGAAGTAATAAATGTTTAAACGTATGCCAAATTTATCATGATTGTGCATATTTTTCTTGGTATTTGATCATAATTTAATTAGCTCTTGTATAAAAATATATAATTAAAAACCATTTTTTTTAAATTAAATAGCAAGATGAGTTATTTGATAATAATAAACAACTAATTACAATCTGTCACATAAAACAATTGTGACTAAATATGTGTGAAAATATGTGGTACTAAATTATTCCTTAAAAGAAATTTACTTTAACAAGTGCTAACCTAAAATAATAACAATTTTAATACTACACACTTTTATATAGATACTCTGTCACAATTGTCATGTTTTGACTTTTTATATGATAGACCCTGATAAAGAGAGGAAAAAAAATTATGATTTTATATAATAGTACAAACTACGAATTACAATAAATCACTTAGGTCAATTATGACAAAATATATATGAAAACATGATGTATTAAATTATTATTTTAAAAAATATATATAATATAATATATAGATATAATATATATATATATATTTAGAGAATTTCATATGATATCCGCTTCTAATAATAACTCTTTACTATAATTAAGGTTTACTATAATTAAGGTGGGAATAAATTTTTGACGTAAATTTCACCCTATTACGTTTATTTTTGAGGATATCTACAACCATTTTTTTTAATTAAAAATAAAATCAATATAGAAAGATAGAGTAACAAATCTGGACCGTTGATTTGCAGGACTAATCAGATATCTCCGCCACCGTCACTGTCAGGTTCTAATAACTAATAAAACAGCCTAACGCTGAAAGCTAGTTCGTCAACACTTCACTTTTACACTCTCTTTTCTCATCAGTCCTCAAAAAGATCTGACACAAGCAATCAAATCCGGACCCGATTACCCGAACAGAAAATATGGGCGGTAATTTTCTCAATCACTCTTCTGCTACTTCTTCTTCTTCTAGCTCTGAAATTTTCGTAATCAATGTATGTTAAAATGTAAAGTTCTGAAATGGGTCTCTTTCAAAATCCAATTTTGATTTTAAAAAAATGGTCTCAGGTGTGAAACCGGGTACGGGTACGGGTCAGAATTTGTGGCTGGCTACTGACCCGAGCAAGAGATGGGGCGAGCTCTTCTTCCTCTTCTACACTCCTTTCTGGCTCATTCTGTGTTTAGGCATTGTCGTTCCATACAAACTCTACGAGGTTTTGACTATTTATTTTTTGTTTTTTTTTTTTTCCACTAATTTTTAGCTTTGCTGTTTGGTTACTGCGAAAAGTAGGAAACACGGCAAGAAAACAACAAAAACAACACTCAAAGAAAAAGGGTAGTTGTATTTTTACAATTTTGTCACTTGTAGATGTTCAATCATCAATGTAGCTGAACAATTTAACTTCATCCATTAATATCGTTTGACTTTTTTTTTTTTTTTTTGATTAAAGACTTTTTCTTTTTTACTTAGCTGGAATATAGTTCTTACTATCCATAAGATCTGCAATTTTGTCCCTGAATTTTTTTTATTTGAATTTTTTTGTAAGCAAAGAAGAAAAAGGTGCTACATCAGAACTTTGTCTACTATGGATCTAAACACGAAATTGAGTGGACAAAAATTAAATTTGGAACAAATTTTAGTGACAAAAATTGTACTATACCTTTTTTTTTTTAATTAAAAAAATGGTTACCTTAATTGCATTTTACATATGCGTGAGAATGGTAGTAATGTCTATCCAAAAAAAAAAGAGAGAGAATGGTAGTAATGTGTTTTTAATCTTAAAATATAAAATGACTTCTCTTTCTCTATCTCTTTCTTTAACAAACTATCTGTTATGCTTTGTGTAAAAAGTTAATTTTGGTAATTGACAGAGCTTTACAGAATTGGAGTACCTACTTTTGGGATTGGTTTCAGCGGTTCCTTCTTTCTTGATACCAATGCTCTTTGTTGGGAAGGTAAATTCTTTAACTTTTTCAATCATTTTTTACTTTTTCTATTAATGGAGAAGTCCATGAAGATTGTTGGGCTGCATATCATTGTGATTTGTGTCATGTCTATTAGCATGTATATACTACATTGTCCATGTATTATATTTGTTTTGTATAGATTAAAGTATTCAGCTTTGTTCTTGAAATGGCATTTTAAATAAAATTGTTGAGTTAGCATGGACCATGATGGGTGTATCCAAACTATATTGTAAGCTTTCATTTCCAAAAAATGTTATGAACTTTAATTGACTATATTACCTGAGCCTTTTGTAATCCATGTGAATTGGGAACTGATGGCTATTTTTTTTTAAAGTGCAGTTGGGGAGAGTTATTAGTTGCTCAAAACATGGTTTATGAACTAATTATTTTTCTTTTTGGGATTTTTTTTTGCAGGCTGATAGCTTTTTGCCTTTGAAGGATCGTTATTGGGTCAAGGCAAGTGTTTTTATGGTGTAACACTTTACTTATAATAATTATGAAAGGTTATAGAACAATGAAAATTGATTTGGGGTCATGGATCTTCTGGATGATGTGTGCTTTGTTTTCACCATTTTTATGCTGAATTTACGGTCAGTTGCGATGGACCTAACTTTTATAGTCTTTTTTGTGTATTCCTAACCTTGTATTGCATTGATAGAAATATGTTATATTTAAATACATGCTTAGCATTCATTCTGAATATTTGGCTTATGACTTTGCTGATAAGAATCGTGTCCTTACATAAAGCTGAAAGTTCTTTATGTGGCTGCTTGGGCCAGACCTACTTTTGATTATGATTTTGTTTAAACTAAAAACACCAAGTCCTCAAGATGTTTCTAATATAAAATTGTTTGTTGCACAGGCCCTTACCATCTTTACTGTACCCATGGAGTGTTAGTCAATCTCTTAGAACATGAATGTTGAATAACTTTATTTTTATGGATTACTGTAGTGTTTGAGCCATTAGTTCTAATTAATGAAAAATAAAGCAATGCAGGGGTAATATTGCCAATGTATTTTTTACTTCACACAGAGCTACAGAAACTGTCATTTGAAATTTGAAGAGCTTCATAAGCAATGTAATCTCCAAATGTTGTTCTTGTGAGATGAACTTACAACAATTGTCCTGCTTTTTAATCATCTTTGCTGTCTTTTTTTCATTTTCTTATTACTAGCAAAGCCTGCAATTAACTTTTCTTTTTGGTGGTCTATACAACACTTCTTTGACATTTGAATAGGTCCTTTTCTCCCTCTACCTAATTATAATGTCAATCCAGTGGCCTTGCATATCTACCTCTCAATATGTTAAACTAATTTTTTATGGGTATTTATTCTTGACCTGAAAGACAAACTTATTTTTGTTGCAGGCCAGTTTATGGATTATACTCTTTAGCTATGTAGGGAATTACTTTTGGACCCACTATTTCTTCACAGTTTTGGGAGCTTCTTATACCTTTCCGTCATGGAAGATGAACAATGTAAGCATTGAAACAAGAAACATTCAATAGTTAGAAACAAGAAACACTTAATAGTTAGACTACATGCTATCATTTCTAATCAGATAATTTGTTTCCTTGCAGGTACCACACACAACTTTCCTTCTCACACACGCTTGCTTTTTATTTTATCATGTTACATCAAACATGACACTTCGCAGACTACGGCATTCTATTGCCGACTTGCCAGAGAAAATTCAGTGGATTTTTGAGGCTGCATGGATTTTGGCTCTTTCTTATTTCATAGCATACCTTGAGACTTTGGCTATTTCTAATGTATGTGATAACAAGGTTTTTGTTCCATTGTTATAATCAATTTCTTTTGTCTAAGCTTACTTAAACTCGGAATATTTTTATTACTCTTTTCATTACTATTATGAAAGTCTGAATCTCTAGGGTGAACATATAAATAAGTGTCCCTTTGTCCTTTTCTAGAAAAATTGACAACAATTATTGCAACATGATGAGACTCGTAAAAATTTGAAGTTTTGAAAATTTGACAACATTTATTGTAGAATACATGTGGCTGACCTTGACTAATTTGTTAAGGATCCATAATTGACCCCAAACAAATTTTGGACTAAGATTTGGTTGTTGTTGTTGTGAAATAGGCACAGTTTTTTGTTGTGATGCACTTCATTTCTTTTCTCTTCCTGAATGTTTCCCTTTTGAAGAACTAATTACATGCTGAACGTATCTAGGCCATGAATGTATGATATAAAGTTGTGGTAATGATGTTTCTGCTTTTTTTTATTTTTATTTTTTATAAAACGGTAATATTGTTTCATGTTGAATATGTGCAGTTCCCTTATTATCAATTTGTGGACCGATCATCCATGTACAAAATTGGCTCCTTGTTTTATGCCATCTACTTCATTGTAAGCTTCCCTATGTTTCTGAGGTAAGAATTCTAATTTACAATTACTGGTGATTTCCTTCTCTTTTGCACTTGTATTGCTGTATTAAGTATTAACTAATGCAATGCTTTACTTATAAAAATAAAGTATAGTTGTATTAACCGATTAAATTGTCAGAAATAAGCATTTGTTCATTGTGTTCACATGTAAGAGTGCAAACTCTATAAATTTTCCTCTATCTTAGGTTAAAGAATACCCATAGGGTTTTTAAATGTATTTATTGTTCTCTTGTATATACATTAGTTTTCCTGATGCCAATTCAAATACATGTGCAGAATTGATGAGAAACCTAGCAAACCATGGGATCTACCGAGAGTGGCGGTTGATGCTCTGGGTGCTGCTATGCTAGTTACAATAATACTTGATTTGTGGCGCCTCTTTCTAGGACCTATTGTTCCTGTTTCAAATTCAAAACAATGTCTTCAACCAGGACTGCCATGGTTTCCAGGACATGCCATTGAAACATGACTGATGAATTTGCAGAACTGGGACATGGGTTAACTTCCTGTCATCTTGCTGATGCTGTAATGTTTTTTGTACCAACTAGATCATTGTTGCTTTTTTACATTTTTAGGATATGTAAAAAAATTGTATGGGCAAGCAGTAAACAATCAAGTTCACTATTGTTGTGATTTATTTCAGGCCAGTCTATTTAGATTTGACACTAAAATGATGAGGATCTTCTCTGCTGTTCATCTTCAAACTAAAATTAAATTTGTCTCATTTTCTCTTTGATATTATTATTCTTTGTTGGTTTGAGTTTCTGATTTGGTCACTGACTGAATACATGAAGATGGATAATAGAAAAAATACAGAAGGTTTTAATGACTATCAAAGGAAGCAAATATTTAAATTTACTAAAATAAATTTTTTTAAAATTTATTCTTTCAAATATTTAATCTAAATATTAGTATAGAATTATGAAAAGTCATGCATACTATATACACAAACACATTATTGATATTATCAATTTTATTTTTATATTAATACAATAGGAATGATACTCAATTTTTTTAAAACAGCCCTATAAAGTTCCAGATAGGATTGCAAGAAAACTAAAATTGCAACAGAGATGAATTCCAAACCCAATGATTCAAAAATCCAGCAGAAGGCACAAAATTTCAGTGAAAATCCACTATAAGAAAAGAAAAGTAAAACACTAATTTTAGATTCAGACTAATTTTAGAAAAGTAAATCTGAACCAAATCAATTACCTTCAATGAAACTAAACAAAAACAACAATCAATAATAGCTCAAAGAAAATCAAATTTTAGATTCAGACAAATGTCTTCTCAATCTCTAGTTTGATTGAATTGAATTACAATAAAAGTGTTTTGGGTAACAAATAATTGATGTCTTCTTTATTCTGCCCCTAAACCAATGCCCTATTTTTATCTTGTTATTGACTCAGCCAGGAGCCAAACCCCAAAAAAAGAATCATGTTAGCCATAAGGCCTATTATTAGATTAACAATTTAGTTTATCCATTTAGCTGTCAATAAAATCCTATTTTTACACCATAAAATTTTGAAAAAGAAAATTTTTATTTATTTATTTATTTATTTTTATCAAGGTAGAGTTATTGAAGGAATTAAACCCTCAAAATGTTCCTTCACTGAAACGGAAAGTGTAACCTAAAGGCAATGGACTTTAAAAACCGTTACTTTCATACCACAAGGGTTACATCATTTATACATTTACACTCACATACAAATAAAAACCATGACGTAAATTTGGAGTAAACATAAGAATCATTAGAGCACTAACATCCGCATTTGCATAATTAAAAAAAAAACACACACACACACATTTTAGCCAATTAAACCTAAAATTTATCAATATCAAGTAATGCAAAGTTGGTTTCTCAAAAAAAAAGTAATGCAAAGTTGCGTAAAAATACCTGGTTAGCGATTGCTATAGTTTTTGTTTATATTTATACTAACACTATTCATTTTATATATAATTTTTTATTCCTTATTTACGTATCCTAAGGATGAAGGTAGAGAGTGAATAATGATTGTTGTGTGTGAAGAAAAAGAAACAATTAAAAGAAAGACAAAGTTTAGTTTCAAAATTGGTTGTAATTTAAGGCTACAACCATATTCAATAAAATAAATATAACCACATATTTTGGCAATCTAACCGTTGAATTGCATGTTTTTTATGTTCTTAATAGACATATCAAATTTTGTGTCAATTGTATATTATTTACTATATGATCTATAAATTCATATTTTATGCATAATTTCAAATTACAAAAACTTGACATTTAAAAAATTTATTAATGACATTTAATTTTTTAGAAATTTTGCAAGCATGAAAAATATATGAAGAAGATGTAATCCAATGGTGGATTTGTCAAAATTCACCTTCAATAAAAAAATTTGAATAAGGTTGTAGCCTAATTTTGTACCTAAACTTTATTCTTAAAAAAATAAAAAATTAATATTTTAATAAAATGTAGTGTAAAATAGATAAGACGTCAACAACCATTTCTGCACTAGCAAATAACAGTCTCTTATACGTAGACTTTTATAAAAACAAACAAAAACGACACACCGTTTACACCAAATTCTCCACACGTGGGAGGGAAAAATCCTGAGTGGCACACGTGTTATCTTGTTTCTTAGAATTTTAGACCAAAAAAGATAAAATCAGAAAGATAAATAGCATTGATATTAATATATTTCTCAACCTTACAAAAAAAAATCTCACAGCCTTTCTTTCCATTTCCCGCTCCGAAACCAGAGCTCTAAAAATACTTAAAACCCTCACTCACTCACTCACTCGCTCAAAGTGCTGAAATCTCTTAGGGTTTCGTTTCGTTTTTTTTTTTCGGCGTTTCGAAGTTTCGAAACCACATGAAATCGGCGTTGCGTGATGGTTTTACTCTGTCGAGTGCACTGAGCTCGCATCAGAGAATGGCTGCCTTTGGAGCTCTCTCGCTGTGTCCGTACAGCCTCTTGTGCCGTCCGAAGTATACGACGAAACGTTTCGTTTCGTGCTCGCTTGGTTCTCATACTAGTAGTATAGGTAATACTACGCTTCGAATTTGCTATAGTGTTGGTTTTGTTAGTAATGGTTAGTTTATGTTTGGTTGCTGAGAAAAAAAAAAGAAAGAAAAAGTAAAACAAAGAAGAAGAAGTTTTGTTTTGCGTTGTGTTGGATTTAATGTTAAATAACGGAAAATTTATCAAATTTGTGATTGTTTAGTGTTCGTAGTAATTTGAAGTTGGTGATTGATTACTGAGAAAATGGAAGAAAGGAGAAAGGTTTTATGTTGTTTTGCATTCGAGGTTTGCGTTGAAAACATTGCTTGGTTTTTCTTTTTGAGCTGTGATATTAGGTGAGAGTTATAAGCGTCTATGTTTTGGTTACTATTTTTGCACATTTTCTATGTAATTTGAAGTTGCTGAGAAAATGGAAGAAAAGGGAAGTTTTGTGTGGTTTTTCATTCTAGCTTCACTTAGGAAACATGCTTGCGTTTCATTTTTGAGCTGAGAATGATCTCTATAAGCTTCTATGTTTTTGTTGTTTTGCGCAGTTTTTTAGTAATTTTAAGTTGCTGGGAAAGTGGAAGAAAAGAAAAGTTTTTTTTTTTGCACTCACATTTACTTAGAAAACATTGCTTGCTTTTTTCTTTTTCAACTGAAATAGTTGAGAACTATAAGCATCCAATTGTAAAGTTCTTGTTTTGACTGTTCTTTCTTTGTATTTTTAAAACTGGGATTAAGGACTAGCTTTGGTTTGCATATTTGTGTAAATTTAAAATCTAATCCCAAATGAAGAATTATAATGGGAATAGCTGTATTTTGGTTATTGTAATTTCTGTTATTTTGTTATTTTTTAGAATTGGCATCTTTTTTAAATGCTGTTTCTTCTAATATTAGTTTAAATGTCGACCCCAAAATTTTGGAACTAAGGCTTTGATGTTGTTGTTGTTGTTGTTCTTCTTCTTCTTCTTATGTTAGATACACGTAGATCTAAAGTACCGCGTAAAAGATCGGGAAAGATGGATGGGCCAAGGAAAAGTATGGAAGACTCGGTTCAGCGCAAGATGGAACAATTTTATGAGGGGTCTGATGGCCCACCCCTCCGTGTTCTTCCAATTGGTGGCCTGGGTGAAATTGGGATGAATTGCATGCTTGTGGGTAATTATGATCGATACATACTGATTGATGCTGGTGTCATGTTTCCAGAGTAAGATTTGAACACTTGTTTGCTATGGCTTTAAATCCTGAAGAATTGCATCTTGGTGATTACTGATTATAGTTTTCTATCTAAAGATTTTGTTTCTAATGGAGGATTTGTCCCCAAAAACTAGTCCTAACTTTAGTTGCTTTAAGGGGTTACCAGATTTCAAATTCTGATCTAAATTGTAAAATAAATCCCCTCTTCTTGGCTACATCTACTACGGAGGAAATTTTACATGACAAGGAAAATTTTCTACTAAGGACTTTCTTTAGTTCCTGGATGCCTTGAGTTTTTGTTAACCATTATTGTGGTTTTACTTAATTTTCCCTTTTTATATTTGCCTGCTCATTTCCTTTGTATACTTCCTGTGGATGTACTAGGGTTGCGCCTTTTGTGCTTTTTCATTAATGGATTTTTATTAATTATGAATAAAGAATTAGAGGAAGTAGTTTTCCATTTGCACTTTGGAGCAGTTGTCATATTTTACTCTGAAAATTGCTTTTTTGCTGATTTAGCTTTAACTACATGTTTTTTTCTAATGTATTGACATCATACTTCTCACTTGTATTTCAGCTATGATGAACTTGGAGTCCAAAAAATTGTACCTGATACCACATTTATCAAAAGATGGAGTCACAAAATTGAAGCAGTTGTTATAACACATGGCCATGAAGATCACATTGGTGCGTTGCCTTGGGTAAAGTTTCCTTCTGCTTATTCATCTTAAAAGATAAAGAAATTCCTTCTGCTTCTTGGAAATGATATTTTGACTGAATACTGATGGATCTAGTACTTGGTTATTTATCTTGTTAAGTCTATTAAGTCTTTGTGGCAAAGTCTTTGTAATGGGGCATGAGGCCAAATTGTTTCTCATGTTTTATCATTGATGAATTTGGAGGGACACTGCATTGGCACTCGCATCTGGTGAAAGGGGAAAAATTGGTGCCCTGGCTGATGGCTTGCAGTTGTAGGGCATCTGATGGGCTTCAACAAAGACTTCTGACAACAATTAAACAATCTTCATTGTTTAATTGTAGGACCCAGATTCATTGCTGTTGGCTAGTTGGGATGGAATTGTCATCAAACCTTAAGGATACATTTGGCATTGTGCATTGTTTAAGTGATGTCTCCATTGTCATTGTTAACTACACTCCTTATTTCTACCATAGCAAAGCTGTGTGCATTCATTTAATCTTTTTATGTATCACTCTGTTTATTATTTTCCTTTGAGATAATCTCAGATTATTAAACTAAGGAAAGTACGAAAAGATAAGCAGGCCTATCTCTCTCTCTTGTATTATTGCCACAAAAGAATTCCTGAAGCAAATATTACCATAATGTGATGATTTAATTTTAAAATTATTACTTTTATGTATTTAGTTATTGTTTCAAGTTGCCTAGTGTTTATCATTTTCATTTTCTTTATAATGCAGGATAGAAGCCTTAGTGGCTTAGATACCTATTTTGTTGTAGGATCTTTAGGAATTCAACACTAAGTTAGGGTTCTTGATGAGATCTTGAAGGGTTTTTGATAGGGTTTGATGTTTAAGGGTTTAGGCAGGGTTTGGTACTAAAAAGATTGGATCTTGAATTAAACAGTGAATAGAACAAGAAATAAAGAAAGATAAACCCTAGGCAATCACAACTAGGAAGGAGACCTCAAAGCTTTCAAATATGCGGTTGGAATTTTATTGAATTTAATTTCTCTATATCTCTATTTTATTGATTACATGAAGACTATTTATCAAAAATTGATTACATGAAGACTATTTTGTTTGGTAAATTATTTTATGAAGCCATCCTCTCATAATATGTGAGACCCACATTTTAGTTGAGTAACTATTTGCTTAAAATCTTCTATTATTATTTATCAAGTTTGCTTCTGGTTCTGCCAAATTGCAGTAGAAAATTGTGTTGAAACTTGACTTCCAATTCTTGATTATTCATGTTTTTATTTGGAATGTTAACTCAATCTATTTAGAGAGAGAGAGAGAGAGAGAGAGAGAGAGAGACTGTGTCTGCAAAGTATATAACCAGATATTAATGACTCACATGGTTTCTGAAACAGTCATGAAGGAAACTGAAGTGCCTCCAGAATTGTATTAGACCAAGAAGCTCTTGAAAATTAAATGATTTATTTTTCTTCTTCTTATCCTTCTCTCTCTCTCTTTAAACTTTAGGATTGAACTTTTAAGCATTATGCTCTTTATGTGTTTCTGCTGTTACAGATTTGTTTAATGCTGTATAAACAGGTAATTCCAGCTTTGGATTCTCGTACACCGATATTTGCATCTTCCTTTACAATGGAGGTACTTTTCATGGGATTTAATTTCATATAAATATAAACACACGCACACACACACACGCAAACATAAATTTTTTGAATGTGCTGCTTTCCAAAAACTTGATAGGTCAACCAATAATGATTTTCCTGTAAGTTAAGTATAAGTCACTGTTTCTGGAGCCTTTTCTTCTTGTATCCTTGGGTTGTGTAAATATTTGTTTCTGTTCATACTAGTACAGAAAGGTAATACTTTTTATTTTTCAACAGCTTATTAAAAAGCGTTTAAAGGAGAACGGGATTTTTGTTCCTTCTAGACTTAGGGTATTTAGAACACGGAGGAAGTTTGTGGCTGGCCCATTTGAAATAGAGCCTATCAGGGTTACCCATTCCATTCCTGATTGCTGTGGATTAGTTCTTCGCTGCGCTGATGGTACGATTCTTCATACTGGGGACTGGAAGGTAAAACTAACTTATATATGCTTTTTCCTCTTCTTTACTTTCATTCTCAAGGTCTATGAGAGTTTATGTTCAACAGATTGATGAAACACCGTTGGATGGTAAAGTTTTTGATCGTGAAGCTTTAGAGGAACTTTCAAAAGAAGGAGTAACATTGGTAAGTCACTTGAATCTTTTTTATTATATTTTTCGTATTTTTTATGTTGATATAGTGCATATAAAAGGAAATTCATCAGGTTTCACTTTGGGGGAGAGGTATGGGTTCACGAGTTGGGCGGTTAAGAGGCAATATAACCATCAAAATGAGTGTAGCGGAAATGAGAATGTTAAGATGAATAAGTGGGAATATATAGAAAGATAAGATTCGAAATGAGGACATCCTTTTAAAGACAGCGGTAGCTCCTTCTGATGAAAGGATGAGGGAAAATCACTTGGGATGGTTTGGTCATGTTTAGAGGAGAGCGAGTAATGAACCAGTAAAAAAGAGTGAGTCGATCAACTTTGAGGAACGAAAATAGCCAGAGGAAAGGCAAAAATAACATTGGTAGAAGTAATAAAAAAAAAGAAGACATGTCAATTAGAGAAGTAACAAAGAGCATGACTTCAAATAAGATAGAATGGAGAAAAATAATTAATGTGGCCAACCCAATCTAATTTGTCAAGGATCCATAGCTAACTCCAAATTTTGGGACTAAGGCTTTTTTTTTTGTTGTTGTATGGGTTCACGAGGACTAAAACACTAAAATATGAGCTCCATGTGTTAGTTGCCTAATGAACCAATTGCACCCCTTTTGTGAGGTCTAGTTCCAGGGGTCCACTATTTACCCTTAGAAAAACAGGCTCCACCTTTTTGTGCTAATAGTAAAATCATCAGGAGGTATTCATGTTGTCAATGCTATTGGCGAGTGATATTTTCTAATCCTGATATAATTTTATTGGCTGAATCTTTGATTGTGATTTTTAGGAAGCTCAAGAGTTCCCTTCCATTAATAAAATTCCTTATCCAGAAAAAAAAATGCTAAGTACCTTATTTGGATTATATGAGACTTGTATGGCTGCCTTCTATATGGAGAGGAGTTTTTCACAAACATAGGGTTTTTGTGTGTCTAGAAATTGTACTCAAATGTTTCAAAATTTCTCTCTTCTTTTGCAATCTTGTGGTTGAAAGGTTTAGACTGGCATCTGATGCCTTGTATATCTTGTTTTTGCTGTGTCTTTGGTGGTTATAATGCCTTTGTTTTTTGTAGTCTTCTTTGTTTGATTAACCGATGTTCTCTTTGTAGGATTTTGTCTATATATTGTGTTAATGTGGAAATAACTTAAATGCCATTTCAGTTTACAGCTTCATTTAAACTATCCACAGAGAATAGAAGCAAATGAAAAATTAGCAATTAATGCACATGACTTTGCAGATGATGAGTGACTCAACAAATATTCTCTCACCTGGAAGGACAATTAGCGAATCTGTCGTGGCTAATTCATTGTTGAGGCGTATTTCTGAAGCTAAGGGAAGGGTAATTACAACTCAGTTTGCATCAAATATACACCGCCTTGGAAGTGTGAAAGCTGCTGCTGATTTAACTGGCAGAAAATTGGTACGTTCTCCCCAGCTCCTCTAATGTCATGCAGTTGTACTTTTCTTTGTTATAATACTCTGCACTCTTGTATTTTCA